>NC_140171.1:73055519-73318019 GCF_963971535.1 Notolepis coatsorum | reverse complement strand
TGTGAAACAAATTAGAAAGCTTGGATATAAAATCTAGTTGACATACTGTAGGGCAAATATTTTGTGTTGTTATGATGTATGATCATGTATGTATGTATGATCATGCTTACAATGCATTAAGGTTAATTATACATCTACATTTGAATGTATTATCTATGTACATTATGTCTTAAAGGGAGAATCCACACTAAAACAGAATTTACATTGTACTATTCCAATGATCTTGGACAGTTCAGTCAATCCATGAACATAGACAACTGTCTCCCTAAGCCTAAATCAGAGCATCAAGACATGCATTTGTGATGCCATCAAGTGACACTTTTTGAAGTTGGTCTACTGACAATGACTGACTTTGTGGGCTCATAGAATTTCTGATTTTAAACTATTACAGCCAAAGGAGTTGTACAATGTAGGACTTACAGCTCTGAATCAGAAAATGTACCCATATCCCTATCCTATCATAGTGTCCTGGAAGTTGTTCCACTATTTACTGTCTATGGAGCAGCTCCAGGATTTTGGACATGGTGACATCATTACTAGAGTCTCGTCTCTCTCTGGTACTCAACTTTCATTCAATCTTTATTTAGTCTCGAAGGATCATTGAAAACAAGCTCTCATTTACAATGAGAGAAAATACACCAGACACTGTTCCTATACAAGAAACCAATTTTCTGCCACAGTTTACATACAAGATTAACTACATGGTACTTAAATGTAAACATCTCATTGAGCCAAATACCAAGATATTTTTACTGTGTAACTCATTCAATATCAGACCCATTCACAGTGGATTATGGAGACCATCATAATCAATGTTTTTTCTCTCTAGAGAACAGTATATATTTAAATGTATTTGCATTGAGTAACAATTTAAGATCAATTAGTATATCTTGCAGGATATTAAAAGAGAGTTGCAGGCTCGTAGTGGCCTGTCGTATAGAATCAGCGATACAATAAATAATTGTGTCATTTGCATAAAGATGAGCTTAACAATTACCTAATAATGAAATAATATTATTAATATGAATTGAAAATAAAACAGGGCCCAAAATAAATCCCTGTGGGACACCTTTTGTGATAGGTAAAAAGGCTGACTGCACATTACCTGTTTTCGCACATTGAGATCTCTGACAAATAGCTCTGATACCAATTGTAAGCTTGAAATTCAGGTGTCATAGTAGCACGGGAGGGAAGAAAAGGTACAGGCAGGAAAGAATTATAGAATGATTGACAATACACTATAGACAATGTATACTCTATAATAAGAATAAGAATAATAGCACACTGCGCCAGAGTCTGTGCAGGGTTTAGTAGTTAAGAGTCAAACAGCCCTAACATTTCTCAAGTTATCCAGGTGTTAGTTCTCCAACTATTGCCAGCAGTCCCTGCCCACAGTTGTGGAGCCTGATACTACTGGTACGAAGGACTGAACGAAGTGATTAGTGGTGTGTCGGGGGGTTCCTCAGCTTTCTCATCCTCCTCTCTGTCACCACCTCTAGTTTGACCAGTTTAACTCCCACTACAAAGCTAGCCTTCCTCACCAGCTTTTTTTTGTTAGTGTCTCTTGAGTTGATGTTACCTCACTTGCATACCGTGGTGAAGAAGAGGACACTGACTACTACAGACTGGTAAAACGACTGCAGCAGCCTATTGAGAGAGACCTGTTCATATTCACAAATCAAAAGAGTCAATTATATTTTAGGGTGGATTTTCTCTAACTAGATTCTCTTTAAAGGGGAACTCCACTTTTTTTGGAAATTAGCTTATTTAACATCTTCCCTGGAGTTAGACAAGAAGATGCATACCTTTTTTGTCTCTGTGCGTGCATTTTAGCTTTGGGAATAGACGCTCCGTTAGCATAGCTTAGCTTCATCACTGGAAGTGAGGCAGGACAGTAGCCTTACAGTGCCTTACAGTGTATTGCAAGGTCTGAGATTGACCAAACTTGATATGCATGACCTTGGTGGGCTCTAGGTCAACTCCTGAAAAGGGGGTCAATGTCAGACTTTGCAATCAAAAGTTAGGGGGCTAATAACCCTTGCCATAATTTCAGTGCGCCCCCTAACTTTTAATTGCAAGGTCTGACATTGACCCCCTTTTCAGGAGTTGACCTAGAGCCCACCAAGGTCATGCATATCAAGTTTGGTCAATGTCAGACCTTAGTTTACCACTTGGCATAGTGTGTCCAGGAAAGTATGCCTCACTATAGTTTGAAAAGCTTAGTGCATTTATATGGAGATATGGATGAAAATTAGGTTTGTTTTTTAATTGATGATGCACCTCATTGACCACCAATGTCACTCATTCAGTGCTGAAAGATCAGAGAGTTGACAAGCATATTGACAGTGTTGCACTCACATGCAAAAAGACTTCAGCAGCATAACGGTCACCGGCACTCTGGCTTTCCCAGCCTCTGTGGTTCTCTTGAAGTACAGTGGAAACAGAAACAAGAACCCATCTCAGAATTTTAGAGGTTCTGAAAAGTATTTCTCTTATAGAAAGTTCCTCAAGCCCAGTCTTTCCCTGCCATCCAGCTCCTGCTGCCTCGTTCCCTTACGTTCAGGTTTTAACAAAAACATGACACAAAGAGGACTTGAGGCCAAACTAACAGGCATCAAACTCTCTTTACAGTGCATTTGGGGTGAGAGGTAAAGTGACATTTTACAGAAGGATTATATGTTATATTATATGATTATACAGAAGGAACACGGATATGCTACGTAAAGAAGCACCCGTCTTCAAGGCCTTCGGTAGGTTTTGTGATCTGCACGGTTTCAGCCAGCTAATCACCCAAGCCACAAGAGTATGTGATTCAACACAAACTACCATTGATCTAATTCTGACCTCTGACAAGTCCATGATCTCCAACAAAGGGGTGATAGCATGCGGGTTAAGTGATCATTACATGATATTCTGTACCCGCAAAAAGCTAAAACAAAAGGCCGGCTGTCACAAAACAGTCACATAGGGACCTCAAAACCTACTCTAGAGAGGCCTTTAACCAAGAACTGGAGAGTCTGGACTGGTCAGATGAGCTCAGTGGTACACTAGTTGAAGAAACATGGCTTGGTTTCAAAACCAAATTCACAACAATACTTAACAACATGGCACCCCTAAGAACCACCAGGGTTAAAAATCGCGCTGAGCCATGGATGCACACTGAAATACTGACTGCTATGAAAACCAGAAACAAAAAATGCTCGGAACTTCATAAAAGTCAGACAAAGCTTACCAAAAGCTCAAACAGTGAACTCCAAGCCCACGTGGTTGAACAAGAAATTCAAAAAAACAGACTAAGAAATGACGTAAACACCATGGTCAAAACCGCTAAATAAAATGTCATCAATGACAAAACTGAGGAAAACAAAAACAAACCCTGCAAACTTTGGAAATTACTCAACAACCAACTAGGCTGCAGTAAAAAACTAAAAACCAGATTTACAAACATAAACATAAAGACAGAACACACTCTCATCACAGACAAACTGGATGTGGCCAAATACCTAAACATATTCTTTACAAACATAGTGTTATGGTTTGTTACCAACCCCAACAGCACGGCACAGACAGGTAGTTCAGAGTTAGCCAAAAACCAGGGCGTATTTATTTCCAATAACAGAGAATAGCAAAAACAACTAAAAGCACAAGTGGGGAATGTTCTTGACAGAGTTGTCTGCGGCTCTGCTGCTCGTCTCAGAGCAGAGACGGCACTGTGGCGTTGCGCCTCTGACTCTGCGGCTCTGCAGCTACTTGAAGATCCACTCGGGGAGGAACAGAGAGAGAGAGAATTGTCAACAAACAAGCGAACGGAATACAAGGCAGTCCAGTCCTCCTTAGCTGAGTCCAGTATAAACAAAAACGGCACATCTTCAGTGTTACCCAAACACACGAAAAAACAGAAAGGTCCCGAGTCAGGAAGATGCGAGGAAAAACAGAGTATCCAAAAAAGTACGTTCCAAAACTCACCCAGGCGCAATTGCGCAAAGCGGGCAACGAGGCACAGATCCAACGGATGGCAGAGAAAAGCAACAGCGGCGACTTCCATAGACGTCCTGGAGAAAAACAGACGAGGTACAACACGGGAGGAAACAAGCAGCAGCCAGTGGTAATCCAAAACGACCCGACACAGAACGTTAGGAACACCAGAGTATATAAGGGCTCCACCGAGCTGATTAGAACTCACTTCAGGTGCGCGAAGGTAATTGGTACCTTGAAGCGTGCGGAATCGGACCAATCCTCACAGTACCCCCCCCTCCACGGGAGCCACCCGGCGACCTGCCCGGCCTCGGCTTGCCCGGATGGGACTGATGGAAGTCGGTGATCAGGGCGGGGTCCATGATGAGCTGGCGGGAGACCCAGCTCCATTCCTCCGGACCATATCCCTCCCAGTCCACCAGGTACTGGAACCCCCGTCCCCGCCGTCTGGACGCCGCCTGAAGACACTGGGCATGACAGGAGGAGCTCCACCCCCTGATGGTGCCGGAGGACCAGGCGATGTGGGGCTCATGCAGCGCGAGCCAGGGCCGACCCAGGACTACTGGGACAAGAGGGGATCTGGTAATAAAGAACTGGAGTCTCTCAACGTGGTTACCAGCAATGGTGAGGAGGACAGGACAGGTGCGTTGAGTGATGTCAGCCAGGCGGTGATGATCCAGCGCGAAAACCTCCAAGTGGAATGTTGGCCTGGGTGGCAAACTCAACGTCCCAACGTCCAGGAAACTCCCCCCAGCACCAGAGTCAATGAGTGCACCCACCGTCGCCCGCTGGTCCTCCCAGGCTAGGGTGACGCTCGTCAGACGGTTAGGTGGTGCCCGGGTGTGGGAACAGGAAAAACGGCTCACCAGGATCTCCCGGGGTCCCGGCGAGCCTGGTCCCTTTGGCCGGGTAGGGCAATTGGAGATACGGTGTCCATCCCGGCCGCAGTAGAGACAAAGGCCGGACCTGAGCCTGGACTCCCGTTCGGCCGGGCTAAGGCGGGTGCGTCCCAGCCAGGGGTGCAGTGCTGGGCATACGCGGTCAAACGATGTTTGGGCTTCGTCACTGAGGCCGAAGTGCGCGCATCCTATTATTATGCAAAGTCTAGGTGGTAAGTGCCGGCGTGACGACACAAAAATGACTCGTCGTTGGCACTTATCACCTAGACTTTGCATAATAATAGGATACCGACAACCAAATACAAGCCCTGTAGGTGGGGGGTTGCTTGATCTCTCGACTGGAAGGATGAGACAAGGTGTATCATCTGTTCTGTGCGCAACCGAGGGAACATGTATGCGCGTGCGCGGGAGCGCGCGTGCACGGGCGTTTGGCCTTCGCCCATATTACGACTGCACCCCTGGTCCCAGCTGCATGGGTTCCTCCTTGGTCACAGCTCGGGAGGGAAAAAAGCCACCAGTCGCGGAGGGGGCAGGACGGTCAGCAGAACAGTCACGAGTACGGGGGGTCTGGGGAACGTCTGGGGGTCCCAGTCGTGCTCTCTCACGCCTTCTCTCCCGGAGGCGGCCGTCGATGCAAATGGCGAGGCTGATTAGGGCCTCGAGAGAATCGGGCTCCTCTCGGGTCGCGAGCTGGTCCCTTACAGCGTCGTTGAGCCCCTTCAGGAAGGTGAGATGAAGCGCCCGATCATTACATACTACAAAAACCTAGGGGTCCGCAAAGACGACTTCAAACTTGCAATGGTAACAACAGATGAGGTACTCAAAAAACAGAGCGCCCTCCAACCTAACAAGGCCACTGGCCATGACAACATCCCCTCCAAATTCCTCAGAGACTCAGCAGCCGCCATCACCCCAGTCATCACACCAGGCCACGTGAGCGGATCGGCGCGGCCGAGAAATCCGCTCTTCGCTCATTAAAGCTTGGTCCGCTCCGCTAATCGCTCATGTTGACCCCGCCCCCAAGTCGCTCTCCGCTCGCTCCCCACTCACCTTGAATCGAGCGCTCCCCGCTCCCCGCGCCAGATCGCTCGGCAGTTTTTCTTTTTCTTTTTTGGAGCATGGTGTAAATGAGCTCAAACTACAACAGTCTACACCCCCTGGGCCCCTTAACAATTGTTTGTATTGAGCCGCATTGTAATTGTAGCCATTCTGCAATGTTAAATAACGTTGTTTATCCATTCACTAGCTCTACTAAGCGATGATAGGCTAGCCGAGCCACAATGCTATGGTCGCTGCCATTAACGTTAGCATGTAAGCTAACGTCAACAACAATGGCGTCGATACTTTTTTTAACAGGAGTGAGTGTGGGCGTCATAGATATCTATGGTGGGCGTCTCTACAGTGACGAAGCCTGAACCCTTCTCATTGGTTGAAAATGGCCTTCATGTTTGTACATCGCCATCTGTTGCTTTGGCATTGTACTGCATGTATATATTACATCAACAGTGTTAAACCACTGTGAGCGGCCTGGAGTGGATTGGAGCGGAGGAGAACTCTCGCTCCGGACGTCGCGCCGACTCATTTTAAAACCCACTCCTCGCTCACATCAAAACGGCCCGCTCCGCGCCCCGCGCCGCTCACGCTCCGATCCGCTCACATGGCCTGCATCACACACATAATAAACCTCTCCATAAAACAGGGACACGTCCCCAAGGACTTCAAAATTGCGCGAGTAACCCCCCTGAACAAAAAGGGCAGCAAATTAGACCCAGGCAACTACCGCCCTGTTTCATTTCCTACCTCCATCTCGAAAGTCATGGAAAAAATTGTCTACGAACAGGTCAAAAAGTACCTTGGGGAAAAAATCGAATCTACGAATTCCAATCTGGCTTCAGAACATCCCACTCCACTGACACATGTCTTCTCTATTTGAACGACCACATCAAACAAGAGGTGGACATGGGCAAATACTGCGGCATGGTCATGCTGGACCTACAAAAGGCCTTTGACACGGTCAATCATTCCATTCTGATTGACAAGCTAAAAGCAATTGGTTGATAGTCTATCAGTGAGCTGGATACCTACCTGGAGGGGAGAGAACAGATGGTGGAGGTAAATGGTACTCTACCCCCCCCCCCCCTCACAGTGAGCTGTGGTGTTCCACAAGGAAGCATACTAGGACCGCTACTGTTCCTAATTTATGCAAATTACATGTCGTCAGCTTGTGACTAGTGCTGTCAGGCGATAAAAAAAATGTATCTAGGGGCGGAGCTGAGCGATCATGGAGTAGACGTGTTTCACATGAGCTCCCTTCTACCGTGCTGAATATACGTTTCTCCCCATTAGTCTTTATTTTATTTTTATTTGTTTTTTATCTGTTTGCTAGGTCGTCGTGTTTAGTATACATTCATCGACTTTTTTCGACTTTCTACGATGACGGGGGTGGAAACCAGAGCCATGACTGCCCCAACCAGCAAACCATCACCACCGGGCCTGGCCGCATCGTCGCCCGTTGTCGGGGAGTTAAGCGAAGCTGTGCTCTTGGTCATGACCAAGCTACACGCAGACTCTGAGACACGCATCGCTGAAGCACAGAAGAAAGTGTTGGCGGATTTTTGTGTCAGCCTCCGTCGTGAGATATCAGAAGAAATACGGCTGGCGGTAGTACCGCTGACAGACAAGATGGAGACGATGCACGCTGTCTCCTCGGCTAATGCTAACAAACTAGCCATGCTAACGACGGAGGTATCATTACAGTGCGAGAAGATGGCGGGTCTCGAATCCGCCCTGCTGGCTAGGCAGGCTGAAGTCAACAAACTACAGTCGGCAATGGGTGAGATGCAGTCCCGGGATAGACGCCACAACGTCAGGATTGTTGGAGTACCGGAGACCAGCGGTGAAGGCCGTCTCTCTGAGACCGTGCCCGAACTGCTGCAGAAAATACTAGGGACGGACGTCCTCCCTTCGCCTCCTGTCTGTGAATCGGCCTACAGAGCGGGCAGGTTTTCTCCCGGCGTGAACAAAGAGCCGAGGCCCATCATAGTCAAGCTGAACAGACTCCAGCAGAGAGAACTCATCATGCGGTCGGCTCGTACCAGAAGGAGTAATCTGAGGCTTGGCGATCACAAAGTGGCCATTTTCGAAGACTTTACACCGGAGGTTCAAGCACAGAGAGGCGAATACAAGGTGGTCCTGACTAAGCTATGGAAACTAGGCCTGAGGCCCACGTTATTCGCTCCCGCGAAATTATCTGTGTTGGAGAAGGTCGGTGATCAGCGTTTATTTTGGTCGTTGGCTAAAGCGAAGGAATATCTTGCGGGGATACCCGAGTCTGTTGCTTGATATCTATGGCGGGTGAGTGACTTGGCGGTTTGGGCCTATATACATTGATTAGGCCGACTATTCACAAATACTTGCTGTCATGCCCAGACATGCTAACTGCCCAATGCCCATCCAACTAGCGGGGCTTCCCAATGACTTCTGTTACTTGCTAAAGCTGACCTCATGGTTGTACTTGTGTATCGCCTCTTTGGAAGCTAACGAGCTAGCTGAACAATGTACATAATAGGCTAACGTGCTATCCGGATTCATCACTAGCTTACGCGCTAGCCTCGGGCTAGCCAGCGGGCTTCGTCTATAGTCTGCGCTGAGACATTCGAGACCCGTTAATGGTTACGTATTTTGGTTGCTGTTGCTGTTCAAAGGGACATTGGTTTGCACAATTCAAGAGTGATCGAATCCCTAACTAACTTCTGGTATGCTTTTATTTTTATATCCAGGTTGTTTTGAGCTTTGGGATCCATAGTAGAAGCCAAGGTCGGTTGAATATGCATATACAATATATGATAACAGGTTGGGTCGGGTATGGCTTGCACTTCATGGCTATATGGTTATATGGCTTGCACTTTAGCCATGACCCTCTTTTCCTTTCTTTTTTTCTTTCTTATTGTCGCTGTTTTTATGTCATCTGTATGCGCGATTTAAATGTGATCCGATTCTACCTTGGACTAACTGCTGATTTGCCTTAATTTTGTTTTGAATTTTCCGTGATCCATTTATGCTATAACGTTGCGACATTAATATGCAGACTCCAAGGTAGATGGTTACAGGGTTGATGCTGAGTAATTATATAATAATTATTGTCGCTGTTTTAATGGCATTTGAATGAGCAATTTAACTGTGATTCGATCCTACCTTGGACTAACTGCTCCGACCGATATCTTTATTGAAACAATGTATGATAACAGGTGGTGTCAGGTGTTGCCTATTACCATCCCCGGATTAATGAATGTGTTTAATTCTATTCTTACATAGGTTATGTCATTTCAGCCGTTGTGCCTGATCAGAGGAACAGCTACAGGGGTGCACTTTGACCATAACCCCTTTTTTTTCCCCCTTTCTTATTTTTGTCATTGTTTAATTGACATTGTTCACACAATTTTGCACAATTAACCTGTGACCCGATCCTGCCTTAGACTATCGGCTGGGATGCTTTAATTTAATTTTGTTTTGAATTTTCCTATACCCTTTTGGGCTATAACAATGCGACGTTGAAGCGCAGATTCGGAAATAGATGGCTGCAGGTTGATGTGGAGTTATTATTTAATAATGGCTATTTTTACCATTATGGTTGTCTCATGTTGGGGCCAGGGCTCAGGTGGGTTTCGACCGATATCTTTATTGAATTTTATTTTTATTATTATTTGTGTTTATTGGACTAGTGGGGGTTTACTCAGGGGTTTATCTAGAGGGGGGTTGGAGTGGGGAGCGTCTTATTGATCCATGTCTCTAGTGGGAAGTGATAGGAAGATGACCATCCTCAGTGGATGGGGCATAGGGTGGGGATTGGAGAGTGGGTATAGGGGGCCTTATAATAGGACGGGTGGGTTAGGGTTTAGAGTAGAAGGAGGGGGGGTTGTAGCTGGGGTGGTATTTTTATGTGTTTTATGTACTGTTGTCTTATATGTGTGTAATTGTTCCTCCTCTGAACTCCTGGGATTGACCGTCCGGGCCCGCCGGGATCAGCGCCTCTGTACTCAGCCTGGCTGCACTGGTATGTTCTCTACGCATTTATACAAGCTCGACCATGGCTAAATTGAATATTTTAATTTGGAACGCAGGAGGGCTTAACGCCCCACACAAGCGTGCCAGTGTCCTTTGGCTATTGAAGAGGAGAAATATTGACCTTGCTCTCCTTAGTGAGACGCATTTATTGGTAGGTGACGTGTCAAGACTGGCAAATCGGCAATATCACGTTATCTCCTCATCCTCAGCCGATGATAAGACGAAAGGAGTAGTCATAGTTACAAGACGTAACCTTGATATCAAAATCTTGGATGTATGGTCGGACACGGAGGGAAGGATTACTATAGCAAAAGTTGAATTCTTGCATAGGAAGATGGCTATAATAGCATTGTATGCTCCTAACACATTTGATTCAGTGTTCTATAATACAATCACGAAGAATATGTTGGAACTTAATGGATACGCTCTCATTGTGGGTGGCGATTTTAATGCGTGCTGGGATGCGGAGATGGATAGGTCCGGGCCCTCTGAAACGAGCAACCAAAAACGGGCCTCTAAGGCCCTTAGGATGTGGGCCAAAGACACGGGGTTCACAGACCTTTGGCGCTTATGCAACCCCACCCTCAAAGATTACTCTCACCTGTCAGCCAGACACAAAAGCTTCTCTCGAATTGACTATGCATTCGCGTCCCCTAATATGTTTGATAGTTTCGATGTCTCATTGGTTCCCTTGGCTCTCTCAGACCACAAGGGGATTTTCCTTACGGCAACCTTTGGCAGGCTCTCCGCAAGAGCTCCCAGATGGCGTTTTAATTCGACCTTGCTAAAGAACGATGACTTCTGTTCTGAGTTCAGGAGTAAACTAGCTGAATTTTTGCAGATCAACGTTGGCACAGTAGAAGACCCTAGGGTCCTGTGGAACGCATTGAAAGGATTTATCATGGGTCATGTCACACTATTTGCCTCCAATTTGCGAAAATCCTGGTCAAAAAAGCTAGAAGGACTGGAATCATTATATGCGGACCTATACGCATCCTTGCAAACTAACTATAATGAACGACTAAACACACAACGTAAGATAGTCAAAAAAGAAATAAACTCCATACTTAAACAACAGTCTGAGTTCTTGATACATAGGACAAGACAAAATTACTATTTTCATGGCTCCAGACCTAGCCATCTATTGGCAATGAAAATACGCTCAAATGATCATTTCTCGGATATCCCCTCGATTAGGACGAGCCAGGGTGCAGTCACTACTGATTCGAAAAAGATCAATGACACTTTTAAAGAGTTTTACTCACAGTTATATAGCTCAGAGGGTAATCTTGATGACTCTAAATTTGAATCGTTCATTGGCGGGCTTGAGATACCCCACATTTCTGAGGAAGAGGCCAAGGAACTGGGGAGACCGATTACTCTCGTAGAATTGAGGGAGACGATTGTTGAAATGCAGAGGGGTAAGGCACCAGGCTGGGATGGTATTCCACCCGAAGTGTATTTAGCTTTCTGGGACCAACTGGGTCCATTGATGCTCGATATGATCAATTACGCTATCGAACAAGGGGAGTTCTCAAGAGATGTCAATATGGCGTTGATTTCTTTACTTCTCAAGAAGGACAAAGATCCCAATGATTGTGGTAGCTATAGACCCTTGAGTCTTCTCGGGGCCGATTTAAAGGTGTTTGCCAAGGTACTGGCCCTTCGCCCGCTAGAGATTTATGTCAGTATTGGTACACTGCGATCAAACTGGTTTTATCCCGGGGCGTCTGGCTGCAGATAATCTTAGGAGGCTGTTGCATGTAATCGATAACAGTAAAGACAATACAACTCCATCCACAGTTCTGTCTTTGGATGCCATGAAGGCGTTTGACAGACTTGAGTGGTCATACCTGTGGAAGGTACTTGAGGTCATGGGTCTTGGAAAGAGTTTTATTCATATGATTAAAGTCCTGTATGCCTCGCCGTCTGCGATGATACTGACAGGCAAAAACTGTTCCACACTCTTTCCAGTCTCCAGATCTTCTAGACAGGGTTGCCCTCTGAGCCCGGGACTGTTCGCGCTTTCCCTCGAACCTTTGGCCCAATTTATTAGGCAATCGGAGGACATCGTCCCCATAATGGTCAATAATACTCCACACAAAATTGCTCTCTATGCGGATGACCTGCTGATTTTCATGGACGACCCCTCCCGGTCGGCCACAAAATTATTGAGGATAAT
The DNA here is from genome assembly GCF_963971535.1 of Notolepis coatsorum. Classification (NCBI taxonomy): domain Eukaryota; kingdom Metazoa; phylum Chordata; class Actinopteri; order Aulopiformes; family Paralepididae; genus Notolepis; species Notolepis coatsorum. The sequence continues at coordinate 73,305,899 of NC_140171.1, read as the reverse complement.
CGACGACTTTGGTAAATTGTCAGGCTTTAAGATTAACTGGAACAAATCAGCCTGCCTACCTCTTAATGAACTGGCCAAGGCGGTACGACTACCAGCTGATATCCCCATAGTAGAACATTTTAAATACTTGGGCATAGAGATATTCCCCACGCTGAACCAAACTACTAAGTACAACTTCACGGGTACTTATGATAAAATACGCCAGGATCTAGACAGGTGGTCGTCCCTTCCTAACTCCTTACAAGCCCGGGCTTCCATAATCAAAATGAACATCCTGCCTAGGATAAATTTTATTAGCTCAATGCTCCCCCTGCCCCCTCCAATAGACCACTGGCGCAAGGTACAATCGATGGTATCTAAGTTTATCTGGAATAACAAACGCCCGAGAATCAAAAGGGCTACTACTCAACGTAGAAAACAAGATGGGGGCCTCGCAATCCCTGATTTTAAACTTTATTTCTGGTCCTTTTCACTGAGACCTCTGATGTGCTGGCTAGACCCTGTAGAGGCTGTATCGTGGCGCTCTTTAGAAGCGGCGGCGGTATCTCCGCTAAGATTGCAGGATGTAGTGTACTCCACTGTCTCTATTTCGAAATGCCGGCTGAGGTATGGACCGATCATAACTCACGTGATCCAAACGTGGCGTAATGTACAGAGGTCGTGTGGGGTTAAATGCCCTTGGCACCTGGACTCTCCAATTTTTAATAACCAGCAATTACTTGTTGGACACAAGCCGGTTAATATTCCTCAATGGCAAAGGAGGGGAGTGCATACTCTGGAGGATATTTATGATAAGAACGGCCTCCGTGCGTTTCAGGACTTAAGAGAATTTTATGATCTTCCCGTCGAGTCCTTCTTTCTTTACCTTCAACTAAGGTCAGCACTGAGGGCGCATGGCGTACCGTGGGCTCAAGCCTTGCACCCACACCCCTTCCTCAGGCTCATAGTGGACAGGACGACATCCAGAGGGTTTGTCTCCGACTTTTATACGCTCTTAATTCAATCCACGTATAAAAACTTATCATTGGATACAATCTGGCGTGTGGATATCCCGGAGTTGGACCCCGAGTTTGACTGGGATGATGTTTGGGCAAATGTGGCATTATCTTCCCGCAACCCCAATCACCAGCAAATTAATTTTAATTATATTCATAGGACCTATCTTACACCTAGGAAGCTATATGCTATGGGACTGATAACCGACTCTCGGTGCACTTTGTGCTCTCAAAAGGCCACGGGCACTTATATGCATATGTATTGGGATTGCCCACCAGTGGCCCGCTTCTGGAGGTCAATAACGGACAAACTTTCAGATCTGTGTGGCTTAACTATCCCATTCACAGCTGTTACGCTACTCCTGAACGATATAACGACACTACCCGCTTCCGTACAACTGAAAAGGGTTGTCCTAGCGGGCGTCACAGCAGCGAAGAAGCTGATAGCAATGAGATGGAAGGAGCCTGAGAAGCTTACAATGATTAACTGGTCCCTAACTCTATTGGATGTGATTTATCTTGAGATATCCACAGCCCGGGTGATTGGGGTAGGGCAGGCTGGAATTGACCTGTGGTTCGCAGCAGCTGAGAAGGTAAAGACCGCAGTGTGCGGCTGAGCGGGGTTGAGGTGCGTGTTCGGGTGAGTCCGGCGGTCTCTTGGGAGGGGGAGGAGGAAATGTTTTGTCTGTCTTGTCTTTTGTCTTGTCATCTTGAGTTTAGCTGGGGATATTATGGGGGGGCAGCTATTTAACTATTTCTTCACTGTTTGGCCACTTTTACACGGTCTCTGTGAGTCTATGGAACACCTCTACAGGTTTTTGTTTTTTCATGAAGGTTCATTGCTCTGTTTTCGGGTCGTGTTCTCAAAAAATGGTCCTTGTGGTGGATTGGAAATGTACGTTTTATTAATATAGGGTCACACGGCCGGGAATCGGGGCTGAACACTGGGAAAGACCATTTATTAGATAGTACCCCTTGGAATTAAAATTTAGAAGGTTGAACTCTGTTTTCTTTTCTCTTTGTCTGTATAAATTGTTAGTCTGTATTATTATTATTGTTTTGGTTATTTTCTTGTGAAGTTCTATGTATTGTGATTGTGGTTAATGTGTTGTCTTGTTTCATGTGAATAATAATAAAAATTTGATCAAAAAAAAAAAAAAAATTATCTAATTAATTACAGGATTTGTAATTAATTAATCTAATTAATCACACTTTAATCGCATAACCATTTTAGGCCTGATATTCTATATTCTATAATCATATTTCAAATTGCATGTGTCCGGATGGCAGAATTCAGTACTGTATCTACAAAAACTTCTGTTTAATCATCTTCCATTTATTCATTTGTTTAGATTTTTCAGGTCTGGTCAATTTTAGCATGGTGTTATTCACAGTCAAAGATAAAAAAAAAAAAAAAATTAATAAAATTGAATTGATATTCTCATTTGGTTCATTACAATTTACTCAAGCCTAGTAACACACACAGTATTTCTGACACTGGGAATACATTCCCTGAGATCCATAGATGTCCCTAGAATCAGATACCAAGAACATGCAAATGGTAAAAAAAAAAAAAGACTGTAAATGTTTATTCTACGTTCTTATGGAAAAAAGTAGTAGAACGCGCTCACCTCACTAGACTTGACACTGGGTGCTGTAACCTCTGATATCATACATAAAAATAGGGAAACAATGTCCAGTCACGCACTCCAGGTTTTTCCAAATTTATTGGCAGCCTGAAATCATGACGTTTCACTGTGAACACACCTTCTTCAGAATGGCTTGCATTCATGATTTCAGGCTGCCAATAAATTTGGAAAAACCTGGAGTGCACCTGGGTAAAACAGAGTCCATTCTCTTCGGATCAAATAACAAACTCAGCAAGACCGACGGCTTCTCAGTTACAGTGGGTGACAATATTGTCACAAGGAAAGATGAAATTACATACCTGGGTTCCATCCTAGAGGCAAATCTTTCCTGTGACAAAATGGCATCCAATGTAATAAAAAAAAAGTCAACCAACGAACTAGATTCTTGTACCGGATCTCCTCTCTGGTAAACAAGAATACCCTGAAGACTCTGGCAGGAGCACTCATTCAAGGGTACTACGACTATGCTTGCACCTCATGGTACCAAAGCACCTCAAAGGTGCTAAAAACAAGATTACAAACATCACAAAACAAACTGGTCAGACTACTACTTGACCTTACTCCTAGAACCCACCTCACCCCTGTCCACTTTGACTACCTAGGATGGCTTAGAGTAGACGACAGAGTACAGCAACTTGCAATGGGCCTGGTCTACAAGATACACTACACCAGGGGCGGCTGGGTGGCGCAGCGGACATTGCACTCGTCACCAACGCAAGAGACACTGGGTTCGACTCCGGCTGTCGGTGTTGCCTCCGGCTTGGGCCGGCCGTCATACTAACTCAATTGACAGAGTTAGCGGGTGGAAGTCGATGGGTGGTAATCTGGACGTTGTGGACAGCGACTCCTACAGGTCGGTTGGGGGACGCCTGGACAGCAGAGACAGGAAATGGCGGGGGTAGTGTGAGCCTCCCACACGTTACACCTCGCCAAATGAGAGTCCGCGCTGGCAGGTGAAAAGATGTGACAGGCTGCCTCCACATGTATCGGAGGGGACATGTGATGCAAGGCTTCTATCCTCCCTACAACCGGCCAGTGGGGGGCATATGCGAGCAACGTTCAAGACAGGGGAGGGGAGAATTGGCACGGCTAAATTGGGATGGGAGAAAAATTGAAAAAGAGGAGAAAAAGTTGACCAAAAAAATAAATAAAGATACACTACACCACACAGGTACCCATGTACATGTCGAAATACTTCCCAAAGGTCAGTGAATACCACGCCCACAACACCAGAGGGAGTTCCACAAATCATGTGCAACCCAGATTCGGCACAAACAAGGGACTAAACACATTTCGCAATTATGCCACAACAATGTGGAACGCCCCCTACCCACAGCCGTAAAAAGATGTGAATCCCTACCCACATTTAAAACCACTCTTAAAGAGCACCTACGGGAGGCTGCAATTCTAAACTGGCCACCGTAAATGTCCAACCCCCCCCCCCCCTCCTAATAGACAGTCTCCTCCCCACCGTATGTATATAGGATCTATGGGTAACAGTACTGTATATTTGCATATGTATACCACAAATGTAAGAGTACTATATACCTGTATGTCATGTATGTCCCTATGCCATAAATGTCATGATGTCATGTATGTCATAAATGTCACTATGAATTAAAAATGGGGGACCCTGATGTAAACAAGACAAACGTCTTTCTCTGGTCTGCATTCCCTTAACAATTGTGTGTATTGAGCCGTACTGTATTGTACCCATTCTGCAATCTGTTAAATAAAGTTTTCATTCATTCATTCATTCATTCATTCATGTTTAGCAAAATAGCCTGTTTTTAAGAGTCACATTAACAGGGCTGTCCAACCCTTTTGATGTGAACAGCCAAGGGCCAAAATGTAACACGGGTGGTGGGCCGTGGGCCAAATAATGCACTGGTTCATTAAATTGATATTTTAATAAATGTAACAAGTAAATAACAGTGTCTGAGGTCTAATGTCAGAGTCTTTGTACCTTCTAATAGTCAAAGTAGTTTAAATTGCATCAAAACAGACCAAACAGAATATCAAATAATTCTCTGGAACCCTATGGAGGGCCAAACATAATGTTATGGTCGGCTGAATGTGGCCCATGGGCCCTGCTCTGGCAAGCCCTGCACTAAAGGAACGGATGTTGTCATTTCATTACGCCCCCACTACAAGAATGCACTGAGGCTGGTGACATCAGGAGACCTGTGCTCCAAAGCTAAGCTAGTTTTGCTGCCGCTTCGAAATTCCCAATCCCCTGCCTTAGCAGAGATAAATCAATATTATTAGAAGACCTCGTTCATGGTGAACCCCAGATGACATTAGTTTAATAACCTATACATTTTCCTATGACACACGTGAGAGATCTATAGACCCTTTTCACAGTGGCCATTTTGACATGTCATTAAGCATTACATCACGCGCAGGAGTGGTTTGTGAAAAATAAACCATGCCTAGGGGTGGTCGTTAGACCCCCCTAGGCATGGTTTATTTTTCACAAACCACGACTACAAGTGGTGTAATGCTTTTATACAACTGGCACATTCATCCAACCTTATTGCTATACAATAAACACACATTAATCAAAGATTTATTGAAAAAACCATCCGCCAGAAAAAGTTGTTTCCACAACAACAAAAAAGAGAAGTTGCCTCCATGTGGAAGCAGCTCGGAAGTGCATCCAACTGCACATCCAGCAAACTAACACATCCAACTGTCTCTCAACTAAGACATCCAACAAACTAACACATCCAACTGTCTTTCAACTAAGACATCCAACCAACTAACACATCCAACTGTCTTTCAACTAAGACATCCAACCAACTAACACATCCAACTGTCTTTCACCTAGACATCCAACCAACTAACACATCCAACTTTTCTTTAGTTTTTAACCTACTTTCTATAGAACTTCATTCTTAGATGCTTCTATAGAAAGTAGGTAAAACAAATTTAAAAAAGTTTTCTTTGCCCTATAGGAAATTTTTTATTTAATAAAAAAAATTTAAACCTACTTTCTATAGAAGCAGCTGGGAGGTGCGCTGTTTTAAGTGAGCGTGGGTTATTGAATTGATTGATTGCTAATATATAATTATAATAATAATAATAATAACCTCGGAGCAGGTCCTAAATTATTATTATTATTATATTATATTGTAGCCGCCGATGGCAAAAAGCTTGAACTGGTCACCTCTTATAAATACCTGGGAGTGTGGATCGACACCAAACTCTCCTTCTCTGAACACCTAACTAAACTGCAGGCCAAAGTCAAAGCAAGGCTTAGCTTTCTGTATAGGAACCGTTCCTCCTTCACTAGATCTGCTAAACTCACCCTGGTCCAGATGACTGTCCTGCCGCTATTTGATTTTAGCTATGTAATCTACCGCTTGGCCCGTAAAGGTGATCTAGAGCGCTTAGATATCCTATATCACTCCGCCATTCGCTTCGCTACCAATGCCCCCTACAGGACCCACCACTGCGAGCTATACTCCCTAGTAAACTGGCCCTCCCTGGAGATTAGACGCAACATCCACTGGCTGGCCTTTGTATATAAAACACTTCTAGGCCGTAATCCCCCTTACCTTACTCGCCTAGTCCACCCTCGTCCACTCCCAAATTACCACACCCGGTCAGCCACACATATCCTGGTAAACGCCCCCCATGCCAACTCCTCACAAGGCCGTTCCTCCTTTCAGTACGCAGCAGCTGATAGCTGGAACACACTACAAAAAACCTTAAATATGGAAACGTTTATTTCAATTAGATTGTTTAAGGAAACTTTAACAAACTCCCTAGAGCACTCATGTAGATGTTTCTCCATGTGCTAACACCATGCTGCCACTATTGTTCTGTTGTCCGCCAGTTGTTGTTCAGTTCAGTTGTTGCTCTGTATGTCTGTCCTGCCTTTTTAATAATGTTCCTTTGTGTTTTATTTTTATTTATTTGATTTTATCCCCCATCCCCTTTCCCCTAGGGGACTTTTTACCCCCAAATAGGCCGTTATTGAAAATAAGAACTTGTTCTTAATTAACCTGCCTATTCAAATAAAGGTTTGATGATGATGATGACCTCCCAGCTGCTTGAAAGTAGGTAAAAAAATATGTATATATTTGCAAATTAATCAATCAATCAATCCACGCGATTTTTATTTTGTTCCACAATGACTCATGACCCATCAATTACATCATCCAACATTGTTTAAGCAACTAAGACATTCGCCGTGACAGAATCGTTTTCCATTTAGTTGTTATGACGCTATCAACATATCCATTCAGTCCACCCTCACTTAAAACAGCGCACTTCCCAGTTGCTTCTATAGAAAGGAGAAAAAAAATAAAAGATTGCAATTAATCAATCAATCAATCAATTCGTGCGATTTTTATTTTGTTCCACAATGACTCATGACCCATCAATTACATCATCCAACATTGTTTAAAGAACTAAGACATTCGCCGTGACAGAATCGGTTTATATGTAGTCGTTATGACGCTATCAACATATCCATTTGTTAAAGATTATTGTCCGCCATCTTGTTTTTTCCTAAAAAGCCGCACGGCGGAGTGATAGTAATTCGGTTGTGGGCGGGTCCTGGGACCAAGAGTGTGGAATTACAATAGGGTCCAGCTGCATCCCCGGAGATGTTCTCTCACGGGCAACTTCCGCCAGCCACACGACATTTCTGCCGCTGACAGGACACGCGCTGATTGGCGGAAAGTACGGAAGTATCTCTAAGTACGTCTGACGTATCTCGAAGTACGTCTGACGTTTCTCTACGTCCGTTAGCGAACGTTAATTGAACGTCAAAAGCAAGTACGTCTGCGCTGACGTGCGGTTGTTGAGAGTGATTGATTGAAGAGTTCCTTGTTCCATAAGAGGGGGGGGGGGGGGCTTGTATTGATCAGGTTAGTAGATATTGTACCGATCAGGTATTACAGATCATATCCGCATGAAATAAACTAAAATGTTTTTTTTTATCCACTTTTTCTCCCATTTTTCTATATTTTCTCCCATCCCAATTTCGTATCATCCAATTCAACCCTCCCCTGTCACGGACGCTGTTTCTTGCCTCCCACAAGCCGGCTGCAATGTGGACTAAATCATACATAGCACAAGTCCCCTCCGGTACTTGAGGTAACAGCAGTCGCATCTTTTCACCTGCGCAGCTCGATCTCTCAGTGGCGAGGAGTAACGCGTGGGAGGCTAACGCTGCCCCCGACACTTCCTGATTCTACTGCGCAGGCGCACCAACCGACCTGTAGGAGTCGCTGTCCACAACGCCCGATCCCCACCCATCAGTTTCCCACCCCCTAATACGGCCAATGTGTATTAGTACGGACGACCAGCTAAACTGAAAGCAATGTGGAGCGCTGGGCTCGAACTGACGAGCCCAGCGTCTCCGCATTCATGGCGAGCGCCTTGCCCACTACGCCACGTAGCCGCCCATAAATAAACTAAAATGTTATAACCCATTTTGTGTTGTAACCCAACCCCCTCCAATGTACAGTAAATGACCAAGTATGGTTTTGTCAATATTCCAATGTACAGTTTTGCTTGTACAGTTGTACAGTGTCCGCCACCCACCCACCCCTCCTATCACAAACAATACTGTATTTGCAAATCTGGTATGTCATAAATGTATAGATGTAGCAGTACTGTCTATCTGTATGTCATATATGTTATGATGAATTGAAAATGGGGGACCCTGATGTAAACAAGACGAAAGTCTTTCTCTGGTCTGGATCCCCTTAACAATTGTATGTATTGAGCTGTACTGTACTGTACCCATTCTGCAATCTGTTAATAAAGTTTTCAATCAATCAATTTATGTATCCTTTATTTATCCAGGAATGTCCCATTGAGATACAAGATCTCTTCTTCCAGGGAGTCCTGTCAATCAGACAGTGTTTGCTCTGTACCTACCTGTATTCCAATAATGGATTTGTCCATACCTGAGATCCATAGATGTCCCTAGATGAGAGGTTAATGGTGTTACCCAGTGTCTCAAAATACTGAGGATAAGGTGTAACAAATACAAACATAGTTCAGTTATTGGGTTGTAATGCTAAAATGCGTTTCAAATCTAATGGCATTACATACTATTTACAGCTTTTAGGTAACACAAGTGTTATTGATCTAAGCGATTTGATTTGATTTTATTACGGATCCCCATTAGCTGGTGCCATGGCAACCAGCTAGTCTTCCTGGGGTCCACACAAAAAAACATACAAAAACAATTATTGAAAAACAGAATTATTAAAAGCCAGTACTCAACATACAATACACAATGAAACTAAAAATTAAGATGGCTAAAATTACATGCAAGCAAAGAAACAGAAAACAAAAAAACAAAACAAAACAAAATACAAAATACAGTGTTAAATACAATTTAAGATTGTTTTTAAAATTGAATATTTTTAAGAATTGCTTTTAGAATGCTCATCAATGTTACTAAACATCAATTTCACCATACCTTTAAAAAGAAAAGAAAAAACACACAAAGTAATCAGAAGAAGTTTTGGATAACATGGCTGCAGCATACACTCATGCATGACATATATTAATTTCCTTACGGATTATGGCTCCTTTGAGTTTCTTTTTGAAACTGTCCTTGTTTTCCGTCCGTATAATATGTAATGGGATCCTATTCCAATCTACAAATTCCAATCTGGCTTCAGAACATCCCACTCCACTGACACATGCCTTCTCTATTTGAACGACCACATCAAGCAAGAGGTGGACGCGGGCAAATACTGCGGCATGGTCATGCTAGACCTACAAAAGGCCTTCGACACTGTCAATCACACCATTCTGATTGACAAGCTAAAAGCAATTGGTTTTGATAGTTTATCAGTGAGCTGGATACAATCCTACCTGGAGGGGAGAGAACAGATGGTGGAGGTAAACGGTACCCTATCCCCCCCCCCTCACAGTGAACTGTGGTGTTCCACAAGGAAGCATACTAGGACCACTACTGTTCCTAATTTATGCAAATGTCATGTCGTCAGCTTGTGACTGCAACTTGTTCCTGTTTGCGGACAACTCAGCCCTGCTGGTCTCTGACAAGAACTAGTTACAGGTTGAAAAAACGCTCAGCTTGGAACTAGGCAAAATCTGCATATGGCTCGCCGACAACAAACTATCATTACACATGGGCAAAACAGAGTCCATTCTCTTCGGTTCAAATAACAAACTCAGCAAGACCGACGGCTTCTCAGTTACAGTGGGTGACAATATTGTCACAAGGAAAGATGAAATTACCTACCTGGGTTCCATCCTAGAGGCTAATCTTTCCTGTGACAAAATGGCATCCAATGTAATAAAAAAAGTCAATCAACGAACTCGATTCTTGTACCGGATCTCCTCCCTGGTAAACAAGAATACCCTGAAGACTCTGGCAGGAGCACTCATTCAAGGGTACTACGACTATGCTTGCACCTCATGGTACCAAAGCACCTCAAAGGCACTAAAAACCAAATTACAAACATCTCAAAACAAACTAGTCAGACTACTGCTTGACCTGACTCCTAGAACCCACCTCACCCCTGCACACTTTGCCAACCTAGGATGGCTTAGAGTAGACGACAGAGTACAGCAACTTGCAATGGGCCTGGTCTACAAGATACACTACACGACCAAGGTACCCATGTACATGTCAAAATACTTCCCAAAGGTCAGTGAATACCACGATCACAACACCAGAGGGAGCCCCACAAATCATGTAAAACCCAGATTCGGCTCAAACAAGGGACTAAACACGTTTTGCAATTATGCCACAACAATGTGGAACGCCCTACCCAAAGCTGTAAAGGAATGTGAATCACTACCCACCTTCAAAAACACTCTCAAAGAACACCTACGGGAGACTGCAATTCAAAACTGGCCCCTACAAATGTCCTAACCCAGTTGTACAATAAAGACCAAGCATGGCTTTGTCAGTATTCCAATGTACCCACCCCCCCCCCCCCCCCCCACACCTCCAATGTACAGCCCCACCCAACCCCACCCCACCTACCCAACCTCCTCCAATGTACAGTTTCTATGTCAAATGTAGGTCAGTATTCCAATGTACAGTACATCTAAACCAGATATACTTCTGTATGGGGTCTATGGCATAGGGGATAATGACATAATTACATCATATGTATTGACATCGGGAAGGTCTGGGGAACAAGGAATATGAGAGGAAGGAACTTAGATACACTGAACAGTGAGGCTGGAATGCCAGGGTACTCTCTGCAGAAATTGGGTGCTAAGGATTAGTGGCAACATTACAGGATTACTCAGGGAATCAGGAATTTGTGGTTTGGGTTCTTATGCCAAGTCATACTGTAGGCAGCTTCGGACGAGTGAGAATAGCCTAATACTATCCAGTGAACGATAGGTTATGTATATAACCTAGTTATATGAGTACTGGCAATCGCGTCTCGCTCTTCGCCATATTGAGATATGGGGCAGAGCAGACGCGAGGCCCGACAAATGTACCCCCTGAGGACCCGCAAGCCCTACCACCAGGGGGGAGGGGAGTCCCGTCACCCCCCTTCCTAGCAAAGAGGGGGCGGCAGTCAACTCCACCCAAGTGCGAAAAAGAGGGAACTAGAAACCCCTAAAACGCACAGCACAGACGGGACCATGTGTGACACAACACCTCGTGGCACACACCCACACAACCCTGCTAACCCACCGAAGGGCGGGACGCAGGGGAGGTCCCAGACCTCAGAACCGCCTGGGAGACAGAACCCCCAGTCATGTCCATGAGGTAAACCCTAACGAAGGGACCCGGGGAGGACCAGGAGGCCGCAGCACAGGCCCCCCCTCCACCGAGGCCCCCCCTAACAAGGCGGCAGAGGCCGCCACTCCACGAGTGGAGTGCCAGGGGGGGCCAGCCCAGCCAACGTGTAGCAAAGGGCAATGCCCTCGCACAACCAATGTGATAGGCGCTGTTTCGACAGTGCCTTACCAGCGCGAGAACCACCGTAACAAACAAAGAGCTGATCGGTAGCCCTGAGATCCTGAGTCCGGCTGAGGTAAACCCCCAAAGCCCGGACTGGACACGACAGGTGAAGGGTCACCTCTAACTCACCAGCGTGAGGAGGCGGATGAAACGCCTGAACCACAATATCCCTGGAGCGAAAAGAACTCCGGATATTTTTTGGTACGAAGACTGGATTAGGCCTCAGAGTCGCACCGCTATTGACACGAATAGACAAGCACTCAGGCCGCACCGAGAGAGCACAGAGCTCACCCACGCGCTCAGCGGAGGTGATGGCCAGCAGGAATGCAGTCTTGAAGACAGCTGTTCCAAAGACGCCTGCCCAAGAGGCTCAAACGGGGCCTCGGACAACCGGCCGAGGACCAATTGAAGGTCCCAACTCGGAGACAGAGAACGTTTCACCGGCTTAAGGCGCAGAGCGCCAAGCAGGAAACGCTTCACAAGAGGGTGGCTGAACAACGCAACGCCTTCAAACCCCTCATGACAAGAGGATATAGCCGCAGCATATACCCTCACCGTCGAAGCCGACAGTCTATCAAAAATAGACTGAAGGAAGGTAAGGACAGCGTCCAGGGGGCAGGACACCGGATCCCAGCCCCCCACCTTACACCACTCTTGGAAAATACGCCACCTACCCGTGTAAACAGCGATAGTGGAGGGAGCATGCACGATCCGGATGGTGTCGACCACAGAAGGGTCCATCCTCTCCAGACTCACCCTCTCACCAGCCAAACCATCAGCGGCTGGCCCAACACAGGGAAGTGCCACAGAGACCCGTGCGCTTGAGAGAGGGCCCGCGATGACCAAGGAACAGGCCACGGCGGGGCTACCAAGAGCTGGATCAGGACCGGGAACCACACAGCTGCGCCCCGGTCCGGCGCAATCAGGATCAAGGATCAGCTGCGCTCCCAACGTACCCGCTCCAACAACTGACCTATCAGATGTATGGGGGGAAAGAATCCCAGGCGGCCACGGCATCGGTCCCAGACCTGCCCGACTATGTCCGGACGTAATCCCCACTCGTCAGGGTGAGGACCGCCCCACGACATCACACCTGTACCCATATTCACCCTGCCGGAGATGTGGAGAGCCCTCAGGCTGCGCAGATGGAGAACGCCCATAGCCAGCCGCCCGCCGCCCGGTACAGACGGGGGGAGCGTACTCCTCCCTGTCTGTCAATATACGACGCTGACTACAGAAAGCCCCAGTGCGGCCTCCACGCACTTGGTGAAGATGCGGAGAGCCAGAGAAAAGCCAAACAGCAGCCTCTGGTACTCATACGCTAAACCCTGCAAAGGAAGCGTAAGTAAGCCCTAGGATGGAAGATCGGGGATGCGAATACGCATCCTACAGGTCTATGGAGGAGAACCAGGCCCCCACCTGACAGTGTTCAACAGGTAGGAGACGGTCCAAAATGCTGAACCTTCCCATGGGACAGGTCCAGCATGGGTCTGACACCCCCCCCTCCCGATTTCTCAGGCACCAGAGAATACCGGGAGGAAACGCCATGACGATGGCTTGCTTCGCCCACAGAGATTGGATCTCGTTGACCAGAGCTGTCACTGCTGGTGACCCTGACAATAGGGTCTGTACCAAACCTGAAAATGGGTGGGGTTGTGTAAATACAAGTCCCCGCCTCAGCGTTCTCTCCATCCACCTCGACATATGGTACTGCTCTAGCCATATGTGATGATACTCCCAACGCACCCGCCGCCATTTGGTGCAGGTCCGCTAGGAACTGTATATAGGCGGCCCGGTCCCACCCGCTGTGCGTAGCCAACCCTGCGAGCAGAGCATTCCGTGGAGTCGGGACATCGGACCCTGACACTACCCACGAGTCAATCGCACACAAGGGGGGACCCCGACAGAAAGGGCCAGTTTGATACAGGGGAAGCTGACATCATACTAGGTGACAAAAGCTCCCCCACTGAACACCCCTCCAGAACATGCTGAGGAGTTGTTCTGCAGCTGGACATGCAAGGTGTGAGGCCCCCATGGGTTCCTACACACCGTAGCCCTGCAGTGATATTACTACCACCCAAATCACGCGCGCCTGCGAGACCACTGCCAATCTTGCAGGAGTGGGAGGCACCAACGTGACACCCGGCCTGGCAAAGGCGAGGTCGAGGAAGCCCGCACTGTTTGCCTCAAAAGGTCTCGAGCCCCCCTGCTGACAACCCTTGTAGTTGACAGACGTAACACCAGGCTCAACCAACACAACTTATGGTGTGGGAGCCGCTTGACAGCACAACATTCTCACGGACAGACCCAGTCTCAGCCATCAACTGGGTGTCAGCCCCTGTCCCCATGAGAAGCGAACGTGGGGCCGCCTGCGCTTCATTGAATACACGCGGCCCGCAGCCAAAGGAAAACAAATCAGAGCCCCTTTTCCGCTGGTGTTGGGGGAGGGAGTGACCGGAGAGCGGGCTGCACACAGCCGGACGGCGACAGTTTTTTAGGGCGTGCTCATCCAATGTAGCCGATCCCTCGGCCGCCAAGGCTGTCGGCCTTGTGGACACCTGTTGACATTGAGCCCAGGGTACCTCAGGCGGGGGAAACATGGCCGCTGGTCGAGGGCCTCGCCACAGCCGCTGGCGAGGCCATGCTCTCACCTCTGGCTGCGCGGCGTGAGGCGGTGTGGGGCCTAGGTCAAATACCGCCCGCGCTCCAGCGGAAGACCAAAGATCCTCTGCGGAGAGGGGAGCCCTGAGGAGGGAAAAATTATTTTTAACTTCTCACCCCCTCAAAGGGAGACTAAACCAACCAAGATGTCTGTAAACAAGTGTTGACAGCATCCTAGCCCTCCCTGCGGTTATAGCTTGCGGCTAGGTCAAAGCTAATAACGTCAAAAACCTCACGCGATGTTTCGATGTCGGCTGGCCCTCATGGCCCCGCCACCAGACACCATTTTTGACAGAAAAAACAGCAATTCGAACAAAGTTACTAATCGCTGCTAATTCTATACCGTGGCGGTATAAGCTTAACAGCCCACCAGCCACCCGCCGGGCCGACTCACCTCATGGCGTCGGCCGGGCGGGGCACTGTTTCAACATGCCAAAGGCAAAGGACTGATGCCACCTGCTTCATAAACACGGAGCACCAGTGGTGGTTGCAACCAGCAACCTCCACTGTGGTGTGCACCCATGAAGGGGTTAATGAATAAATGAACTAAAAACACCACCAATACACTGTAGAATGGGCTAGCCCATACACACAATGTTAAGGGAATGCGGACCAGAGAAACCCAGTCCCGCATACCATTCATAATATTCACAAAAAGCACACCAGCCCTAGACCTCAGCCCATTCACCCATGAAAAAGGTAAACAAGCCCCCGCAATACTCCCAACAGTAGACACCGATTGACCGTCAGCATGAATGGTTAAGAGGAGGGAAGACCTTTTAGAAAGACATCCCTCAGCGGGGAATCAAAACAGAAACAGTAACGCAGCATATAGCATAGCGTTAGCCGCGCGCTCCAGGATAACCGGGAAAACAACGTTTACCCAGATATCCTGCCCCTTGCGCCAATACACAACTCGGTTGTCTCCCGGGACAACTCGAGCAACATCACCAACGCCAGCATTGTTATGCCTAATGGCGCAGATCCTACCTGAACGCAAGTTAGCCCGATAGCTAAACATCGCGTGACGTCCCTCAATCTGCTGTCAAAAGACGAGGAAACTCCAGGACGCGGAGATGCATCCAGCTGCAGGACCGCAGAACCCATACGAGGCGCCGTTGGAACATGCCGAGAAGATTCCAGGGGCTGGGAAACAGTGTTAATTTTGTTGACTAAATTGATGACGAAAGATGTTCGTCAATGAAGGTTTTTTTCATGACGACAACGAGACGTGACGTCACGTTATTGAATACCATGTGCTAACGAGACTAAATAGTTTATTAAATATCGTTGACCACAACTGACGACACAAAAATGTAATTTACAAAAACCAGGATGAAATTTCTCTTCATGTATGTTGATATTGTTGACTAAAACAAGACGAGACAAACTAATTATAACTTTTCTTAATGCCCTCGTCCCGACAGAACAGTGTGACGGCTGACGGGAGCTCTGTGTTATTAGCATTAGCTGAAGCTATTTGAAAAGCTAGTTTTAGCTGAACGTTACCTTGGCTAAAGTTGGGACTATTCATAATCCAGCTGCAGACCTGCAAGCAAAGTACAGCAAGTTGGCAAAGGAGTATTCCAAAGGTAAATCACTTTGTCACCAGTAACGTTACATTGTTTGTATTTCCATCTAGATCGCGTTAGCTAGTGGCTAAGCTAGCTCACGCTAATGTGGCTAACTGCACACAATTAATGACATAATGCAGACAGCCATACCGGTGACAATGTTTAGCTTTTAGTGCCAAATGATAAGAGTCTGAGGCGGAGTCTCAAAAGAGAATGTTGAATATTTATTTTGCATAAAAAATCACAACAGTGCCTCTGCTAGGAGCTAACTGAACGGGAGCCGACTGGATAGGAAGTGCGCAACAACGTTTAACGTCCGTGTGGAACCAATGTGCCAATAACCTTTCCGTGGGTGAAGCATAGTTGAGCATAGTTGTCATTTAATGATACTAATACTAATCTATACAATCACCTGTTGTTGAATAAATACCATTACTTTCTAGTTATTACTAAAAAACAGTATATATAAAACAGTAGCTGTAGGAAAATACAAGAGGTTAAAGATGAAGCGATGGAGAGGCTACTCGAAACCCAACGCTACCACAGGCGAAATAACATCCGCATTGTAGGACTTGATGAAGCAGTCAATTGCGCAGACGACAACTTTCCAACAGTGCTATCAGTGATTTTGGGTAACAACTTTCTAAACACAGTGCCGAAAGTGGACCAAGCTTACAGAATCGGTTCTCGGGAGCAAAGAAACAACGGGCCAAGAGTCATCATTGTTACGTTGCGGAAGACATCAATAAGAGATGACATCATCAAAATTGCTCGCATCCAACGTGGGAAGCTGAAACATGGTGATCATTCAATATTTATCTATGAGGATCTAAGCAAAGACGCCATCGCTCGACGTCTACCATACAAGGAGGTGATGCAAAATTTTTTCAAGTCTGGCCTCAGACCAAGGCTAACATACCCGGCGCTGTTATCGATCGTGGGCAGGGACGGCCGTAGGATTGGATTACACACACCTAAAGAAGCTGAGGAATATTGGAATCGATATGGAGCAGATCCCCCAAGGCAGAACGACACTGTCTGAAAACAGATAAGCCGCTTCATCTCTCTCTTTCTCTGTGTATATCAGTATTAGAATGACTTTTATTGTGTTCATCAAAAGTAGCAGATGATATGCAGGCCGTCTACACCAATGCGTATTGTGTATAATACGATTCGTAATACATTATAATTTCAGACCTCTGGTCTCCGGGGAGACAAGAACATATCATTGGCAATAAGAACAATCTGGAAGATTCTGGGTTTATCGCTCGACTGCCCTGGGTCACTTAGATCATTCTGGAACACAACAACAGTCTATTAGTACTAGTGTATTCTACAACCTTCTAGAATATAATGCACCATGACAACGAAGGCTTGCAACTCTAACATTAAACATCCGGTGTGTATAAACATAGCATATAATCAATTGACTGAAGTTCAATCAGACTTTAATAATACTTTAAAAAATCAACCACACCTAAACGTATGAACACAACAAGGTTATTCTAACAATTTAAGTAATCACTCCACTGATGAAGAGTCTGGCACATTGAAGCTCTAAAAGGCTCTGTTTTTCTATTTTATCTAATCACTCAATTCGGTTCTAGTGGCTTCTCCACGTTGAGTATTATTCTATCTCTCACTCCTTATCTTTATCTTTTTTTATTATTTCTATTTTTTCTCTCTTTCTTTTATCTTACATTGTTCTTTTCCATTGTTCTTCACATTAAGGTGTTAATATTTCTCTACAATCTTTTCCTTTTTCCTGATGTTTCCTACATATGTTAGTAGAGGGTTCAAATGAATATGTCGATGAAAGTTTATTCTCTTTTTTTCATTTTTCACAATATTTCATTACAGTAAGGGAAGGTGCAAGACCAAAAGCGACATTCTATTGTATTAGAATGAAAATGTTAGATCCTATGGCAATTAGCATAGGAAGATTAGGATTACAATGCTCAGTTTGGGCAATCCGGTGGACTAAGGGAGAAAGTCATACGCGGAGGATGTGTTTTTGGAACACAGGCCTGTACGACTCTCTGGGTGAGGGGAAAATAGGGGATTTTTATTTGTATATATATATGTTTTTAAGCTCGGCTCTCAACGGGACCTCAATAATTGGATGTACATCTATTGTAGCTTCGCACTCCAGAAGCATTACCAAAAACTACACAAAAACATGCATAGATTATGGCTAGTTTGAATATAATGATATGGAACACTGGTGGGATAAACAAACAACACAAACGCAAAAGCGTGCTCACACTGATGAAAAAAGAACATGTGGACGTGGCTCTACTAAGCGAAACGCACATTTTAGAGGAAGACATAGATACGTTAGCGGATAACACATACCATAATATTAGTCACTCTTCTTTTGGTACGAGAACTCGAGGTGTAGCCATAGTCGTCAGACGTAAATTAAATATCGAATTAAAAGGGGTATGGTCGGATGCTGAGGGGCGTATAACTATAGCTAGGATTGTACATAATAACAGGAAAATAGCGTTGGCAGCGGTATATGCCCCAAATTTGTACGAAGTGGGTTTCTTCACTTCACTAACCGATGAAATGTTAAACCATCCCGAGTACTCATTTATAATACATGCGGATTTTAATGCCATTTGGAATCCAAGGATGGACAAATCTTACCTCGCCTTTTCCAGCGAACAAAAAAATTCATCTAAAGCATTAAAAGATTGGTCAAAGACTACAGGGGTAAATGATTTATGGCGTTCACTTAATCCCACGACCCGAAAGTACTCCTGTCGATCGGCGAGACATAACACATTATCCAGAATTGATTATGTCTTTGCATCCCCAAGACTATTTGATAAATATGAAGTGGAAATGATACCCAATGCGCTTTCAGATCACTGTTATTTACTCCTAAAAGCAACATTTGGTATACTATCTTCCCGGGCCCCAAGATGGCGTTTTAATACTATGCTGCTTAACGACAAGGAATTCATTACACAACTCAAAGAAGCTCTCACAGTATTCCTACGGGAGAATGCAAACGCGGTGCAAGACCCCAGAATAATATGGATGTCGGTAAAGGGTATGATCAAGGATTTCACGGATAGATTTTCCTACATATTGCGCAAAAATCAATGCACAAAACTGTCTGAACTGGAAACGCTTTACTCAACGTTATTTAATTCTTTAAAATACAACAACTCAACTAGACTAGAAAATCAAGTTAACGTTCTAAAAACAGAGATCAATGCAATATACAGACAAAAATCGGAAATGCAAATACGCAGCACAAGACAACAGCAGTATTTCCAAGGTTCTAAACCTAGTCACCTATTAGCCATGCGATTAAGAATTAATGCAAAATTTGCAGATATAACTGCCATTAGAAAACAACAAGTACTTGTAACAGACCCCAAAATAATAAACGATACATTCAAAGAATTCTACTCCGACTTATATAATTCAGAAACGACCTTTGATCAAAACAAATTGGACACATATCTTAATCAAATTATTCTCCCTAAACTTTCGGAGGACGACGCTAAACAGTTAGAAGCACCGATCACATTAGAGGAACTCAAGAAGGCCATATCCGAAATGAAAAATGGTAAGGCTCCTGGAAGAGACGGTATCCCATCAGAAATGTACCTTTCTTGTTGGGACATATTTGGACCCTTATTACTAAATATGATCTTATACTCAGTCAAGGAGGGGAGCTTCCATAAACACGACAATATTGCACTCATTTCAGTCCTTCTCAAAAAAGACAAAGACCCCACCGAGTGCGGTAGTTACAGACCTTTAAGCCTCCTCGGAACCGATGTCAAACTGTACTCTAAGGTATTAGCCATCAGATTGCAAAAGCATATGACGTCTTTAGTTCATCCGGACCAAACTGGCTTCATAAGAGGTCGCCTGATCAATGATAACATAAGACGAATACTGCACGTACTAGATGCAGACAAAGAGGACACCACACCTAAGGCGATGCTATCCCTGGATGCTATGAAAGCATTTGACAGGCTGGAATGGTCGTTTCTATGGGCAGTATTAGAAAGGATGGGGTTAGGAAAAGGATTCATTGATATGATTAAAGTATTATACAAGGACCCATCGGCCATGATTACAACAGGCACATTCATCTCCGAAATCTTTCCGGTATCACGCTCAGCCAGACAGGGTTGCCCTCTTAGTCCCGGACTATTCGATCTATCATTAGAGCCTTTAGCACAATATATAAGACAATCCCAATACATAGAACCAATCGTAATCAAGGGCACACAACATAAAATTAGTTTATATGTGGACGACGTAATATTGTTCATGCAAAGCCCCAACACCACATTGCCTCATCTACTCAAGCTGATAGAGAACTTTGGTGATTTATCGGGATTTAAAATAAATTGGCCGAAGTCGGCTTTCCTTCCACTTAACATCCATGCAAAAAAAGACACAACCCTCCCAGGTGCGATACCCATGGTAAAACATTTTAGATGCTTGGGTGTGGAAATATTTCCCACCATAAGACAAACGGTGAAGCACAATTACACAAAACTACAGAACAAAATCAAAGACGACCTGGACAGGTGGGCAAAACTTAAAAACTCAGTACAGGCAAGAATATCAATAGTTAAGATGGATGTATTACCAAGAATCAACTTCATCAGCTCAATGCTACCGTTACCCCCTCCAGAGGGCTACTGGAAAAGATTACACTCCTCCACATACAAATTTATTTGGAATAACAAACCACCTCGCATAAAAAGATCCACCGCACAGAGAAATAAAGCAGACGGTGGCATGGCAGTTCCAGATTTTTTGCAATACTTTAAGGCTTACACATTAAGACCATTGACAATATGGTTTGATCCCCAGGCTTTGGTATCTTGGAGAGAATTGGAAGAAAACATAGTAGCCCCACAGAGACTGAAGGACATAGCACACACTAAACTTCCAATCAAGCACTGTGAGCGGAAATTTGGCCCCATAATTACCCATGCAATCCGAACATGGCGGGAAACACAAAAAAAATATCCTAACCCTCAAAAATGGCATAATCACACTCCCATATTCAATAACAATGCACTCTTAATGGAAAAACGTCCTATAAGATTCCCTATATGGGAAGAGCAAGGCATACACTCATTAGGGGATATTTTTAATAACCAGGGCTTCTGTAGTTATGGAGAAATATGCACAAAGTTTAACCTCACCGAGTCCACATGGCTTTTTTACATACAGTTACGCCTATGTTTGAGGTCTCACGGTGTTCCATTACACATACCAGTTGAACACCACAGATACCACAAATTTTTCTATGAAAGATAAACATTGGGAGGTTTTGTATCAGGTTTTTATTATCAATTACTAACGTCCTCGTATGAAACCCTTCAACTAGACACTGTCTGGAGGAGGGATATTCCAGACCTGGAAAGTGACTTTGATTGGCAAGAAGCATGGGCAAATGTCCGTCTTACATCAAGGAACCCGGACCATCAACAAATCAATCTTAACTATATTCACAGGACATACTTGACTCCTATAAGACTGAACAGAATGGGCCTGAAACAAGACTCAAAATGCTCCCAATGTACAAATGGAGACGAAGGGACATTTATGCACATGTATTGGGACTGCCCACCAGTTAAGGCATTCTGGAAAGATGTGACCCATCAATTATCAAAACTCGTATCTTGGAATATACCAGTACACCCCTCTGTATTGGTTTTGAATGATGTTTTTGAGTTTGCAGTAAATCCACAGCTAAAGAGATTGGTCTTATCGGGTATCACAGTAGCTAAAAAACTGATCGCATCACGCTGGTTTCAACCGGAAAAAATGTGCCGGAAAGTTTGGTCTCTTACATATCTCGATGTGATATATCAAGAAATATCTACAGCAAGAATTCTGGGTCTCAACGAATCCAAAATGTCAATGTGGGTAGAAGTGGTGGAGAGAATAAAAGCTAGCTTATAATGGTAGTGTCTGGTTAGGAGTGAGGGATAATGGAGGTACTATCCAAGGAGGGGTCCGGGAGGGGGGGGTTCGAGCTGGAGCATATGTGTGT
Organism: Notolepis coatsorum; assembly: GCF_963971535.1. Classification (NCBI taxonomy): domain Eukaryota; kingdom Metazoa; phylum Chordata; class Actinopteri; order Aulopiformes; family Paralepididae; genus Notolepis; species Notolepis coatsorum. Next base: position 73,284,045 of record NC_140171.1, on the reverse strand, counting down.
AGGGTTTTAGAAAATAGGTATTAGGGGTATGTCCTATATAAGCATTTGTATAATTGTTAATTTCGCTGGATATACACTGTATACGGTAAAATATTATTATAGACTTTTTTTTTGTCTTGTTTCTGTACTTGCATGTAATTTTAACCACCTTGACTGTTAGTTTCATTATGCATTATGTGTTGAGTACTGACTTTTAATAATTTCTGTTTTGCAATAATAATAAAAAAAAAAAAAAATAGTAGCTGTAAAAAAGAAAAGAAAAAAAGTTTTATAATTTATATAATATAATATTTTTTTTTTTATGTATGCACTGGTATCCGATCAGTATAACCAGACCTAGACCACCTCTAACTCTAACCCCTAACCAGACCTAGACCACCTCTAACTTTAACCCCTGAGTTAGGGTTGTGACTTAGAGGTGGTCTAGGTCCGGATAGGGGTTAAGAGTTGGTCTAGCCCTTTACATCCATCTATCTAAATAATAATAATAAATTATAATGAATGCTTAACTACCCCTAAGTTACCCTAACCAGACCTAGACCACCTCTAACTCTAACCACTAACCAGACCTCTTCCATGTGGCACTTTAACACTGACCTCAGAATGTGATTTTATATAATGTTTTTATGCAAGCAGATTGCAATCAGTGTGTACTACTACTAGTACTACTATGTGTTCTGTTTACTTAGTTTACAGTATCCTGTTATAGAATAATCCGCTGCCAGACACAGCGGAGAGAGAGAGGACAGACATGACAGAGAGGACAGACACAGCAGAGAGAGGACAGACATGGCAGAGAGAAAGGAAATACACAGCAAACAGAAGACAGACAGAGTTCAGCGTCATCTCTCTGGTCAGAAACAACGTCACCACATCCGTAATGCTCTCTTAGATGCATACATTGGACCATGTCTACACCAACATATACTGTAGGTGCAACAATACATTGGACCATGTCTACACCAACATATACTGTAGGAGCAACAATACATTGGACCATGTCTACACCAACATATACTTCCTGTGTATCACTTGTGCCGCCGACTCAGATTCCCCTAGGTTAAAAAAAAAATACGCAATTTAAATCAGAAAATGTTCCATGTTGACTATTTCTGACTTCTGACAAGTTTTTTTCCATTAACTAAAAATAGACAAAAATGTCATCCGTTTTCGTCGACTAAATCTAGACTAAAACAAAAAAGACAAAATTGAGACAAAAACTGACTAAGACTAAAATGCTCAGACATTTAGTTGACTAAAACTGACTAAACGAAAAATAAATGAAGATTACTAAATATGATGAAAACGAAAAAGGAGCACTTGACACATGACTAAGACTAAAACTAAAATGAAAATAGCTGCTAAAATTAACACTGCTGGCAAATCTCCGGCGAAAACCAACATTGTTCAATTTCCCTCTGCATTTCATCACAGCTAGATGGGATGCAAAGCTCGTCCATGATGGAAAACGAAAAAGAGGAAGGGCGAGTATGACCACGCCTGGTGACTTATAGGAGGTCACTGGGGCGGGGCCTGGTCAAGTGCAAGGGTGCTTTGTTTTCGTTCATGTAGTACAATAGGTACTGGAGATGAGGTATATCTCAATATGGCGAAGAGCGAGACGCGATTGCCAGTACGAGTATATAACCACTGGTTCTAATAACGTAGCCTACAGTACATGTTGAAGCCTTTGTTGCGGCTCCTGCTGCTAAGGAGATGGATGATAGTCAAAAACAATCACTTTAAACAAAATGTCACTTTAAAAAATAGGAAGTCACTTTAAAGGAAGGAGGTACTGTATAGTATAGTTTAGATACTTTAAAGTAGAGTTAAAATTGTAAATTGTATATTGTATAGTAGTGTATATAGGAACCAGTTTCTCAGGAACTTAGCATGTCTTTTTTTACCATGCATATCTTGTGTCTTACCTATTTTTTTTCTTCTATGCCTATTTTATTATTGTATTTTGCACAATCAATGCGGGCATGACCACCCGCATTTCACTGTATGCCCTGGTATGTATGTGACAAATAAACCTCTTGATTCTTGATAGTATAGTGTAAATGCCGAGTTTGGTTTAGTAGGGATTTAGTTGGTTTAGTGATACTGAAACTCCCTGTTGAGCCTTCACGCACAGGTATAATTCAATAAAACATATTTTTCACATAAGCAATCACAGATTATGATATACTGTATGAATTAGATTAATCATATTGTAATTGTACAAGTAAATCCTTTGGAAGTGACTGGGTGCATAAAGTAGTGGCTGACGTTGATGCTCTCGTGTCTTGAATGTATTATCATTCCCTTTTATACAGCAATGAACAAACAAGAGGGAATTACATCATGAGTGAATTGTATGTGTGAACGCAGTGTCACACTATAATAGCACTAATCACCGCTTGATCCTTTATTTAGTCCACATTCAGAGAATCTATACACAATAATAAACATCTTTATGTTTTTTTCCTTCTGATTCAGGCCGAGCCATCGGTCGTCAAGTTCAGTGTGGGTGAGGGGAGGAGGGAAAACATCAAAACAAAAGTAAACGCTCCAGTAAGTACTACAAATCTGACCCACAAAGCTGACTGAGCCTCTTAACACACAACAAACCGACCAACCAACCACCCACACACACACATGTAGGGCAGAGAGGGGGGAGGAGTCTGCAGTATTGTTCTTCCTGTGGCTCGAGGTGGCCTGACCCCACACCCTGCGGTTCGGCCCTTGTTATTGGTTGCCTGTTTCCGCGGCAACAATCAAGGGCCACCGCTTCGATGACAACAATAACAGAAACGGTTAGTGGGTCAGATTAGTGTAACAGGACCTGGGGTGACCCTCCCTTTGCACACACACACACGTTTCTCCATCTCTGTTTCACGTTCTTCCTCACTTGTCACACAAAGACAAACACATAGCCATAAAAGTTACATACTTTTTCACACAAGAAGGCTACTGTCTCTTACAAGGTATCATAACAGCTACATTTTGCGAAGTGAACATGAACGTTGTAATGTAGTAAGTAAATTAATCCTGTTCCTCAGGAGACATGTGGAGGATTATCATAACTATTGCATGTCAGAAGAGTAAAGCATCATGGCCTCCAAACTGCTGACGGTGGTTGGAGGATTTATGTGAGAGTTCTTCTTTCAGCAGTTCAGTTCAGTTCAGTTCAGAGTTTTTATTTGCCACATGGAATAATACAATCATAGTTTCTTCATTAAAAAATCATAAATAGCCATTCCATGGACAAAAGGAGCAGGAAGAAGAATAAATCTTATAATTACCTGCCCCTTATTCCTAAACTAACATGTATTTTCTTAATGGTCGGCGTATAACCTTATTTACACAAATAATCATTTATACCATTATAAAAGAAACACAATCCACAGTTAAACAAGAAAAATTTAAATAATAATAATAATGATAAAGAATAAAAAAGAAAAGAAAGAGAAGAGAAAAAAAAAAGATCTCACTATTCAGATCACATTTTGATTTTCATACTGACTAAATATTTTTTTTTTATACATTTTTTTGAATTGATAAACACTGTTACATCCCTTAAGCTCGCTATGGAGAGAATTCCATAACTTTACACCAATAACTGAAGGACACATCTGTTTAAGTGTGGTACGTGCAAACTGATGTTTAAAATTGTATTTTCTCCTACTAAACTCACTTTCTAAATGAAAAAGATTTTGTAGTTTTTCTGGCAGTGTATTATTTCTTGCCCTAAACATAATTAACATTGTTTGAAACTTAACCATGTCTTCAAGTTTAATTATTCTATATTTAATAAATAATATATTTGTGTGTTCTCGATAACTCACTTTATGTGTGATTCGTACAGCCCTCTTCTGTAGTATATATAATGGTTTTATATTTGTCCCATAAGTATTCCCCCATACTTCAACACAATAACTGATATAAGGTGAGATGAGTGAGCAGTAGAGTGTTCTCATTGCCTCATACTCTAACACATCCTTTACTTTATTCATAACAAAAATACTCTTGGACATCTTTTTTTTAACGTGTGCTATGTGCGATTTCCATGTTAATTTATCATCCATAATCACACCAAGAAAACGAAATTCATTAACTCTCTCTATATCAGCTCCATCTATGGTCAGTACTATATTTTCATCTAGTTTTCGATTGCCAAAAATCATAAATTTAGTTTTTTTCAGATTCAGTGATAGCTTATTTACATCAAACCATTTCTTTAGCTTTGTCATTTCATACACAATATATTCAGCTAGTTCCTTTAAATTATTTCCAGAACAAAAAAAATTTGTATCATCAGCAAACAAGACAAACTGTAATAGTTTTGAAACATCACAAATATCATTAATATATAAAAGAAAGAGTTTGGGCCCCAAAACCGAACCTTGCGGTACCCCACATTCAATCATCATGAGCTCAGATTTGACATCTGCCAACTGCACATATTGTTGCCTATTGTGGAGATAACTACTCAACCATTCAAGAACCATTCCTCTCACACCATATGAACGTAATTTGGAAATTAGAATATTATGATCTAAGGTATCAAATGCCTTTTTTAAATCAATAAACACCCCTATTGTTAATTTCCTTGTATCTGTTGCTGTTGTTATTTCTTCAATAATATTCATTAAGGCAGTCGCTGTTGATCTGTTTTGCCTAAAGCCATACTGGCTTTCGCTCAGCAGTTTATTCTTTTCCACAAAACCATCTAACTTATGCGAAAACAGTTTTTCAAGCACTTTCGAGAACTGTGAGAGCAATGACACTGGTCTATAGTTAGTGAAGCTGTGCTTATCTCCTACTTTGTAAAGTGGGATCACTTTTGCTACCTTCATCCTGTCTGGAAAAATACCTGTCTGAAAAGAAAGATTACAAATATAACAGAGAGGTTTGATTATACAATCAATTGTCTTCTTCACTATAATCATATCTATCCCATCACTGTCAATGGATGTCTTATTCTTTGACTTTAATACAATGGACATGATTTCTGCTTCACTGACATTTCCTAAAAACATAGACTGCAGTACTTTACTATCTCCTCTCCATCCTTCCTGTAATGGTTCATCGTGTTTTTGAATGGCATCTGCCAAATTTGGCCCCACATTCACAAAAAAAGAGTTGAATTCATTAACCACCTCATTCATGTTTTTTATAGTCTTACTATTACTAATGAAATGGCTAGGCATTTTTATGGACGCTGATTTACCTTATTTAGAATGTCCCATGTGCCCTTTATATTATTTTTATTTTCGCCTAACAATCTATTGTAATAATCTTTCTTGGCCCGTCTCATAATGAATACTAACTTATTCTTATACACTTTGTATTTAGTTTCAGCAGCCTTTTTTCTACATTTGATAAAATCTCTATACAGTTTGTTTTTCTTTTTACATGCATTCTCTAACCCCTTTGTTATCCATGGTTTTCTATTGTCATTACTTCTTTGTTTATGTTGAACCATTGGGCAGTGCCTATCGTAAAGTGTCCGATAGATATCCAAAAAAGTGTTGTAAGCAGCATTGACGTCTTCTACATAGACCCCCTTCCATTCCTCATTCAAAAGATCATTCCTGAACATGTTTACAGCATCATCCCTTCTTAACCTTTTATATCTGTACCCATCCTCCTCCTTTGTTCTCTTCAATTGACAATCAAAAGTAACAAAAACAGGTAAGTGGTCACTTATATCATTTATGACTAATCCACTTATGATGTTATCCTTAAAGCTATTAATAAAAATATTATCTATTAATGTAGCAGAGGTTTCTGTTATTCTACTTGGCTTGCTGATCAGTGGAAGCGGGGGGCAAGCGGGGGACTTTTTGTTTTAGCTGTGATTAGCATCTGTAATATAAGTCAGTCAGTCCATCCCAAGAATTTCAAATAAACCTGTTTTTTCATCACAACATGGTACATGACATAAAATCCTGGGAGCCTGCTCACATGGTACTGAACTAATATTCCTCCAACAAATGGTTACTTTGTTCATATGGTAGAGACAATGATACAATATGGTGCGCCTAGGGGCTGGGCAATACCCCAAATATCATATCAGGATATCTCTTAGTTTTGACAGTATAACAGTATTTTGTTTGTCTAGTTTTTTGCACTCATTTTAATACTTCTGCAAGGAATGTTTTGATTAACTTATACAGTATGGATATTATTTTACAGTATGTACAGTAGTCAACGTCAGCTTTATTGTCACTATTGGCACCATATTGTATCATTGTCTCTACCATATGAACAAAGTAACCGTTTGTTACTTTGTATATATCGTGGATGACGGTATAGTAAAAATCCATACCTCTCTCTGGATCCATGACGGTGTACCTTCCAGCCCTAGGTTGACCAGTGCATCACAACAAATATCACACCAATCGGCAAGATGATGGCAATATTATCAAATGTCAAAATGTACTCTACAACGTCAAAAAGCCATAACTTGTACACATACACTGTAAGTCTAACTGACATGAGACTTCGTAATATCCAGCTATTCTTGGTCAACAACTCTCTAGCTACTAGACCACCCATGTCTGCCATATTGGATTTTCTGCCATCTTGGGCTGTTCACTTGATTCTCATGAAACTTTTGTATCATGTGTATATCTGTGTATTACAGAGTGGATAGCCCAAACCGAAGGAAGAATTTTGAAGGGGGGGAGGGGGTTCCTGTCACCAAACTGATTGCAGCTGTTAAACTAGTTGCAGCTTATTACAAATTACATGCTTGTTCTCTTAAATGTATAGTGGTATGTTGATTGAAATAATCAGGATAGGTCCATGACAAAATGTAGCCACTTTCTAATTTGTTATCTTCATGAATTCAAGGAGTAATTGATATATAAATGATCATTTTTGGGTGAAGTGCTCCTTTAACATAGCGTGTGAGACCTCAGGGCCGATTCATATCTATGAGACAACACACACACACACACACACACACACACACACACACACACACACACACACACACACACACACACACACACACGAACAGTGTATATGGGATGTTTACACAACACCCACAATGACGGAGTTGGAGCATAGCATGCCTTTAGGGTGTGTTTTATTATATTCCCATATGGAAAAGGATTTTAAGAAACGTATAGCTCTGCCTTCAAAAGGTTTTACAAGAAACATATAGTTTCTGCCTTCAGATATCATCACCTTACTCTTTTCATCTATGTTTTTATAATATTAGATTACTGGTTGCTCAGCCATATAAAGCAGATTCTCTAGTTTCCTAGTATGAATCATACATATGGGGATTAACTGCCATAGGGTTTACTTATATTCTTTTGGTAGTCCATGTAAAAACCTTCTGAAGATCTGTATACATATTTTCTATATGGGTAGTGTCCCCACAAGAAAAGAAAACCTTGAAAGATCTTTGAGGACTATTTTCCAGATCTGATTTTCAGGGTTGAGATTATGATTAGAATAAGAGTTAGAATAACGGTTAAATGAAAGTTACAGCAATAATAGTCAAGTTTTGGCCCACGGCGCACACCAGTCTGTCCGCCTTGACTGCTCTTCCATGCTCGTAAAGCTACGAGCGAATCCCTGAGAAGGAACCGTTCGTGCCAAAATCGGCCCAAAAAGGTCGTAAGTGGAGCTACGATTACATTTTCTCTTAACTTTTGTCGTACGTCCGTTGATGCATGAGGTCCATTGTCCTCATGGTCAACAGAATGTCCTCACCCAACCACACAAGGATGTGTGTGTTTAAAGAAAAATCAATGATCTATGACAATACAATCTCTCCTCATAGAAATCTTACGATACTAACACAAACCCATATCTTCATGCTATCATGGTTATTAATTATTTATGTTACTTATTACCTTGAAATGACATGAATCACTAACTGCAGACAGAAGTGTTGTCAGGGATGTACACAGTAACGCAGAGTATAGCCTACACACCTCTTTCTTCATGTTGTCCCCAAGATTATACCCACATATCAGCCTAATATTTGATTTATACTGGTGGGCAGAATTACTGTATAATATACCCACATCCTGAACTACCACTAATGCCACTCTGTATTCCCACTAAAGCTGCTCTGGCTGCCTCTAGTGGCGCTCACATGGCAGTACACTTATAATAACTTTAGTTTTTGTTTTTGAAAGAGGAAGTTCACCCAAAATACAAATAAAACATATATTTCCTCTTACCCAGAGTGCTATCTATCCATCTAGATGTGTCATTTGCAGAGCATTGGAGATATCGGCCCTGGAGATTTCTATCACCACCCCAATACAATGGAGCTCAATGGGCCTTCTTTTGTTTGTGGCGCTCAAAGAGCCAAAAAAGAACATTTGAAAAATTCAATAGCAACGTCTCTTTCCAGAAATCATGACATGGTTACTCACAATAATCCACAGACCTCATTGCGAACAGTTTCACTGAGAACCATCATCTACCAAAGTGCGCCTGGCATAATAAAGGACCTGTCGTTGGTGGTCAGAGGCAATAATGCGCTAACAAATAGTAGTTAGTTGTTCTCTTTTACATCTATATTTATTTCACTCATACATTAATTTTTTTAGCTACTGTTTATATTGTATATAGTCCTGTATATTGTGTGTACATCGTGTCCCATATGTTACTTTATGTTTATAGTGTCCTATATGTTACTTTGTTTATATTAGATATTTTGTATATACACCGTGGGAAGGGGGAAACGCAATTTCATTTCTCTGTATGTCTTGCACATTATGAGAAGTGACAATAAACACCCACTACACACGGACTTGGCTGAAAGAAGGAGCACGTTCAGTGTGACTCCCTACACATGTAACACTGAACGGCACAGGGAGTCCTTCATTCCGACAGCCATTAGACTCTATAATGCATCACTGTGCCTCACTGCATCACTGAGCACAGGGTGACAGTACAGCCTGGCGAAATCTTCCTGAACACTTTTCACTTTACATTTTCACTTATTACTGTACATTTGACTGTATATTTTTGTATATCTTTGTCTGGATAGTTGTATATTTAAGATTTTAGAATGTATATATACACATCAGAATGTATATCCCGGACCGTATTTTATTCTTTATTCTATTTTATTCTTATTTTTAATATTATTATATTCTTATTCCTATTTTAGTCCTATTGACAAACCCTAAATGTTTATTGTTGTTCAATGTAAGCGATCTGTAGTGCAGAATTTCCCTCGGGATTATTAAAGGATTTCTATTCTATTCGATTCTACCATCTCGAGGGGGTGGAGACAGGTGATTCAAAGGGAGGGGGAGGGTGACCGGAAGGAGGGAGGAGGGGTGTAGTGGGGGATGGGGGAGGGTAGGTGTTACATAGGTACACAGGATGTCGAGGTGGGAGACAAATGGAGGGTATTGGATTAGGGGGGAGATGGAGAGTTTCTACCACAGCCCATACTGGGACACGAACAGAGAGAAAGAGAGAAGTAAAGGAGTGGTAAATTTATTAGCACAACTAGGACTTAATTTTGGGTAGGTTTCTTCTATCAAAATAAATTGTTCACATAAACAATTGTAAATAAGCTAAATCTTTAAACCAAAAAAAAAAGTAAGCTATGGTCAGGGGTATTGTAAAATATGTGTGCTGATTAGTAAAGTGGCTAAAAGTCATATTTATACCGGTATGGTCCTTTTATGAAATTGAAGTCTGTAGATTATCGTGAGTAACCAATGCCGTGATTTCCGGAAAGAGGTGTTGCTGTTGAGTTCTTCAAATGTTAATTTTTGTCACTCTCTGTAGACATTCCAGGTCTACAAAGAAATGTCCCCACCCTCTAGCGGCCACAGGTTTTGCTCTAGGAGGCTGGCATTGGACATGAAGGTCAAGTGTGTGTGTGTTCATGCCAATTGCCTAAAAGGGGGAATGATTGATTGATTGATTGAAAATGTTATTAACAGATTGCAGAATGGGTACAATACACTACAGCTCAATACACACAATTGTTAAGGGGATGCAGACCAGAGAAAGACTTTCGTCTTGTTTACATCAGGGTCCCCCATTTTCAATTCATCATAACATATATGACATACAGGTAGACAGTACGTGGCATGGGAGTGGCCTGTAGCAAAAAAAGGCTGCAGCTATTGCAAATTCGTGCTTGTTTGACGCTTTGAGAGCACCACAAAATAGATGTCATTGAGCTCCATTGTATTTGGGTGATATTTTGGGTGAACTTCCCCTTTAAGGAGTAGGTAGTCCGACTTCCGGTTTAGCTGCAATATGTAGCGCACGCATTTGGCAATAGCTCCGCTCCCATCAACGTTAATTTAGTTTAAAAACCTTATTTGGACAATACCAAAAGAGATTAGACCACATCGTATGTATTGATAAGACCTTCTACTAACTATATCAAAAGACAACATGGTTAAGGATAAGGGAAAAGACGGGAAAGAAACAAGAAACGGCAACTTCAGCGGCGCAGAGTGAAACACGATCAAGAAGAAACGTTCAAGGCGTCGCGGATACAGATCCGTTGGCGACAAGCCCCGACGAGGAGCATAAAGAGGAAAATACACCGGGACCATCGACTATTGTCCCCGACAGAGAGACAATAGTTGTCAACATAACAGGAGCGACAGGAACAAGCTCCGTGAGAGATATAGCAGCTGATCTTGAGAAGATAATAGCAGACAAATCCATCGTCATCGTCACTGCACCTATACCACCAACTGACACAAGCAGTACAGCCACACCACCCGATTTCAACTCACTGACTAACCTGATGAAAGAACAGATTTCACACATCGAGGAACTCAAAGCACACGTCGATGCTAAATTCGATCACATCGATGCTAAATTAGTAGAAGTTAAAAAAGCGGTCGCTGCACAGTCCGAGCGAATCACGACAGTGGAGAATACGGTGACAGATATTACACGGGCAGTCAAAGCGAACGAAAACAACATCTGCATTGGCATGACAGAGATGGCAAAAGAGATAGAAAGTGTGAAAGAAGCATGCCGGAGGGAAATACAAGAGGTTAAAGATGAAGCGATGGAGAGGCTACTCGAAACCCAACGCTACCACAGGCGAAATAACATCCGCATTGTAGGGCTTGATGAAGCAGTCAATTGCGCAGACGACAACTTTCCAACAGTGCTATCAGTGATTTTGGGTAACAACTTTCCAAACACAGTGCCGAAAGTGGACCAAGTTTACAGAATCGGTTCTCGGGAGCAAAGAAACAACGGGCCAAGAGTCATCATTGTTACTCTGCGGAAGACATCAATAAGAGATGACATCATCAAAATTGCTCGCAGCCAACGTGGGAAGCTGAAACATGGTGATCATTCAATATTTATCTACGAAGATCTAAGCAAAGACGCCATCGCTCGACGTCTACCATACAAGGAGGTGATGCAAAAATTGTTCAAGTCTGGCCACAGGCCAAGGCTAACATACCCGGTGCTGTTATCGATCGTGGGCAGGGACGGCCGCAGGTTTGGATTACACACACCTAAAGAGGCTGAGGATTATTGGAATCGATATGGAGCAGATACCCCAAGGCAGAACGACATTGTCTGAAAACAGATAAGCCGATTCATCTCCCTCTTTCTCTGTGTATATCAGTATTAGAATGACTTTTATTGTGTTCATCAAAGTAGCAGATGATATGCAGGCCGTCTATACCAATGCGTATCTTTCTCTGTGTATATCAGTATTAGAATGACTTTTATTGTGTTCATCAAAGTAGCAGATGATATGCAGGCCGTCTATACCAATGCGTATTGTGTATAATACGATTCGTAATACATTATAATTTCAGACCTCTGGTCTCCGGGGAGACAAGAACATATCATTGGCAATAAGATCAATCTGGAATATTCTGGGTTTATCGCTCGACTGCCCTGGGTCTCTTAGATCATTCTGGAACACAACAACAGTCTATTAGTACTAGTGTATTCTACAACCTTCTAGAATATAATGCACCATGACAACGAAGGCCTGCAACTCTAACATTAAACATCCGGTGTGTATAAACATAGCATATAATCAATTGACTGAAGTTCAATCAGTCCTTAATAATACTTTAAAATTCAACCACACCTAAACGTATGAACACAACAAGGTTATTCTAACAATTTAAGTAATCACTCCACTGATGAAGAGACTGGCACATTGAAGCTCTAAAAGGCTCTGTTTTTCTATTTTATCTAATCACTTAATTCGGTTCTAGTGGCTTCTCCACGTTGAGTATTATTCTATCTCTCACTCCTTATCTTTATCTTTTTTTTTTATTATTCTATTTTTTCTCTCTTTCTTTTAACTTACATTGTTCTTTTCCATTGTTCTTCACATTAAGGTGTCAATATTTCTCTACAATCTTTTCCTTTTTCCTGACTTTCCTACATGTTAGTAGAGGGTTCAAATGAATATGTTGATGAAAGTTTATTCTTTTTTTTTTTACATTTTTCACAATATTTCATTACAGTAAGGGAAGGTGCAAGACCAAAAGCGACATTCTATTGTATTAGAATGAAAATGTTAGATCCTATGGCAATTAGCATAGGAAGATTAGGATTACAATGCTCAGTTTGGGCAATCCGGTGGACTAAGGGAGAAAGTCTTACGCGGAGGATGTGTTTTTGGAACACAGGCCTGTACGACTCTCTGGGTGAGGGGAAAATAGGGGATTTTTATTTGTATATATATATGTTTTTAAGCTCGGCTCTCAACGGGACCTCATCAATTGGATGTACATCTATTGTAGCTTCGCACTCCAGAAGCATTACCAAAAACTACACAAAAACATGCATAGATTATGGCTAGTTTGAATATAATGATATGGAACACCGGTGGGATAAACAAACAACACAAACGCAAAAGCGTGCTCACACTGATGAAAAAAGAACATGTGGACGTGGCTCTACTAAGCGAAACGCACATTTTAGAGGAAGACATAGATACGTTAGCGGATAACATATACCATAATATTAGTCACTCTTCTTTTGGTACGAGAACTCGAGGTGTAGCCATAGTCGTCAGACGTAAATTAAATATCGAATTAAAAGGGGTATGGTCGGATGCTGAGGGGCGTATAACTATAGCTAGGATTGTACATAATAACAGGAAAATAGCGTTGGCAGCGGTATATGCCCCAAATTTGTACGAAGTGGGTTTCTTCACTTCACTAACCGATGAAATGTTAAACCATCCCGAGTACTCATTTATAATAGGTGCGGATTTTAATGCCATTTGGAATCCAAGGATGGACAAATCTTATCTTGCCTTTTCCAGCGAACAAAAAAATTCATCTAAAGCATTAAAAGATTGATCAAAGACTACAGGGGTAATTGATTTATGGCGTTCACTTAATCCCACGACCCGAAAGTACTCCTGTCGATCGGCGAGACACAACACATTATCCAGAATTGATTACGTCTTTGCATCCCCGAGACTATTTGATAAATATGAAGTGGAAATGATACCCAATGCGCTTTCAGATCACTGTTATTTAATCCTAAAAGCAACATTTGGTATACTATCTTCCCGGGCCCCAAGATGGCGTTTTAATACTATGCTGCTTAACAACAAGGAATTCATTACACAACTCAAAGAAGCTCTCACAGTATTCCTACGGGAGAATGCAAATGCGGTGCAAGACCCCAGAATAATATGGATGTCGGTAAAGGGTATGATCAAGGATTTCACGGATAGATTTTCCTCCATATTGCGCAAAAATCAATGCACAAAACTGTCTGAAATGGAAACGCTTTACTCAACGTTATTTAATTCTTTAAAATACAACAACTCAACTAAAATACAACAACTCAACTAAAATCAAGTTAACGTTCTAAAAACAGAGATCAATGCAATATACAGACAAAAATCGGAAATGCAAATACGCAGCACAAGACAACAGCAGTATTTCCAAGGTTCTAAACCTAGTCACCTATTAGCCATGCGATTAAGAATTAATGCAAAATTTGCAGATATAACTGCCATTAGAAAACAACAAGTACTTGTAACAGACCCCAAAATAATAAACGATACATTCAAAGAATTCTACTCCGACTTGTATAATTCAGAAACGACCTTTGATCAAAACAAATTGGACACATATCTTAATCAAATTATTCTCCCTAAACTTTCGGAGGACGACGCTAAACAGTTAGAAGCACCGATCACATTAGAAGAACTCAAGAAGGCCATATCCGGAATGAAAAATGGTAAGGCTCCGGGAAGAGACGGTATCCCATCAGAAATGTACCTTTCTTGTTGGGACATATTTGGACCCTTATTACTAAATATGATCTTATACTCAGTCAAGGAGGGGAGCTTCCATAAACACCACAATATCGCACTCATTTCAGTCCTTCTCAAAAAAGACAAAGACCCCACCGAGTGCGGTAGTTACAGACCTTTAAGCCTCCTCGGAACCGATGTCAAACTGTACTCTAAGGTATTAGCCATCAGATTGCAAAAGCATATGACGTCTTTAGTTCATCCGGACCAAACTGGCTTCATAAGAGGTCGCCTGATCAATGATAACATAAGACGAATACTGCACGTACTAGATGCAGACAAAGAGGACACCACACCTAAGGCGATGCTATCCCTGGATGCTATGAAAGCATTTGACAGGCTGGAATGGTCGTTTCTATGGGCAGTATTAGAAAGGATGGGGTTAGGAAAAGGATTCATTGATATGATTAAAGTATTATACAAGGACCCATCGGCCATGATTACAACAGGCACATTCATCTCCGAAATCTTTCCGGTATCACGCTCAGCCAGACAGGGTTGCCCTCTTAGTCCCGGACTATTCGATCTATCATTAGAGCCTTTAGCACAATATATAAGACAATCCCAATACATAGAACCAATCGTAATCAAGGGCACACAACATAAAATTAGTTTATATGCGGACGACGTAATATTGTTCATGCAAAACCCCAACACCACATTGCCGCATCTACTCAAGTTGATAGAGAACTTTGGTGATTTATCGGGATTTAAAATAAATTGGCCGAAGTCGGCTTTCCTTCCACTTAACATCCATGCAAAAAAAGACACAACCCTCCCAGGTGCGATACCCATGGTAAAACATTTTAGATGCTTGGGTGTGGAAATATTTCCCACCATAAGACAAACGGTGAAGCACAATTACACAAAAATACAGAACAAAATCAAAGACGACCTGGACAGGTGGGCAAAACTTAAAAACTCAGTACAGGTATCAATAGTTAAGATGGATGTATTACCAAGAATCAACTTCATCAGCTCAATGCTACCGTTACCCCCTCCAGAGGGCTACTGGAAAAGATTACACTCCTCCACATACAAATTTATTTGGAATAACAAACCACCTCGCATAAAAAGATCCACCGCACAGAGAAATAAAGCAGACGGTGGCATGGCAGTTCCAGATTTTTTACAATATTTTAAGGCTTTCACATTAAGACCATTGACAATATGGTTTGATCCCCAGGCTTTGGTATCTTGGAGAGAATTGGAAGAAAACATAGTAGCCCCACAGAGACTGAAGGACATAGCACACACTAAACTTCCAATCAAGCACTGTGAGCGGAAATTTGGCCCCATAATTACCCATGCAATCAGAACATGGCGGGAAACACACAAAAAATATCCTAACCCTCAAAAATGGCATAATCACTCCCATATTCAATAACAATGCACTCTTAATGGGAAAACGTCCTATAAGATTCCCTATATGGGAAGAGCAAGGCATACACTCATTAGGGGATATTTTTAATAACCAGGGCTTCTGTAGTTATGGAGAAATATGCACAAAGTTTAACCTCACCGAGTCCACATGGCTTTTTTACATACAGTTACGCCTATGTTTGAAGTCTCACGGTGTTCCATTACACATACCAGTTGAACACCACAGATACCACAAATTTTTCTATGAAAGAGAAACATTGGGAGGTTTTGTATCAGGTTTTTATTATCAATTACTAGCGTCCTCGTATGAAACCCTTCAACTAGACACTGTCTGGAGGAGGGATATTCCAGACCTGGAAAGTGACTTTGATTGGCAAGAAGCATGGGCAAATGTCCGTCTTACATCAAGGAACCCGGACCATCAACAAATCAATCTTAACTATATTCACAGGACATACTTGACTCCTATAAGACTGAACAGAATGGGCCTGAAACAGGACTCAAAATGCTCCCAATGTACAAATGGAGACAAAGGGACATTTATGCACATGTATTGGAACTGCCCACCAGTTAAGGCATTCTGGAAAGACGTGACCCATCAATTATCAAAACTCGTATCTTGGAATATACCAGTACACCCCTCTGTATTGCTTTTAAATGATGTTTTTGAGTTTGCAGTAAATCCACAGCTAAAGAGATTGGTCTTATCGGGTATCACAGTAGCTAAAAAACTGATCGCATCACGCTGGTTTCAACCGAAAAAAATGTGCCGGAAAGTTTGGTCTCTTACATATCTCGATGTGATATATCAAGAAATATCTACAGCAAGAATTCTGGGTCTCAACGAATCCAAAATGTCAATGTGGGTAGAAGTGGTGGAGAGAATAAAAGCTAGCTTATAATGGTAGTGTCTGGTTAGGAGTGAGGGATAATGGAGGTACTATCCAAGGAGGGGTCCGGGAGGGGGGGGGTTCGAGCTGGAGCATATGTGTGTAGGGTTTTAGAAAATAGGTATTAGGGGTATGTCCTATATAAACATTTATATAATTGTTAATTTCGCTGGATATACACTGTATACGGTTAAAATGTTATTATAGACTTTTTTTTTTGTCTTGTTTCTGTACTTGCATGTAATTTTAACCACCTTGACTGTTAGTTTCATTATGCATTATGTGTTGAGTACTGACTTTTAATAATTTTTGTTTTGCAATAATAAAAAAAATATAAGAAAAAAAAAAAAGGAGTAGGTAGTCCACTCTCAACAGGGGTACATATGGCGGGGGGTTCTTAACCACTACACAACATATGGATCCAGAGGCAGGGGGGTGATCTAATCTCATCAGGATAATCTGTTTAATTTATTGATTCTTTCTTTGTTTAATAGTGCAAATAAATAAAAGCTAAAGCCAGTGTTAGTCACACCTGGGATGTTATTGAGCAGCCCGAGAGGTGGTCACCTGGTACAGAAATGTGTCTAGAATTAGCTGTTATTACAGTAGTACCAGTTTGTGAGAGCAAAATGCCTGCAGAACAATAACAAAAATGTTAAGAAAGGAACAACTTCACCAGGTTCATCAAGTGCATTGTTTATTATTGCTTTTTATTGGCGTTGCCATACAAACTGCATATAAACACAATCAAAGTCTGATATTTGGTATTAAAAACAGCTGACAAAGCTATTAATAGCCCATTATGGTCTAACTGTGAACATTAATGGACAAAAAAAGCTGCTTTAATGTGTAACTCAACACAGGCTACCTTTGACATGAAAGAAATTGGAATTATATTTTGAAAAAGCTTATGGACCATCTCTCACGCACAAGCAAGCAAGCCTTGTGATGAATCAAGCTTTGCTCGTAGGCTTGTCGTTAACTGAGTGAGTGACTGACAGCCCAAGGGCCCACTTGAAGAGGCACTTCATGGGTTGTTCCTGTTAGGCTCGTTGCCATGGTTACGCATCGTCGCCGCCGCAGAGCAGGAGCAAGGCCTTACGGAAGTCACCAGAAGTATCCCCCTGCACGCACGCACACACACACACACATACAAACTATCATACAAGTGGAGAGTGTGTGTGTGCATGTGTGTGTGTGTGTTACAGTGGTTGCCACTGGAGACTACCGTAAGGCCTTGGTTGGTACATGGTTAGTTTTCCTTACCTTTAGCCCTGGTGAGTCACTGGGGACATTGTGGATAAAAATCACCTATGTATTTAACAAGGCGCTCCAGGGATTGGACAGTTATGCACATGGCTGAATTTGCTCATTGGCTCCAATTCGAACGCTAAGACCAAATTTGTTGTTTGACAACACAGCGAATGGCAATGTAGGACTTAAGGGAGTTAAGGGGATAGATCTCTTGACGTACCCTAGTTTATTGACAGACCGCTCTGGCAGGATTAAGTGTTGTCACGGCTGCCTGTATCTGATCTAGGGCTGTCTTAAATACTTCGAAGCTTCGTTCGATGGGCATGGGATTCAAATGGGAAAATAAAATTTTAATATAGAAACAAATTATAATTAAAAGAAATTATAATATATATATTTTTTTATAAATCTTGCACCTCCAATGCAACGGACGTCATACGCCTCATTAACTCCACCTCTCTTTGTTAACTACAACAAGCACATGGAGATTCCTCATTAACTCCTCCCTGTGTTGAATACAACTTGCTGCTTTTATAAAGCCTCAAATGACGGCTTACAATATTTCATAAAAGCAAAGTGTTTCGTTTGTCTAAGATTTAAAAAGGTTTAAACTTTACAGCACTGACAATTCTCTAGTATTTTTACCTGTGTTTGATAAGACACCCAGTCAGCAGCAGTGTCCCGACCCATATACAAACATGTCTTAATAAAACATGCTTAATTAAGTCGAATTCTGCCTTTGTCTCTATTACTACATATAAATATTTATATAATTGTTTGCTTTATAGACGAAGGTTGCAACATAATTATGTAATGTAATGTCGTTGGCTGTGTAACGGAGAGCAGCCGCCCAGGCAGCGCAGCTCCCGACTCATTATTAATTTAATTAATTAATCCAATCCAATCCACTTTATTTATAGAGCACATTTAAAAACAACAAAGTTTACCAAAGTGCTGTACAAGTCCCACAACATAAAATTATAATAATAATTAAAAATATATATTATAATATTATTTTTTTTTTTTTTTATATCTCAAAGCTTCGAATTTAGATTGAATCTCGGCCCGAAGCTTCGACGACCAAAAAAAGCTTCGAAGGTCAGCCCTAATCTGATCTAATCAGAAGTTAACGTTACGTACTGTAGCAGACAGTCTCATCCCTTCTGGTGCAAGGATAGAAATATTAGGGCCTTATCATTTCTGTGTTGCGGAAATCACAGAATCCTTCTTTAAAAACAGAACGGCGGAAGGTGACGGAATTGTGAGCTTTTGGGAAAACCTGCAGAAATATTATGACATTTCTTTCTTTATTATTACCATAAGATTAACAGAAACATGATTCTACACCAAGGCAATGAAAACTGGGGCCAGAGCAGTTAAGTAAGTTATTCTCGGCTGTCTGCATTGTCTCATTGGCAGACAAACGAGGGGATTGTTTGCCAGTAATCCATGTGGTTTCTTGATGAAGATGATGAAGCCAAAAATGTTGATGCAATCTGTGATCAACGAGGGGAAAAGTTTAAAAGTCATAACGGATGATCAAGTACGTTTACAACTATGGCGGCTGGGTGGCGTAGCGGAGATTGCGCTCGTCACCAATGCAAGAGACTCCGGTCTCGAATCCCGGTGTCAGCATTGCCTGCGGCTTGGGCCAGTCGTCATACTATCTCAATTGACAGAGGTAGCGGGTGGAAGTCGATGGGTGGGGATTAGACGTTGTAGACAGCGACTCCTACAGGTCGGTTGGGTGACGCCACAGCAGAGACAGGATGTAGCGGGGGGTAGTGTGAGCCTCCCATGCGTTACTCCTCGCCACTGAGAGTCCTCGCTGTCTGGTGAAAAGATGTGACAGGCTGCCTCCTCGTGTACCGGAGGGGACACGTGATGCAAGGCTTCTATCCTCACTACAGCCGACCAGTGGGAGGCATAGTCTAGCAACGTTCAAGACAGGGAAGGGGAGCATTGGCAATACGAAATTGGGATGGGAGAAAAATAGAAAAATAAGGAGAAAAAGTGGATCCAAAAAAAAGTACGTTTACAACTCAAAGCAGAGCAGCCCCCGTGAACGCAGTCAGTAGAAGGAGGCATATAAGATCACGGTCCGTCGGGAGCATATCAAGTCCCATTCAGAAACCCCGAGATGGATCCTTGGATGGATCCTTTTGGCTGCCTACACCTGTAACGTGACTTTCCTCCAGAATGTCCCCAGCATCTCAACCCTCTAGCCCCACTAGAGATCCTGTAGCTCCCTCTAGTGGTAGGGTACGGCAGAACACCTCTGTGTGTGTGTGTGTGTGTGTGTTCATTTTACAGGTAAAGTGTAGTTTTGATAACAACAAAGAAATATCAACAGCTGAAGAGGACTATTTCACAGTGAGGCTGAAGGTGCATGCTGGGTGATGTACATCGGTCAGTTGTGAGGCGCCTTTAAATGTTGGGCCAAGCAGTTATCAGGTATTGTTAATCACTGGAGAGTGAAGAGGAGGCATTCCTTTTTATACCCTTGAACATTGAAGAAACCAACCATTGAAGTATCCAACCTGGTTGTTAATTGTGCATTATATCATTGCACATACTGAATATGTACCTTGCCTATGCCGTGTTACGCCTACACAGACCCAGAGGCAGTGCTGGACTGATGCTGCATCTCAATACAGCTGTATTAAGTCTGTGACTCTATTGAGATCAAGTCTGTGACTATCAAGCTCTGTATATCAATCTCTATCAAGCTCTGTAACTATCAAGCTCTATCAAGTATGTGACTATCAAGCTCTGTAACTATCAAGCTCTATCAAGTATGTGACTATCAAGCTCTGTAACTATCAAGCTCTATCAAGTATGTGACTATCAAGCTCTATCAAGTATGTGACTCTATCAAGTATGTGACTCTATCGAGCTCTATTAAGTCTATGACTCTATCATGAATTTTTCGCTGAATTTCCCTCGGGATAAATTAAGTATTTATATTCTATTCTATCAAGAGCTATCAAGTCTATGACTCTATCGTGCTCTATCAAGTCTATGACTCTATCACGCTCTATTAAGTCTATGACTCTATCAAGCTCTATCAAGTCTAGGACTTTATCAAGCTCTATTAAGTCTATGGCTCTATCAAGTCTAGGACTTTATCAAGCTCTATTAAGTCTATGGCTCTATCAAGCTCTATCAAGTCTAGGACTTTATCAAGCTCTATTAAGTCTATGGCTCTATCAAGCTCTATTAAGTCTATCAAGTCTAGGACTTTATCAAGCTCTATCAAGTCTATGACTCTATCAAGCTCTATCAAGTCTAGGACTTTATCAAGCTCTATCAAGTCTATGACTCTATCAAGCTCTATCAAGTATAGGACTTTATCAAGCTCTATTAAATCTATGGCTCTATCAAGTCTATTTAACTCTGTAGCACTCTGAGACTCTCAGGAATGTAGGGTGCGTTATAAATTAAATGTGTTGTTATTATTATTATTATTGTCAATGACTCTATCTAGCTCTTCTGGGAGGCTGCATCAGATCATTCCTGTGAAAGTGTATGTGTATGTGTGTATATGTGTGTTTGTGCATGCATGTATGTGCGTGTGTGGAGTGTATCTGTGCATGTCTGTGTGTGAGCATGGTATGTTTGCATGCATGTGTGTGTGAGTACCTTGATTGTGGAATGCAGAGAGGCGGCAAACAGCCTCCTGAATTCCACCCTGATGTCCAACATGTCCACCTCACTACGAGACGCCATCACTCTGATCAGAGTCTGGTCGTCAGTCCCCGCTCCCTACAACACAAACACACACACAATATCTTAGGGTTGGGCGATTCATCGATTTTCAATTTAAATTATGATTTTGGCTTCCCACAATAATGAAAACAAGATCATCGAGATAAAATGATTATTGTGCCGCATGCCGCGTTGCTCTGGTTTTGTCTTGTCTTGTAAATGCAGTGCACCCTTCCGTCACAGTGGTGCGCTTCTTTTCATAGCGATGTCATTTTATTTCTCATCTTCAGATTTTAGGATTTTCTCTAAATAAAGAATTAAAGGTCATTTGAACTGTGATGTGATAATGGCGATCAGTGTTACATATCATACAGTAGCACCACTGAACCACTGAACGTCTATTACCATACGTCATCGTTCCCCCTCTCTGCTGCTCTTCCTGTACTGTATACCACAAGTATTTTATTAGATTTGAAGATACACAAAATCATTTTCCAGTGATGCAGAGATTTCTCATGAACTAGTAAGTAACTTGCGCTATTCAGGCTACATAGCTAATGCTAACGCCAATGCTTACAACCCACCCTTGTTGTTATAGTACCCAAAACAACCATGTTGTTTCCAAGTCAGCGGAATGTGAAATGAGATTGGAAATATTTTAGGGAAAATGTTTTGGCTTGATATCTTACTTTACATTACCATCCAGTTCAATGCGATGAATATAATTTGTACTATTTAATGTGATTTTGCATACTCAACAGAGAATATATCATGATATACTGTATATTGATAATTCATCATGGTTATCAGTCCTTGTAGCTAATTGCCCAAAACAACCCACTGGGATTACTGTTTTTGCTAGCATTAGAACATGCGATCATAACAAAATTCACAGCCAGATATTGATGAATAAATGGATCATGCAGGCCTGGAGGAACTACCACCAATGTGCCTCCAGTGCCCGACCTTGTTCTACTGTACCTTCATGGCGTAATGCAGGGTCTCGGCAAAATAGGTTGGTACATTCCTAGCACACTTCACTGTAGGAGAGAGACAGGGAGAACTGTTTTAATCATTCAGTGAGTGATAAGAGGACTGCACTGGGTTGCACCAGGTATGGGTAAGTTATCCTAAGTTAGGGTAGACACTAGAGGCTTAGTAACTACAAGTTAGTTTGTAACTAAATTAGTTACTAAAATTGGTTGCACCACAATTATTTAGGGCATAACCTTACTAGTTGAACGTAAAGTCATAACTAAGGCAAGTGGCCAATCAACGATCACAGATAGTTCCATCGTCATGGTTACTGTGCACATTATCTTGCTAGCTGGCATGAGCCACTTGACACCGTAGCACATTGTAGTAAACTACCGGTAGTCTAGATCGATATTGAAATATCATATCACTAAATTAGGGCTCTACTGGATTACTGTGTTGCAAAATGGCAAGTAATTGGTGAAAAAACTTAAATTAAAAAAATGGAAATAAAAGGAAGAAAATAAGGGCATGTGTAACTATTTCGTTACTTTAGAGTGATGTTGTAACTTATCTCCATGGTGCAACTACTTTTATGTTAGTAATGCGTAAATCACAACTGAGTAAGAAGTTACGTTATAACTAGGCTAAGTCTGAACGTACACACAGCTGGTGCAACAGGCTGCTGGTGTTTATTGTGTAATGTGGGTAAAAGCGTGTGTTCCGTACCGACTGCCAGGAGCAGGTCCCTCAGAGGCCCCGATGTCTCCCTCTGGAGGCTCTCCTCCATCTCAAAGCCAGTCATCTTCATGTAGGAGTCAAACACTGACACACACACACACACACCACGCACGCACACACACACACACACACACACACACACACACCACGCACACACACACACACACACACACACACACACACACACACACACACACAGTCTGTTGCTTATGTGTTCCAAACTGTAACCGTCATGGAATTAATGATGATGTTTATATCTCTCTCTTATTCTTCATCTCTCTGTCTGTCCATCACTCTCACACATACAGTGGCAGACACTTACAACACGCATGCAGTCACACACACACACACACACACACACACACACACACACACACACACACACACACACACACACACACACACACACACACACACACACACATGTGGATGTACACTGTGCATGCACAAACACCACACCAAGGGCTCTACAGTGCGACTATTTCACTCGCATTTGCCCCTAAAAATAGATATGAGTAATGGTTTTGCATAGTGGGTGTGTCAACGCGCAATTGTAATTTCCTAATAGACACAGAGCAGAGCGGACCTTCAATTCTAGAAGCTATGACATCTAGCTTGAGTCTTCAGCCCTGCGTTTGACAGCTGTGTGACAACTTCTCTCGCGAGTCGCACTGTTTCTATGTGTAAACTCCATGAGCAACGTGTCCAATTGTCTAACTGCTTTTCATCCTCGCCATTCTGAAATGCCCACGTCGCGCTAAAACCTTAAATAATGTTAGCTGTTAATGCTAACTAAGCTATCCCTGGGAACGCTCAGAGGCATCCACTAATGAGGGAAGTGGGGGCTGAGTCCGCCTCCCCCCGCCCTCCGTCCCCTCTCTCTCTGCTAACAATCCTGATTAGATTCTTGAACGTATTTCATTCAAAAGGAAGATATTGATGAACATTAGCTATAGTATATAGCTCAGCAGCTGTAACAGATTTATTTTTTTTATCCACTTTTTCTCCTTATTTTCTATTTTTCTCCCATCCCAATTTCGCCTCGCCAATTCTCCCTTCAATTCTCCCCTCCCCTGTTTAGAACGTTGCTAGACTATGCCTCCCACTGGTCGGCTGCAGTGAGGACCAAGCCTTGCATCACGTGTCCCCTCCGATACACAAGGAGGCAGCTGTCGCATCTTTTCACCTGAACAGCGCAATCTCTCAGTGGCGAGGAGTAACGCGTGGGAGGGACACGCTGCCCCCGTTACTTCCTGATTCTGCTGTACAGGCGCACCAACCGACCTGTAGGAGTCGCTGTCCACAACATCCAATCCCCACCCACCGGCTTTCCCACCCTCTAATACTGCCAATTGTATTAGTATGAACGACCAGCCAAGCCGGAAGCAACGCCGAGAGCTGGGCTCGAACCCAGCATCTCCTGCGTTAGTGGCGAGCGCCTTGCCCACTGCGCCACTTAGCCGCCCTAACAGAATTATTTTTTATAATTTTTGATTATTTACATTTCAACAGCGTCAAAATATGAATTTTAATTATAATTAATTAAATAATTGTATAGAGAATTTACCATGTTCTGTCATCTAATCATATATTCCATTACCTTTCCTATTGGTATCGAAGTCAAAATGTCGGTATTGTGACAACACTACAACATACAAAATCCGCTGGACAACCTATATCCTTTGTGTCTAGTAGGCATGGGCCAATGTGTGATTTTGGTGGTATGTGCTATTATTGCACAGATGTGTGTCCCTTAGTATGCACACGCACACACGCTTGCACAGTATAATATGCATGTAATAAATAGTTTGTTAATAAACTCAAAATGTTTCACTGTGCTCCTAAATTTCTTTGTGCGCTCCTAAATTTTTTCATTTAGGAGCACATGTGCTCCTTGGGAAAAAGGTTAGCGTAGAGCCCCCCCACACACACACACACACACACACCTACACACCTTTCCTCAGGTGCTGTGCACTCCTGTTTCCCAGGATGCTGATAAACTGCTGTTCATCAGTACCGAACTTCTCCTCTCCTGCCTTGAACAGAGCCTGTAACCACAAAACACACATGGTCTATTTAGAAAGTCACAATATACCATATATAAAACTTCAGAAGAATCATCTATGAGGCTGGCTTAAAGGACTGTGCCCTTGAGCAGAGCAGTGAATCCACAGATTCTGCAGTGGAGCTGTTCAGCAGAGCTGTTCAGTAGAGTTGTTCAGTAGAGCTGTTTAGTGGAGCTGTTCAGTAGAGCTGTTCAGTGGAGTTGTTCAGTAGAGCTGTTCAGTGGAGCTGTTCAGTAGAACTGTTCAGTGGAGCTGTTCAGTAAAGCTGTTCAGTAGAGCTGTTCAGTGGAGCTGTTTAGTGGAGCTGTTTAGTGGAGCTGTTCAGTGTTCAGTAGAGCTGTTCAGTGGAGCTGTTTAGTGGAGCTGTTCGGTGTTCAGTAGAGCTGTTCAGTGGAGCTGTTTAGTGGAGCTGTTCGGTGTTCAGTAGACACACACACACACACACTTGACCATTATGCCCAATTTCAGCCTCCTAGGGCGAAACCCGTGGCCACTAGATGGTGGGAAATTTTTTGTGGACCAACCAACCAACCAACCAACCAACCAACCAACAGAGTGACCTATAGAGTTGCTGGTCGTAGCTAAAGAGACAGCAATATCCTGTTTAGCTGCAGCCTGGCCTGAAGAGAGCCTATAGGTGCTGTTGGAGCTAGAGCTGGCGAATCAGGTGGCTTTACCTGGGGTTTGGGAGCTAACTGACTGCCTAGTGCCTACAGTATCATTCCAGGAAGTGAAGATACAACATAGGGCTGAGCAATGCCCAAAATATCATATATTATATATCATATCATATCAATATCATATATATGGGTTTTGATATTTTTCAGATTCTGAGTACACCAGTATTTGATGTAGTATGTACTTATCTAGTTTTACAATGTGATATGACATATTATGTCTTTATCTTGTAATACAATAGTCATTGTACTATTTCATAAAAAAAAAGTATATTTTATCTTTTTTTTATTAACTTAAAAATATACAGTATGTATATATATTTTTCTGGTATACGGTATAGTCAAAATCCATACCTTTGGACAGTATACCATCATATTTGGTACACCTCCCAGCCCTAATACAACACATATCACAGTTCTCATCCTAGTCCTTCCTTCCTTCCTTCCTTCCTTCCTTCCTTCCTTCCTTCCTTCCTTCCTTCCTTCCTTCCTTCCTTCCTTCCTTCCTTCCTTCCTTCCTTCCTTCCTTTGTTTATGTAGATTTTCAGTTTGAATAAACAGTCTGCTCTCCACTACTGTTGGCCTCGGAATGGAAAAGTGACCATACAATGGAAAACGAGAGCGTAGGTTAGGGTAGTGTAAATATTGAACATAACGTTGGATGCAGCTAAGCCCAATTTAGCACTGAACCAACTGGTGCAATGGAACCCAGGAGCATGGGGCATTTAATTTAATTAAAATCAGCATACAACTTCTGATTTGCATCTTGATTTAATAAAGTGATACAGAACATTGTGTATATGACTTGAATCCTGCCAGAAGTCATGTGAGATGCAAAAATGCTGGATTCATAAGGTACTTAGCATCTAAAAAATGGCTGATAACCACCATTTAAATCAATGAATGTATACAAAATAAGTTGCAAAATACATTCTGATAAGTAACCTGTAAAGTAACCTGTCAAAATGATGTCCTATGACCTCGCTAGAGAATTCATGAAATTAAATTCCACAACTTTCCCTGTCTGGAATACACCTCTCAAAATGCCATGATATTCCAGAAACTCAAGTGGGAACCCTGACAAGAGCCGTAGGAGCCTTCTGAGGAACATTTACAGACACCCTCCACTAGAGGGTGCCATTTTCTCTAAACTCACTCTAAAACGCTCATCTCCGCTATTACAGAGAGCACCCATTTCGAAACCAACACTCAGACACACGCAAAACCAGACATGCACAAGCATGCACGCGTACAACAAGCACACACACACACACACACACACACACACACACACACACACACACACACACAGGCCAGTGTTTCGATCTTATTACTCCACCACACATGTGACAGAGTCACAGCCTTGAGCCAAACAACAGTCAAAGACGCCATTGAAAGAAAAGAGGCTCTGGTTATTTCAGACTCTCACAACATACAGTAGGTTAGATCAGCAAGCTTGTGACTGGAAGGTCGCCGGTTCAATCCCCTTGCCTGGCAGAAAAAAATCTAGGTGGGGAAGTGAATGAATAACGCTCTCCCCTACCTCAATACCCACTGTTGAAGTGCCATTGAGCAAGGCACTTAAACCACAACTGCTCCAGTGAACCTACCCATTGAAAATAAATGCTGGGGAAAAAAACACTTACCTCAGCATCAGCCTCAATCTTCCCATCCTGGACGCCCTTCTCCCTGCTGGCCTGGGAGGAGAGACAGAATATATGAGAGGAGAGGAGGAGATGAGAGGAGATGAGAGGAGAGGAGAGGAGAGGAGAGGAGAGGAGAGGAGAGGAGAGGAGAGGAGAGGAGAGGAGAGGAGAGGAGAGGAGAGGAGAGGAGAGGAGAGGAGAGGAGAGGAGAGCAGAGCAGAGCAGAGGAGGGAAGAACAGAGGAGACTCACCTGAAGCAGAATAACTAGCAGTCTCTTAAAGTGTCCTGAGGTGTCGCCAGATATGTCCTCCTCCAGGTCATCATCATACTCTGAGACACACACACACACACACACACACACACACACACACACATACACACACACACACACACACACACACACACACACACACACACACACACACACACACACGTGTTCATTTTGGTGGCAATTTTTTATTTTCATTCAGTTTTAGCCTTTTGAATAAGATGTTTATTAGTCTTAGTCACATTTTGTTCAATATTGTTTTATCAATATTGTCCAAATCTGTCTTCACTTCTAAGGGGCCGTCTTCATTGCAAATCATTCGGTCAGTGCAAGAATCCCAAATATGTAGCCAACAGTACATCAGGAGGCTTCAAAGGAAAACACACGCTATCTTGCCTCAAGCATTATGCATTTTGCCTGAAGATTATGATATCAGTGAGGCATGTATAGAAATCAATCTGCCATGGGGGGAAGGGGGGCTAACTATCACATGAGAGCTCCATAGCAACAATGTTTCCATCAACTTCACTAACATGAGATGCAGAATTTCTATTTGATTGTATTTATTTAAGTATTAATTTAAAGGAATGCATGCTACAATATCCACGCCCCTTGGTACCTTTTTGTCTTTATTGAGGCTGAGAGGGAGACAGAGTAGGGGAGACACAGGAAAGAATGTTCTTTATTGAGACAGTAGGAAGGCTGAGAGGGAGACTGAGCAGGAGAGACACAGTAGAGATGGTTCTTTATTGAGAGGGTAGGCAGGCTGAGAGGGAGACAGAGCAGGAGAGACATAGTAGAGAAATCTCTGGCAAGATTCCATCACTCGTATCCGTAGGCGGGGGTCTTACTACACACGCTTGTAATAAGAAACTGTTCAAATGTGTGCTTTGCAGCTCCACATTAACCTAGACATGTTCTCAGCATTTCCTGGAGTCAAGTAAGTTAGGCTACACTGAGTCACAATTTTGCACAAGTGAGGGGCTGCTTCTGTGAGCACTCTGGGACAGAGAGGAGCAGAGCAGATGGAGAGGGGTTGGGTTAGAGCTCTGGGACAGAGAGGAGCAGAGCAGATGGAGTGGGGTTGGGTTGGGTTAGGTTAGGTTAGGTATGCCATATCTGAGGCAGGGCACACCCTAATTTAATTAATTGTAAAACATCAGCTTCAGTAAAGAACATGTACTAGAACATGTCTAAATGGATTCTAAAGTCAACCTCAGAAGGATCAAATCAAATCAAATCAAATGTATTTGTATAGCCCGAAATCACAAGGAAATGTCCCCATGGGCTTCTTTAAACAAGTCAAAAAGAAACATCACAATAAATGAAGAACAAAATCCACCATAAAGTCCAAATATGCAACACTCCCAGACATTCCCCAGCGAAGGTAAGGAAAAACCTAGCAATAGGAAAAAAGCACCACAGGCGATGTGGAGGAGAGAAACCTTAGGAGGGCCGTTCAAAGGGGGATCCCTCAACTTGGCAACTTGGATGTCGGTGAAAATATAGTGTTGATATGGATGATCGATGGGTTGAGAATAAAACAGGCGAATAGTTGGAATGTATGTACATATAATAAAACACATATATGTACATGCAATAGCAACTGGGGTACATAAGAACATTTTTGAAAGATTTAAATAGAATAGAGCTAAGAACAACAAATCAAATCAAATCAAATGTATTTGTAAGGCCCGACAACACACGTTAATGTCCCCATGGGCCGGACACGTCTTCTTAAAACAAGTCAAGAAGAAACATCACAATAAGTCAAGATCAAAACAAGAACACCGTCCATAAGGTCAAATTTCTTTTAAATAAATGCAACACTCCCAGACATACCCCACGCGAAGGTAAGGAAAAACTCACTAAAACCTAGCAATAGGAAAAAATGCAATGTGGAGGAGAGAAACCTTAGAAGGGCCGTTCAAGGGGGGGATCTCCCTTCTTAGATGTCGGTGAACAACAACACAAGAAAAAGCATTTTGCACAAGAATGATGCACAGTCAGGGAAGTTTGTGTGTGTGTGTATGTGTGTGTATGTGTGTGTGTGTGTGTGTGTGTGTGTGTGTGTGTGTGTGTGTGTGTGTGTGTGTGTGTGTGTGTGTGTGTGTGTGTGTGTGTGTGAGTGCGTGCGTGCGTGTGTGTGTGTGTGTGCGTGCGTGCATGCGTGTGTGTGTGTGTAGGAACATGCTTAGTACATTGAGGCAGTATCAGTGAAGAAATCAAACCCATCTTTCAAGCAAGGCAACAAGTATGAAGTACACAGGACGAGCTACACTATGCTTGCTAATTAGTAATTATGTTAACGTTAGGTAATGTAACGTTTAGAGGTAACATGGGACTGTTGTGTGAACGAATGTATTCACAAAATACATCACCAGTCAATGTTATTGAAGACTCCTGTGACCAATAAGAACTTATGATTACTTCCCCTAACCATGTTTTCATGCATTTCTGTATTACATGATATGGCCGCGATATACATTTGGCCGGTAATTTGAATCTTATCGGCCACGTTGGCCAGCCAAATAAATTTCTAGCGGAAACCCTGGTGTATGTGTGTGTGTGTGTGTGTCTGTGTCTGTGTGTGTCTGTGTGTGTGTGTGTGTGTGTGTGTGTGTGTGTGTGTGTGTGTGTGTGTGTGTGTGTGTGTGTGTGTGTGTGTGTGTGTGTGTGTGTGTGTGTGTGTGTGTGTGTGTGTTACCCTTTCTATAAGCAGCAGTGATGTCCTTGATCTGCTGACATGTTCTGGATGCCAGAACCTCCACCAGAACCTTCTCATCGGTCCCCGCCCCCTGCAGGAAACAAAAAAGTGGAAATGAAAGTTGATATCTGGTTTCCACCACACTCACCTTTCTGTCTCTCCCTCTCTAATATTGTGTCTGTCTGACAATTGATGTCTGTTCCTGTCCATCTACGGTATGTTACACAGGGGGCGTGGCCTAGAGCACCTACCTTAACGGCGCTGCGCAGTAACTCCATGTCATAGGTGAGGGGAGGTGTCATCAGGGCCACGACGAGGGTCTCGAACTTCCCCCCAAGCTCACCCTTCAGGTCACTGATCAGATCCTGACAGGAAGATTTATCTTTATTTATTTCATTTAGTCTTTATTTGACGAGGAAAGTCCCATTGAGATTCAAAATCTCTTCCGAGGACGATCTGGCCAAACGTGGTTACACAATGAAACATAAAACAGATAATATAGTAGAAAGTAGAAATACAAAGTGGTCAAAATAAATAGCTTGCATTAAAAATGTAATATTACATCAAAATATCGTATAACTATATCACAAGTCACAGT
Organism: Notolepis coatsorum; assembly: GCF_963971535.1. Classification (NCBI taxonomy): domain Eukaryota; kingdom Metazoa; phylum Chordata; class Actinopteri; order Aulopiformes; family Paralepididae; genus Notolepis; species Notolepis coatsorum. The sequence continues at coordinate 73,252,862 of NC_140171.1, read as the reverse complement.
CAGGATCGGAAACAGGAGCAAACATCTTGCATAAGATCTGTGTTTGAACTGAGTTAAAAGAACAACGTGATCCAGCTGGAGCTGTGGCTGAAGGTCGTTCCAGGACCAGGGTGCAACGTAATCAAACGCCTTTTCACCCAAGACAGTTCTGACTCTGGGGACTTTAAGAAGAATACAGGACTGCGATCCTAATCTATATGCATTGGTGGATATTTGGAGAGTGATCAAGTAAGAGGGCAGTTTACCAATGATGCTTTGTAAATACAAAATGTACCAGTTTATCAATCTTCTGATAGCTAATGAGCTCCAGTGTAGTTTCTGATACAGGTTAGTGGTGCAAGGTTAGTTTCTGATACAGGTTAGTGGTGCAAGGTTCGTTTCTGATACAGGTTAGTGGTGCAAGGTTAGTTTCTGATACAGGTTAGTGGTGCAAGGTTAGTTAGTGGTGCAAGGTTAGTTTCTGATACAGGTTAGTGGTGCAAGGTTAGTTTCTGATACAGGTTAGTGGTGCAAGGTTAGTTTCTGATACAGGTTAGTGGTGCAAGGTTAGAAATAAAACGTACAGCTGAGGAGACTAATGAGGGAAGCAATGCTTGTTTAGAAAAAATAAACCAAGCTTAAATTTCCCTTTTTTTTGTCAGATTGCAGATTCGCTCGTTGAAGTTAAGGTCCTTATCCAACCAGACTCCCAGGTACTTATAGCTTGAGACACGTTCAATAAGTGTGTTATTCGCTGCTGTAAAGAGCTAAGTTGTTAGGGTACAGATACAGGTACATCTTTTCAGTTTTGTTGTGGCATTTTCCGCGATTGTACTACAGTTTCACTTCATCCAGCTAACCATGTGGCATTAAATGTTTCCTTTGCGGTCGAGGTGTCCAACCTCTTAATATCTAATCTATTTTTTAGAGATTGTAGCTATTGCCATTTCCTTTCATGTAACCATGTAGCGCAGGATGTGACACTTCCTCTGCGGTTACAAGATGGTTGTGATCGTTGTGTTTAACTTTGTCGTGCAGAGTCGCTGGCTTTCCTGGGGTTGATTTTGTACTAATGCTGTAACTAAATGGTGCAATTTGTATGGTTTTATCTTGCATAACACACACTGCAGGGAGACTCTCGCAATGTTGTAAGCCATGTTGTGGTTTAAGCTTGTTTGTGTTCTATTCAGAATGTAACTTTTTTAGGATATAATTATTGTACATGTCTCACCCATTAGTGCGGTAAATATTACCGCTTAAAAAGGGGAACACCAACCATTTCCAAAATGCATACGTTATTACTGTGGCCCAGGACAATCCCAGCCCTCACATCCAACTAAAATCACAAATGCATCAGTTCTTTCTCTGATTTCTAGCATTAGAAGAGAGTGGTGCGTGTTCACACATATCGATGGAACTGTCCTGGGGCACAGGAATGTTAGGAATTTGAATTCTTAAAATGGGTGGCATTCCCCTTTAAATGTGAACAGTTCTGATGATGCTGTGGTCATGTGTGTGGTCATGTGGGCGGTACAGTGGTTGTGTAGCACCATGTGGGCGGTACAGTGGTTGTGTAGCACCATGTGGGCGGTACAGTGGTTGTGTAGCACCATGTGGGCGGCACAGTGGTTGTGTAGCACCATGTGGGTGGCACAGTGGTTGTGTAGCACCAGTCTAACCTTGCCGTGCAGGGTCTTGTAGGCAGCCCTGATCTCCTGCCTCTGGGCGTTGCAGCGAGCCGTCAGCAACTGAAGGATGGCATCCTCGTCCGTCCCTATGACAACAACCGCCACGGTTACTTATCCGAGCCACTAACAGCTGTTTACAACTGTTCCCGTGAGATAGAGATGTCTTAGCAGGTGTTCCAGGTAGCATAAACAGAGTCGGATAATAACAGAAATCACAAAACAATTTGTTCATAATTGAACCCTTCAGGCATGAAAGTCAATATAAATCAGTTCTGAACTCTGTATTATGTATATACTCTGTATATTTTGAACATGTATTGTCAGTAGTGAAGTCAATATATCACTTTAAATCTTTGAATCAAAACACTAGTTATTTATCATCAATATGTGTTTAGTTTACTTATTTTTTTACAGAATCAAACCCCAAAACACAACAACATTATAACCAAATCTCTATCTGGGTCTAACTGTATGGAATGGTCCCCAGGTGAGTTTCCCCAAAAGAGAGTTAATGCAGCAACACACAGGTCCAGTCTCTCAGCCATACATCGAAAGCAGAAGCTGTGTTTGTTTGCTGACACAGACATGTCTCAGATTTCATCCCTTCTCCTCGTGTTACATGATGACACCATACTGTGAGTCACTACAGCTGGGCCTGCAGCCTGGGATCAGCCTCTCCCGTCGGCCTGTCTGAGTAGTATTGACTACAGGACTGAAAACCACCACTTTCCTTCTCAATATCCAATTACTCAGTGCTGAATATAGTCATACAGAGCAGCAGTGGATGTATGCGCACACACACACATTAGGGCTGTCGGAACAAATTTCAATATAAGGTGGTTCTTTTTAGAACTTTTTTTTTGTGATTCTGAAAATATCTGCCTGCAATACAAGCCAATACATGAGTATTACATAAAGGAACACACCGACATTATGGGAAATCGGGATAGGTGCGCTTATCGAGATAGGTGTTTTAGGTCAACAGCTAGGCTAGCTGATCCGTATCCGCTTCCATTCATTTGTGCTGTGCTAGGCTAGCTTGCAGCCGGATAGCTTTCTACTGAACGCACAGGGAGGAAATCTGTATCTGTCTTCTTGTCCGACTCTGGAGAAGATGGGTAAGTGCATTCCCCATAATGTTGGCATGTTCCTTTAAAGCGCAGCCCAATGCATGTTTTCTATTGGTTGTACCCATAGTAACAAAAACACTAAATTAACGTGTTAATTGTGAGCATTTTATGCCTGCTTTGATGTGGTAATAATATGTACATTTTATCTTTAATATTTTAATTCCATTTGAATTTGCCTCATTTCAGCCTATTGATAGTTGATTGGTATTCTTAAGGAGTCACAATACACATCCCTATACACACACACACACACACACACACACACACACACACACACACACACACACACACACACACATACAAAACAAATCCTAAAAGGTAGGTACAGCATAATATCTTACCCAGTCCTTTCATGGCCTTGTACAGTGTCTCAGCATCTGCATTGGCATTGAAGCTGGCGCTGGCTTTCACACTTCCTCTGCTGGCCTGTAACATGGGTGACAGATAGGAATAGAAGGAGGTCTGTAGTATTGCTGTTTACTTGACATAAAAAAAAAGCTTCCATAGCAGGCAGATAAATAAACGTTGTTTGATTTGGATGTGCTGGACTACATTTAATGTCTGAAAACCCTTACATGGTTTACTGACTTTAATTTGTTCTCCAATATGAATATTCTAATGTTTAAAGTTGACATGTATAACATGTCTGTTATATTGTTTGTAAAGTAACTAATCACCAGAGGCCCCACAGTACGATATTAGCACGATACTAGGGTCACGATATTGTAATATTGCGATATATTGCCATTTATTACTTTTTTTCAACTGCAAATGATGTCCCAAAACAGAATACTTTGTCAATATCTGCAATAAATATATACATACATCATCTGTTTTATCTAATAAGATTTCGAATACGTTTTAGTCTGTTCACCTCACTAATAATCATTTTTATTGCAGCAAAATGGGATTGTCAAGTCAAAATAAAAAATAATAATAATGAATGAATGACCTTTATTTATATAGCACCATTCACAGCACGAATGCACAGGGTGCTTTAAACTACAGCATAACATAAAATAATAATAAAAAAAAAAACTAATAACTATAATAATAACTGCATGCAATAAATCACAATATATTGCTGTATGGATTTCCCCCCACCACCCTTAGTACCTAGTGACTGCCGTTGCACAGACAGCTGCAGTGTCTGCACTGCAGCCAATGGTGGCAACACATTTGTTATTATGCTGGTTATTAACATACTTTAATGTCCCCAAACAGGACTGGCTCATTAACAAGTAAGGAGATGAGGCCAGGTAATTTCAAAGTGGACGTTCATTAGATTGATCGATAGATTAGATAGATTGAGCTGAGACACTAAAGTCAGAGATAATGACCTCTTGCTTCCCTGGAGCAAATACTCTCATCAACAACTCTCAGCTCTTGAGATATTCCCTCCACACAACTAAATTAACTACACACATTGACACAGGCCTGTATAACATATGCCATTATTCCACTAGCCTACTTGCAGTAGAGTCACAACTGATACACATTGGGTAGATGATAATGGGCATGCAGTTCACAGCCCCTTCACAGCCCCTTCCCTTACAGGAGACAGTGGACAGCAATAACCCTGCAATCTGCAATCCAATTCCTTCTTATTGCAACAGAGCACTAACAATCAAACATTAGTTCAGACTAGGGGTATAATATAATATAATATCATATAATTACTATGTTAATATTAACATGCATGAATTTTCCTCTTGGGTCAATGAAGGCACTGAAGTGAACTGAGCTGACACAATAAGAGGCTCAATGGCTCAACAGAAGGTACAGGTTAAGAAAGAGGTGTTTGGAGAGGGAAACCACGGGAATGTCTCTGGAATGAGTCACGCCGAACGGAATTCTGACCATGGACATCTGAGAAAATCTGGAACGCCAAAAACAAGTCACTATAACAACCAGGATTTTGTCTGTCAGGATGAGGAATGCCAAAATTAGTCTGACTATGTGCTCCCTCTCTCTCTCTCTCTCTCTCTCTCTCTCTCTCTCTCTCTCTCTCTCTCTCTCTCTCTCTCTCTCTCTCTCTCTCTCTCTCTCTCTCTCTCTCTCTCTCAAAGACACACACATACCCAGCACCACGAGCCACACATGATCTAATCAAGTTTCTGATGGTTATCCAGGGACTAACAGTCCAACAAGGAGGTGTTTAGAGGACACAATTAACCAGGAATGCCAACCGACAACACAAGAAAATGACACAAAAATGCATTTGGAATGTTAGCCGTTGGAATGTTAGCCTCTCGTCATGCGCTTCTTGTGTAACCGCTATACAGCTATAGTTATGTTCTATCCTGGGAGGCAAGTTAAGACACATTGACCCCTCACACACACACACACACACGCACACACGCACACGCACACACGCACACACACACACACACACCTACACACATACACACACACAAGGGGATCAATAAAGGAATATCTTGTCTTATCTTACATGCCCACACACACAAACAAACACACAATACAACTGCAAGGCTAGGGGATAGGAATCTGTTAGCCACACTATAGCAGCTTGTCCTCTCTGCCCCTGCTCTCATCTGGAGAAGTCAGTTGGGCCTTATCACTCCTCCCTCCCACTTTTATGGATGATGTTGCTATGGAAACCACCCACAATCCATGTAGTTACTTCCTGCACTAACTAGAAAGAAAATGAAGGAAGTTGCCCTCTGTACTGCCAAATAATACTGTGTATAGAATTGTGTAACCATGACATAATGGTTATCTGTATGCAGCCTATAGCCTATATTAATTAGATTCGATTCAAATGTATTGTCATTATACAGCACAAAATAGGTTTGGCATCCAACCAGAGTGCAAATGTAACAGTAAAGTGCAATAGCAATACACAATGTACAAGTGATTAAACTGGGTATAACATATAAATTAGTACTACTCAGTAATAGTGCTAATCAGATGTATGTACAGAGTTGTAGTATTAATATGTACAGTGATACATGTATAAAGACACTAGTAAGTCATGCTGGTAACTAAGAGTAGGTAAGGGATATGTACAGATATAGATATAGTATATAGCTTAATCTGTTTCTGGAGAAACATCATTTTATGGATTCAACAGTTTATAGTTTCATGTCTCAATCTAAACTGACCTGACCTGAACTCCCTGGCTGTTCCAGGGTGGAGAGAGCAGCTCTCAGTAAGCAGACTGCCTGACTGTTCCTACTGTAGGTGGAGAGAGCAGCTCTCAGTAAGCAGACTGCCTGACTGTTCCTACTGTGCCCAAAACCCCCACCACCTCCTAATAGACAGTCTCCTCCCCACCGCATGTATATATTCCCTCCCCGCCGTATGTATATTTCTCTCCCACCCACCCACCCCCTCCTAATGTACAGTCCCCTCCCCATCATATATACTCTGTCAGGATCTAGGGGTAACAGTACTGTATATTTGAATACCGTTTATGTCACAAATGTATCAGTACTAAATACCTATATGTCCCTATGCCATAAATGTCATGTATGTTGTGTATGTCATAAATGTCTATATGAATTGAAAATGGGGGACCCTGATGGAAACAAGACAAACGTCTTTCTCAGGTCTGCATCCCCTTAACAATTGTATGTATTGAGCCGTACTGTATTGTACCCATCTGTTCCCATCTGCAATCTGTTAAATAAAGTTTTCATTCATTCATTCATTCATTCTGTAGGTGGAGAGAGCAGCTCTCAGTAAACAGACAATACATTTGCATAAGTAAACATCATCAGTAGAATCCCAATGTGGTTGGTTCTGGTTGGTAACTACACCCCAGAGAGAAAGAGAGAGAGACGGCTCTGATTCGACCCCGAATGGTGAGTGAGAAAGGGCCCTGAGAGAGAGTATGAAAGACCCACCCCGACTGGAATAAAGTGAGTCATACACTGAACTTCCCAACTTCCCCAAATTCAGCCCCTCTCCGCTTGCGCTTGCACATGCGCACTTTCTCTCTCTCTCTCTCTCTCTCTCTCTCTCTCTCTCTCTCTCTCTCTCTCTCTCTCTCTCTCTCTCTCTCTCATTCTCTCTATCTCTCTCATTCTCTCTCTCTCTCTCTCTCTCTCACACACACACACACACACACACACACACACACACACACACACACACACGGATACACCCAAAAAATGGGGGAAAGAAAAACTTTATAGTGGGAGGAATGGTTCTCATTAACAAAAAAAGACGAGACAAGCTGCATTACAACACAAAACAAAAAAAAATACAATGTACATTATAATATGGTGGTTGGCAATGGCTGCCTACTCTTAGTTATCTTTGCATAAAACAATTCTGCTCTAGTTAGTTAGCTGTGACTAGAACAGCAAATATATATATCAAGTTCAAGTTCAAGTTTCAAGTTAGGCTTATAGGGGTAGGTAGCCTATATATTTTTTTACTGTGGACAAGAGAAGGCTATCAATTTTCAATAAATTATTTACATTTCGATAACTCCTCAGTATTGTCAGATAAACGATTATTTAATCTGAAGTGGGCGTTGTCTTCGACTACATTTTATGTGAGTCATGCATTTGCATAAATAACGGTATGAAAGAATTGAATACATCTTGCTAATCTTAAAAAAAATAAAAAAGGTGTCATCCTAATTTGAAAACGTTTGTGAAATTAGACTACTTACTTACCATTTTGACAGTCGGCTTAGGTTTTTATTCAAGGATACGTCTGAAAGAGGGGAAAACAATTAATTGTTGTCTGAAATTCGACAATATTGCAACATGATAAGTATACGTTTTCCACATGGTTTAAACTTTTTGAAGAGGGCAGAAATGACATGTAGCCTATTGTGTAACTCGAGCTAGAGGCTATGTAACGTGAGGCTATGCTGCCAAATGTTACTCCATCTGCGGCTTTACGGCTTTTATCTACAGGTAGCCCCAGACCACACAACCTGAGAGAGGTGTCTGGTTGCAAATAAAAAGTGATATTCTATTCTATGTTCAACAATAAGTGTGTTAAAAACTTACCGGGGGAAAGTTTCGATGGTTCAGTCCAGACAATGCACCGGGTTCGCCAAGAACGAAGCTAGGGAGAGGTCCGGACGGGAGAGAGTGAAGGGGGAGAAGAGGGACGGGCGAGTACTACAGTCGGAAAACTCCGTTGTTCGTGCGCGCGCGTGCGTGCGTGTACGGACCACACCCCAATGACTAACCACCTCGCGCACAGTACAGTTCCCGAGGCATTCTGGGAGATGTTGTTTTTTTATTTAGAAAAATGTATGCCACAAAATCACAGCGTATGTTTGTGTGTTTTTATTAAACCATTATAGCAACCAATTGGTGGAGAAAGAGCGAGAGGCATTAAACATTATCCCCCCCCAATGAGATACCAAAAATTGTACAGTACACTTAATCGTACAAATCTTATAATAATAATGCAGGACCTCTTTAGACAGGTCTTTATTCGGCATGCAACGACACAACGACATGCAATAGGGAGGTGTAGTCTGACGTCACTGGTTGTTCCACCCGTATAGGGATTTATCATTGGGAAAATGGATTATCGGCTATTGTAACAATTCTGCTGCATGGAAATTGAAAAGCTTTAAATTTTTGCACAAAATGAGTTCCCTTCTATCACTAACATTATTGTTTAAGCATTTTTTGTTGAAATAAAATTTGCCGATTTTCTTATGATTAATTGCGAATATTTTCATGTTGAGCTAATAGATTGTGGATGAATAAGCACAGAAAGGTACACCATGCAAATGTTAATGCTTTATTTGTTTTAAACGAGACGATTTAGAAATGGTCAATGGAGAAATACATTGCGTTGGACAGAGAAAAACGGCAATGACGTAACCACTACACCTTCCTGGCGGCACACACACACACACGCATGCATTGTCTTTTAGGGTCGCCGATGCAATACTCCTCTGCTCTTTTTTTTTTATCTACTTTTCTCCCCATTTTTCTATTTTTCTCCCATCCCAATTTCGGTTTTATCCAATTTTACCCTCCCCTGTCTCGAACGTTGTTAGACCATGCCTCCTACTGGTCGGCTGCAATGTGGACCAAGCCTTGCATCACGTGTCCCCTCCGGTACACGAGGAGGCAGCTGTCGCTTCTTTTCACCTGTACAGCGCAATCTCTCAGCGGCGAGGAGTAACGCGTGGGAGGCTCACGCTGCCCCCGTTGCTTCCTGATTCTGCTGTACAGGCGCACCAACCGACCTGTAGGAGTCGCTGTCCACAACGTCCGATCCCCACCTACCAGCTTTCCCACCCCCTAATACTGCCAATTGTATTAGTATGAACGACCAGCCAAGCCGGAAGCAACGCCGAGAGCTGGGCTCGAACCCAGCATCTCCTGCGTTAGTGGCGAGCGCCTTGCCCACTGCGCCACTTAGCCGCCCATACTCCTCTGCTCTTAACCCATCCCGTCGTCCTTCCCCCCAAGGGCTGCCGGGAGCAGACAGGGCGTCGGCGAGGTACCGCGCCCGGGGACCAATCCAAGTGCTCCTGCCCGTCCTGAAGACTCTGGCAGGAGCACTCATTCAAGGGTACTACGACTATGCTTGCACCTCATGGTACCAAAGCACCTCAAAGGCGCTAAAAACAAAATTACAAACATCTCAAAACAAACTGGTCAGACTACTGCTTGACCTTACTCCTAGAACCCACCTCACCCCTGCCCACTTTGACAAACTAGGATGGCTTAGAGTAGACGACAGAGTACAGAAACTTGCAATGGGCCTGGTCTACAAGATACACTACACGACCAAGGTACCCATGTACATGTCAAAATACTTCCCAAAGGTCAGTGAATACCACGATTACAACACCAGAGGGAGCTCCACAAATCATGTTAAACCCAGATTCGGCTCAAACAAGGGACTAAACACTTTTCGCAATTATGCCACATCAATGTGGAACGCCCTACCCAAAGCTGTAAAGGAATGTGAATCACTACCCACTTTCAAAACCACTCTCAAAGAACACCTACAGGAGACTGCAATTCGAAACTGGCCCCTGTAAATGTCCTAACTCAACCCCCTCCAATGTACAGTAAATGACCAAGTATGGTTTAGTCAATATTCCAATGTACAGTTTTGCTTGTACAGTTGTACAGTGTGTCCCCCACCCCTCCTACCCAACCCCCCCCCCCCCCCCACCCACCCAACCACCTCCAATGTACTATGTTTCCCTAAATTGGAGTTGAATGGTGAATGGTGCATTTTATATAAATGATAAATGGTGCATTTTATATAGCGTTTTTATCCAAAGCGCTTTACAATTTTGTTCCTCACATTCACCCATTCACACACCGATGGCGGAGGCAACCATGCAAGGTGCCAATCTGCAAATTGGGAGCAATTAGCGGTTAGGTGTTTTGTTCAAGGACACTTTAACACACTGCCTGGGAGGAGTGGGAATCAAACTGGGAACCTTTCGGCTACCAGACGCAGACGACCGCTCTACCTCCTGAGCCACTGTCGCTACTACTTTGTGTACTGTTACAGTTTAATAATTTCTGTTTAATGGTCTAGTTTTTCCACAATACTAGGCTGATAGGCATGCAAAGGAAGATGTCAGAAGACACAAAGTATCAAAGTAATAGCTTGGTGGCCCGAGTTTGTTACACGTCTCTCTCACTCTCTCTCTCTCTACCGGTATCAGTAGTATGTTTGTCTATGTGTGTCTGTTCCTCTATCTTTGTGTACATATCAATGTGTTTCTGTTCCTCTATGTGTACATGTGTCCTTGTGTGAGGAACAAATTGTAAAAGCGCTTTGGTTAAAAGTACTATATAAATGCACCATTTACCATTTGTGTCTGTTCCTCTAGCTGTGTGTACATGTCCATGTGTATGTATGAGTGCATGATCAGTGATCAATGATTACAGGTTTGGTTTTGTTTCAGCCAGTGTTTCACATTTTCATTCAATGTTTTCAGATCAGTTTGTGTTTTTATTTCATTTGGTAGGGAGGTAATGTGTTTTATTGGCGACCAGTGGTGCACCAAGTGTTTGTCGAACTTTCCCAGAAAACCACAGAAGAAGGCTTGGCTGGAGGATTTGAAGGGAGACTTTGGAGAGAAAGGGGTCATTTTAAACGGTCAGCAGCAGCTTGTGCTTTCACCCCACCGGCCTTTGTCAAGACTGAGATTTCAATCATTAGTTGGATGAGTTTTGACTTAACCCAGAATCCATGGCAGTTTGTTATAGAGCTTTCAGCTTTGTGTAATGCATACAAAGCTCATCAATAGAGCTAGCTAACACATAGCTAACATTAGCTTGCTAAGAGCTAACTTGCCTCATCATCAATTTAGTTCTAAGCAATTTTTTTTTACCACACGTTACTTTTCCACTCTCTTATGGTGTGTCTAACCTGGATATATTGACAGTATATTGTTTGTCAATATACCTTGCTCTCTGGTAGACACAGGGTGCTACAATAATCATTTGACATATAATATTTAATGTTTTTTAACTAGCTACAGGCATTTTGTTAGGTTTCCCCCCGTGTGTGCATATCACAGCGCTGATTGTTCCCCAGTGGGTGTGGTTTTCAGAGTATGACTCATTGCGTTCTAATTCTATAAGGACGCCACAACAAACAACCCTTAGAGCACCATAAGTGAGCAAAAAAAAAAAAAGCAAATTGGAATATAGTGTCTGTCCAAATATCAAAACATTCCAAAGTCACTGTTGGGGATAGGGGCACAGCTACATATTACAAATGCTAACATTCCATTTTAGGGAAACTGCAGAACACATGTTGATGCTTTTCTACACAATACAAAATTTGAAAGCTTCCCTAGCAAGGTTGTCTTAGCCTAAGACCTTTGCTTACAAAATCATAATTTTAGAGAATTTAATTATCAGATTCCCAATTTCTGCAAATCATTTTGCAGCTGCCATTTTACATCCCTCCTAGTGAGTATTCAGTTAAATTCCAAGTGGCACGAAACGGTGCCGGTGAAGGCACCCTGTAAAGTGTCCATCAGGTCATGTGAATGAGTTGTTAAAGGTGGTCCTTCCATCCATCCATCCATTTTCCATCCATTTTCAACTAGTTCTTTCTGGTGAGGGTCAGGGAGGCAGTAGGTCCAGAGGGGCTGACATACTTGTCCAGCACAACAAATTCAACCTCCTCTCCGAAGGAGTCCCTGTTGTTCCAAGGCCAGAGATATAATCCTGCAGTGTATCCTGGATCAACACTGAGGTTTCCACCTGGAGGAATATGCCTGGTACAACTCAACCGGAAGGTCATTTTGATCAGATGTAACAATATGAAGCAGCAGCTAGACTAGAAGACTCACTGAACGCTAATTCTAGCAATCCTACTGTGAAAGGGTTGATCATCATTCTTTCATCATTTCATAGGTCAATACAGAAGTACACAATGTTAGAAATCCCATGAAATACATATATATATGAGAAGATACACACATGTTTATAAAGTCCAGAGTAGCAAATCCACAACCCTCCAAACAATCTAGTTATCCTTACTCCCATAATCAAGTAGATTCTTCTTCTTCTTTCGTGTAACATCAGAGGTCCAACTCTGTATCTTGTAGCCATGCCCTTATCTCTGGTCCCACGTCAAAGAAGCTGGCTTCAGAGGGTGGTCTGTATAGGGGGCAGATGGTCAGGATATGCTCGACAGTCTGGTCAGGGTCTCCACACTCGCATGCAGCGGTGTCTACCAGGCCCCATTTCTTCAATGATGCTTTGAAGCGACCGACCCCAGTTCTTAAACGGTTCAGCAGAGTCCATTGCCAGCGTGGAAGATGGTCTCCTGTGGCGCCATCTCCTGGATCCCAGATGTAGTGGTGGATGCGGGTTGGCCCAATGCTCTCCCACTCTCTCTTCCAGGCTGCTCAGAGGTGCTGCTGTCGTTGTGGTGTTGTGTAGGATGTGCCAGTCATGCTTCACTGCTTTCCTTGCTAGGGTGAGAGTGGCAGCCTCTCATCGTAGGCCAGCTGGTGCAATTCCTGCAAGGACTGGCAGCATGAAGACGGGGGTAGGCTTCAGGCATCCAGTGATGATCCGGAGGGTGTTGTAACTTGTTAGTAGCCGTTATCAACCTTTTTCACGCGTGGGCTTCTGCTCCAGACTGGGGCACAGTACTCCGCTGCCGAGAAGACCAGGGCGTGGGTGGATATCCGAAGTGTCTTGGCAGTGGCTCCCCAGGTTGTACCAGCGAGGCGTCGGATCAGCGCAACCCAGTGCAAGTAGATTGATGAGAGTGCACACAGACAAAAAAAAAGCAAAAGCTTGTTGTATTCAGTTTGCAGCTAAGGATCATGTCACATACTCATGTCATGGGTTTGAATCTGGCTCACAACCCTGCTACATGCCCCCTCCATCCCCCGCCCACCCCTGCATCTGTCTTGTTGCTCTTCACTCGATTGTTTGTTGTTTATTGTCTAATAAAGCAGGAAAAGAAAAAAAGAAAGGTGAAGCTCACGCCTTGTTCGGTCAGTGTCTGTGGGCGTAATGCCGTAGCTCTCGTAGCAAGAGCCAGAGCAGCAAGGCTAACATTCCACTGAGTAAGACTAACAGGCACAGGTACGCCACCACGCTCCATCCCCACCCTGTGGCCAAGGGGGGCACCCCGTACACCTCCACGAAGCGCACAGGGACATGCATCGGAGTCCTCCGCCGCTACCGCTGCTCCCCGAAGTCAGTAGTCTGAGGAACAGGCAGGTGAACTCCAGCGGTGGTACTGCTGCTGTGGTGTGAGTTGAAAGTGGATTCTGTCTCGTCTTGGCTTAGTTACCTCCCTGTCTGTTGTCTGCAGGCAATCCACGTTTTTTTTTAACCTGCCTCTGCTCAGCACCAGAAGGAGGGGTCAGCCTGTGAAAGACATACAGTATACATGCTGTTTTGATTTTATTTCTAGTTGTCAACAAACAGACAAGATGCATATGCTGTCCTTTCCATGCACCAGGTGCTCATAAACCTGGGAATAAGGCTGTCCTCCTTACCCAGGAAGGGAGATCCATCAAACGAAGCGCTTTATTTGAATCACAGCCCTAGCAGTTGTAACACCTTGATCGCAGCAACAGTTCTGACACCGACGTCGTCTTCAAAATTAGACTGGATTTCATTCTCTCTCCTGTGCACGTCGTCGCCGTCGTTCTCTGTGTTCTCTGACATCATCCATATCTTCAGGTTTCCATGTGAGGGGAGGAGGGAGATGCAACAGAGACGGGAATTGTCTGGGTTCTTCCCTCCCTCCTCTCTTCTATCAACAGCCTGTACTCTGTATCTTGCACACAGTGAAAGCAGCTCACACACCAACACCCACAACCAAAAACACACCCACACACACACACACCCACCCCCACACACACACACACACACACACACACACACACACACACACACACACACACACACACACACACACACACACACACACACACACACACACACACACACACACACACACACACACACACACACACACACACACACACACACACAATTAAGCCCCTGGCCATCCGCCCACACCACCTACACAACCATCCATCCACACAAACAACAACAAGCTTTAGATGCGGTTTATCTGCCACTGACATTCCCTTCCAGGTATGATCAATACCTTCCTTTTTCTTCACCTCTAATTGCAATCTACCCCCTTAGATCAATAGGGCAGGAAGGTTGCAACTAGTATGCAGCAGTGAATTACCTGGCTATTTTCTGTATAGTGACATTTAAAACTACACCATGAATATTTTCAACAGAGCTAGGGGAAAACTGCAGCCTCGTTTTCAGAAGTCATTTTCAGCACAAAGCAACACAGCACCTTTGTCACAGTTAAAATCAATAAAATGTTTATGTCTCAGAGGTAAATATATATAAATACAATCAATTTGGGAACTAGACATATCCCCCGAACAGCCCAATTCTAAATCCACCTTTTGTGACCATGCCCCTAATTTGAGCTGTTGAGGAGTAGTTCATGTTTTTAGTTTTGTGAGAATAGTGCCATCATGAGGCCAGATGACTCAGAACTTCACAGGCGCTCCTGGCTATGGTAAGGCCATTGGTGGAAATTGGATAAGGAGATCATTCATAAGCCTCCTCCTGAATCCTCCCAGGGCACTGTCAATAATCTAAAATAAACGATGCACTGACTAACAAAGTTAGTACTAAATCAAATCAAAATCAAATCAAATTGATTTGTAAAGCCCCAAATTCCAAGGTAATGCCCCATGGGCTGGACAAGTCAAGAAGAAACATCACAATAAATCAAGAACAAAAACCACCATAAAATCCAAAATAAATGCAACACTCCCAGACATACACCAGCGAAGGTAAGGAAAAACTCACTAAAAACCTAGCAATAGAAAAAAAGCACCACAGGCGGCGTGGAGGAGAGAAACCTTAGAAGGGACGTTCAAAGGGGGATCCCTGCTAACTTGTGGAACTATAGTTTTCCTCCCTATACCTGCATTTCCCAATCATTTGGCCTGATGGTGGTCATAGAGGAAAGGTGATGGGGTCACCAAAACCAATAGACTTCTTCTTCTAAGGGTCATTAATGTGCACAGCCAATTTGATAAGATTTAAATGAAAGGTATTTGATATACACAAATTCAAAAAATTTAAGTTTGGCCTGACGGTGGTGCTAGAGGAAAGGTCATGGGGTCACCAAAATCAATAGAGTTCATCCCAAAGCGGCCATGAATGTGTACCACAAAATTGAAATGATTATAATGAAAGCTAGCACCAAATTTGCGTAAGAGTGAGTGAGTTATTAGAATTAGAGTGAGTTTACATGCCCAACAGACACTTTTCAAGCCCATGCGCAACAAAGGTTTTCCACCAGCAGCTTTAAGCTGAATAAAAAAAGAATATATATATATACGTATATACTTTATTATTATTTTAATATATATATATATATATATATATATATATATATATATATATATATATATATATATATATATATATATATATATATTATGTATATAATAAAATATATATTTCCCAGCCTCTGATTGGCAGATAGTTTTGCACAATGAAAGTACTTTTTGACGAGGAATGCAATGGTGGTCTTAGTTATATTTCATACTGGCTCTGCGTCTTGCTTCACCTATTGGACTATGCTCGTGCCTATGGCGCACGTTAGGCTTGGGCGGTATCACTTTTTTCATACCGTTATACCTTGATTATATAATACCGCTGTGTACGGTATTGAACGGTATGACTTTCATTTTCATCAGCGGGGTGGGGGGGGGGGGGGGGGGGGCAACCCGTGGCAACCCGTGTTACCAAGTAAACAAGTCGCGGAGATGGCCAGTTAGCCCGCAGCATCCGAGTGCTACTATCATTAGCTCTCAGAATGGAGCCACTAGCCAGAAGCCTGCAGCATCCTAGTAATACTAACGTTAACTCTCAGAATGGTAGCCAGGAGCCCCGCAACACCCTAGTACTAGTAACGTTAGTATTGTGTATTCAAAAACGCACCGGACTGCGACGTAACGTTTTACCGTTTATTTGCTTGTTCCACCAGTCCACAACAACACACACTCGTTACCACAACGTTTTACGGTATTTTCACAGCACTGTCGCAACATTACCGTAAAGCGTGACCACCGTTGTGATACACATACACAACAGTTAGCTCTCAGAACAGCCAGTTAGCCCGCAGCAACGGTAAGCGTGTCTCGACTCTCATTTAATTTCCAGTGAAGCAGGGTTTCCCCATCTCCTCCTGTGTACTCCTCCTGTGTATAGAGAACCAGCTGCCTCGCTCCACTAGTGACTCGAGGACTGGTCTCGCCCTCTGCTGGCGCGTGTGTGCAGTGCACTACAACCAACCACTATTAAAACAATGTTTCACTGTAATATAAACTGAAATGGATCTGTGATTTTGACGGTATTGATTTTCAATACTGTCGGTATCTCTAAATACCCCGGTATACATTAATACCGTCATACCGCCCATGCCTAGCGCACGTTGAAAAAACCTTTTACGTGCACCTTACATCTACCTAGCCACACCCACTTCCGTTAGTATATTATACCGCAGTATATAACCCGGTGAAGTGGCCATGCTCCCCCATTCCTCGTTTTTTCGCGCGAAAAGGCTGTTCACAAGCACCTGCAGCGTTGAGAGTACGTGTGGGAGCCATATTGACCCAATTTGAGTTTAATGGGAAACGTGTAACATTATATATATTTTGATTTATGGATTATATTAATAATTCATATGAAATTGTATTTACCTGTATGATTTAAATTA
This sequence comes from Notolepis coatsorum, assembly GCF_963971535.1. NCBI lineage: Eukaryota > Metazoa > Chordata > Actinopteri > Aulopiformes > Paralepididae > Notolepis > Notolepis coatsorum. The sequence continues at coordinate 73,235,836 of NC_140171.1, read as the reverse complement.
ATCTTGAAATAGATATTACCTGGACACTTATCTGTTGATGACTGTGGGGGCGTGGCATAGATTCACTCATAGATGCACCCCCCCCCCCCCTTTGGGAGGCTTCAAATCAGTGAATGAACTGTCTGACAGCTGAGTTAGACAGCGGCGTTTGGTGTGCAATAGTTTTTCGACCGCATCAAGCCAGACCAATTATATCATTTACTTTGTCAAGATCCTGTTCGATATTATTTTATTTAGTTTAGCAAAGTCAACCGGAGTTTATGTTTAATAAATGTCAATCTACTTACATCATCTCTGAGTGCTTTATGATGAATGCACGTCGGCCAAATCTGCAACTAACTCCAGTGGCTAAATGGAAATTTATGAAGGATTAGCCACTTCAGTACGCGTTACTGTTGCTTTTAGTTAGAGATGGATATACCACGATCTAAAAAGTCATTTTCAGGACTCCCCAAGCACGTTCAGTGAACGTGCTTGGGGTCCGCCACTCGTCATGGAGTATCCCTGGACCGGCAATCCTTCTCTGGAAGATTGGTGGAGCCCGGGGAGAGCTCGTGGTGGTCGGTGGAGAGCTCGAGCCACCCGCGGTCGCGGTGAGTCCTTCTCATGGGAGAGGGACCCCCGGCCATGGTTCGAGTGGAATCAGGGTGACCAGGCGGGGTGAGCCCCCGGCCAGCCCTGGCGCGGTCCCCCTGATGGCCGACGATTTGCGGCTGAAGCTCCAAGCCTACACTCAGCGCACCAAGCAATCGGGAAGCGAGAGCAGTGGGCAGTCTGTGGAGGTGGAATATGCGTCACCGGGCGAGTCCGGGACCGTAGAGCCATTACCGGGCGAGGGGGAAGACCTGTGCGTCTTCCCTGGTGTGTCACCGTCTATTCAGATGGAGGACCCCAAATGTTTAGCCCCTGTTTGGTGCGTCAGGGCTAATCACCCCAGACCCCGGATGTATACTTGGAGGTCAGGCAGCAGTCGAGGCTGTTGCTCGTCTTCCCCAGTATTATGGCGGCTGTGGCCAAAGCAATGGTGTCCCACTCCCTGTGCCCCCGCCGAGGCCTGCCCCCGATGGCATGGTGGGGGATCTTTTCAGAGAGGACCCGTGCAGCAGGCAGGAACTGCTGTGCCCAGGTTTACCCCCAATCGACCCATATGTCACTAAAGGACAGGTGGTCTCGAGTGTTAAGGGCCTGACCAAGGCCTAGTATCTGCCCTTTACACAGGTGGAAGGCCAGGTCAGAGCCTACACCACCATCGTACAGAACCTGGCAGCGGCAACTAACATTGCTCAGCTAGCCACGTTCATGTCAAAGCTTTTCAAGAATCAAGAATCAAGAGGTTTATTTGTCACATACATACCAGGGCATACAGTGAAATACGGGTGGTCATGCCCGCATTGATTGTGCAATAATACAATAATAAAATAGACATAGAAAAAAAACAGGTAAGACATAAGATGTGCATGATAAAAATAGACATGCTAAATTCCTGGCGACGGGCAGAGTGGTCTTGGGTCCAGATGATGCCGAGACTCTCGCCCAGGCGTCCGGGGCTATCCTGCACCTGACACAGCTGCAGGCTATAGCCTCGGGGAAAGTGACGGCGCTTACAGCCATGATGCACAGACATCTGTGGCTGGAGCAGTCGTCCCTGGAAGAGGTGAGGAAGATTCCTCTCCTCATGGCCCCCCTCTCCGAGGATGGACTGTTCGGTTCATCCATCGAGGAGGTGTCGGTGGCCTGTAAGGCGATGGAGGAGCACAACTCCAAGCGCCCCAAGACCCAGGCTTCCCACGACGCTCCACATCCCACAGCCAAAGGGAAGAGCGCTGTCTCATCAGCGGCTGCTGCGAGACCCTCGACCGGCAGCGCCAGGACCCCTGCCCCCCAGGGCACCCGAGGGTGCAAGGCGCAAAGGAAGTTGAGATGATTTCAGTCCCACCAGTGCCCCCTGTGGTTCGCAGACAGTCGGAAGGACAAACCTCCTCTGAGAGTGGATGCCTTCTCTGTATACCCGTGGCCACACGGAATACTGTATACGTTTCCCCCCATACATCTGATACACCAGTTGTCGGAGCGGGTACGTCGGGAACACAGGACTTTTATCCTGGTTGCGCCGGACCGGGGATCAGCCTGTTGGTATCCCATGGTCTCGGAAGCCCTCTCTCAGGCACACAGTGTGGTGTTTCAGCCGCCTGTCCTGGGACAGTGTCTGATGGCCTGGCTGCTGAGAGCTTGAATTTGGAAAGGATAGGTATTAACACTGATGTGATTAATACCATCCGGAGCATGCATGCTCCGTCCACTACCGTGGTTTACGCAGGGAAGTGGCATATATTTCAAGAGTGGTGTCAGGCTATGGGTCTGGACCCGATGTCATGTCCTCTAAACTCGGTTCTGTCCATCTTGGATAGGCTCTCGGCTTCGACAGAAATTTAGACTCGGAAGGGTGAGCATGGCCACTTCACCGGATTATATACTAACGGAAGTGGGCGTGGCTAGGTAAATGTAAGGTGCATGATTGATTGATTGATTGAAAAGTTTATTAACAGATTGCAGAATGGGTACAGTACAGTACAGCTCAATACATACAATTGTTAAGAGGATGCAGACCTGAGAAAGACTTTCGTCTTGTTTCCATCAGGGTCCTCCATTTTCAATTCATCATATGACACACACGACATACAGATAGACAGTACTGCTACATCTATACATTTATGACATACCAGATACCTTCGTTTTCCATGCGACCTCAGGAACATCGCTTGGCAGGCCAAAAATATCTGATTGGCCAAAAACATCAGCTTCTTGCATCAATAACCAATCAGATGTTTTAGCCTGTCAAGACCACCATCACATCCCTCGTCAAAAAGTGCTAAATCACGGGGCGCCCCAGTGGCGAACCACATAGCGCGCTCAGCCGCGACACGGCCGACCCGGGTTCGACTCCCGAACCCGTTGTTATTAGCCCCACTCTGTCTCCCATTCCTCCTCTGTCTCTCTCTACTGGACTGCCCAGTAGAAATAAAGCGATAAAACGCCAAAAAATAAAATCTTAAAAAATAAATAAAAAAAGTGCTAAATCACAATGTGCAAAATCACCTGCTGATCAGAAGCTTTTTTTTTTTTTTTTTTTTTTTTTTTAATAATTCAGCTTAAAGCTGCTGGTGTCTCTGGGAGTCTGTGGAAAACCTTTGTTGTGCATGGTCTTGAAAAGTGATGCAGAGCTTGCTCTATTTCAGCTGGGCAGGTAAACTCACTCCTGCTAATTTCCCACGACATTGCCTACAGCAACTTAACCCTTGTGTTGTGTTCGAAAGCTGTTTCTGTGCATGGTGTTCGTGGGTACATTTTTACCCATGATTTAAAACTCAAAATGAATGTCTATCATCCAATATTGTTTTTACTACATCATTATTTAACTTATTATGCATTTATAACCATACAATCCTATTTTCATTTTATTTTATGAGCCCAACACACTATATTATTAAGTAAAACATGTGATTAAATTCACTCATTATATTCCCTAGTGAAGATAGTGGATAATTATGTTATCTGACTCAAATAAAAAGAAAGGTTTTAGGAACTTTATATAATTATTAATTAACTATAGTAACCTCTGTGATTTATGCTAGAAAAAGCTGAAAAAGAAAGCCTTTTTATCATAGTTTCAAGTTTCTTTAATAGTTGTCATACAGAAGTACAGAATACTTTTATACAAAATGCTTCTTACTGTTACGCTCCAGAGACTGTGCTAGACAAGATAAGTATGAAATAAAATAGTATAGCATGTAAAAATAGAAGTAAAAATAGAAGTCACAGTGTTCAGTATAGACATATGTACAATGTTCGATGCAGAATAGAAGTAACTGAGTTACCATACAATATACAATATACTATACAATGTACTAATATACAATACTATAGTGCAAAGCAGAAATGGGATGAGGTACAATGTAGGTACAATTTACAGTAAGGTGTACGAATTGTAGTGCAAATCCTTTACCAATAAATATAAAGTGTGTTTAGGTGTTCTAAAGTGTGGAGAGTGGGTGCTGCAGTGTGTTGTTTGTTTAAAGTGAGTGTGTGCGTGTGGATGTGTGTGCTGTGTGATGGTTGTTGCATAGTGTTTATTGTTCGTTGAGCAGCCTGATGGCCTGGGGATAGAAGCTTCTTCTGAGTCTTTCTGTGCTCGCCATGAGACTCCGGTATCGCTTGCCTGACCGCAGCAGTTCAAAGAGGCAGTTGTTTGGGTGGCTGGAGTCCTTGATGATTCTCTTAGCCTTACCCCTGCACCGCTTGTTGTAAATGTTCTGGAGGGTGGGAAGCCCCCCTCCAATTGGGCGTTCGGCTGAACGTGTCACTCTCTGTAGTCTGCTTCGGTCTTGTGCAGTGCTATTCCCAAACCAGGAGGTGATATTGCCAGTCAGGATGCTCTCTATTGTACATGAGTAGAAGTTCTTAAGGATCTTCTGACTGACTTGGAACTTCCTTAGGCGCCTGAGTAGGTAGAGGCGTTGTCGTGCCTTCTTAACAACACTGTCAATGTGTGTGGTCCATGTCAAGTCCTCGGATATGTGGGCTCCGAGGTACTTAAAACGGTTCACTCTCTCAACCGGTGCCCCGTCGATGCAACTTTATTTTGAACAGATACCTCATACCCCCAGTACCCTCCCAGATCCCCTCATACCACCCAATACCCTCCCAGATCCCCTCATACCACCCAATACCCTCCCAGATCCCCTCATACCCCCAGTACCCTCATACCACCCAGTACCCTCCCAGATCCCCTCATACCACACAGTATCCTCCCAGTACCCTCATACCACCTAGTACCCTCCCAGATCCCCTCATACCACCCATTATCCTCCCAGTACCCTCATACCACCTAGTACCCTCCCAGTACCCTCATACCACCCAGTACCCTCCCAGATCCCCTCATACCACCCAGTACCCTCCCAGATCCCCTCATACCACCTAGTACCCTCCCAGTACCCTCATACCACCCAGTACCCTCCCAGATCCCCTCATACCACCCAGTACCCTCCCAGATCCCCTCATACCACCTAGTACCCTCCCAGTACCCTCATACCACCCAGTACCCTCCCAGATCCCCTCATACCACCTAGTACCCTCCCAGTACCCTCATACCACCCAGTACCCTCCCAGATCCCCTCATACCACCCAGTACCCTCCCAGATCCCCTCATACCACCCAGTACCCTCCCAGATCCCCTCATACCACCAAGTACCCTTCCAGATCCCCTCATACCACCCAGTACCCTCCCAGATCCCCTCATACCACCCAGTACCCTCGCAGATCCCCTCATACCACCCAGTACCCTCCCAGATCCCCTCATACCACCCAGTACCCTCCCAGATCCCCTCATACCACTCAGTACCCTCCCAGATCCCCTCATACCACCCAGATCCCCTCATACCACCCAGTACCCTCCCAGATCCCCTCATGCCACCCAGTACCCTACCAGATCCCCTCATACCACCCAATACCCTCCCAGATCCCCTCATACCCCCAGTACCCTCATACCACCCAGTACCCTCCCAGATCCCCTCATACCACACAGTATCCTCCCAGTACCCTCATACCACCTAGTACCCTCCCAGTACCCTCATACCACCCAGTACCCTCCCAGATCCCCTCATACCACCCAGTACCCTCCCAGATCCCCTCATACCACCTAGTACCCTCCCAGTACCCTCATACCACCCAGTACCCTCCCAGATCCCCTCATACCACCCAGTACCCTCCCAGATCCCCTCATACCACCTAGTACCCTCCCAGTACCCTCATACCACCCAGTACCCTCCCAGATCCCCTCATACCACCTAGTACCCTCCCAGTACCCTCATACCACCCAGTACCCTCCCAGATCCCCTCATACCACCCAGTACCCTCCCAGATCCCCTCATACCACCTAGTACCCTCCCAGTACCCTCATACCACCCAGTACCCTCCCAGATTCCCTCATACCACCCAGTACCCTCCCAGATCCCCTCATACCACCCAGTACCCTCCCAGATCCCCTCATACCACCAAGTACCCTTCCAGATCCCCTCATACCACCCAGTACCCTCCCAGATCCCCTCATACCACCCAGTACCCTCCCAGATCCCCTCATACCACCCAGTACCCTCGCAGATCCCCTCATACCACCCAGTACCCTCCCAGATCCCCTCATACCACCCAGTACCCTCCCAGATCCCCTCATACCACCCAGTACTCTCCCAGATCCCCTCATACCACTCAGTACCCTCCCAGATCCCCTCATACCACCCAGATCCCCTCATACCACCCAGTACCCTCCCAGATCCCCTCATGCCACCCAGTACCCTACCAGATCCCCTCATACCACCCAGTATACTGAAACTAACCTGACAGATATTTATAGACGTTCACGCAAGACAGTTCATGCCATGCCCCCCACAAGATGATCAAAGCCTACACTGTACTGCGAGAGTGTGTGTATGTGCGTATGTGCATGTGTGTGTGTGCGTACGTCGTGCATGCATATGTGTGTGTGCGTGCATAATGTGTGTGTGCGTGCATGTGTGTGTTTACGTTCAAGTTGAATATCAGTGTCCATATTCTGTGAGAAAGGTTGAGTTCCCATGGGGGGACTGGTGCCAGAGGGATTGGGATAAGTAGAACAGGGCCCCATTCCCTGTACCTGGTTCAACTAAGGCTACGTTTAGACGGAGAGTCTGAACAGAAACCGCAAAAGTCGTCTTGCGGTCTCACTTTTAATTTTGCATTTAGACTCGCGTTTTGGGATGGAATTCTCCGTGCAGACGAGGCTGTAACGACTCGAGACGACTGAGCCCCGCTGTCACACGATTGGCGCATATGTCACATGACGTGCTGTGAAGACCCGCCCTACTCTGCCTCTGATTCGCAGACTGTGGGTGGGGAATGTGATTGGACCAAAGCAGAGTCACTCACATACAGTGGGTCCAGTCACGCCGCGGGACAGATTCTTGTGTATTTAAAAGTACTGCCAATGTAGCCTTCAGGTGATCGCCATGGATAGAATCAGACATGCTTTGTTTACGCTTCTAGGCTACTGGCGCATGCCTGTGATGTAAGCAGTACGCGCGACGAGAGCCTTGACAACCCTTTCGTCATCGTTTTATGCGGTTTGACAGTTTAGATGATAGCGCAAAGGTTTATCGTTTCTAGGAATTCCACCCTGGAAGGTAGTCTCACTTTTTTGCGGTTTCACCCCGTAAAAACGCTGTTTCCGTATAAACGAAAGGCACATCCGAAAAAATATTTTTGCGGATTCACCTGCTAGCGTTTCCGTCTAAACAGGGCTTAAGTCGATCAAAAGTCCCATTAGCCAGCTTAAATTAACCCGATGATTGAAGTCAGGCTATCTCAGTTTCTCGAAGGCTGATTCGGTCTCGTTAATTAGAACCAGACTTCAGTAATCAGGATAATTGCGAGTGGCCATTTTACATGAAAAGGGGGAGGTGTCGATCCCCGAAAACCATGATTTTCGAACAAGAAGATATCGCAGACAAGTTAAATGCATATCCATAGGCGGCGGGTATATAAGGCTAGGCTAGGCTCTGCCTACCCAAATCAAATGTTATGCTGGGAATTTTTTATTTTTTGTATCCACTTTTTTTCCTCTTTTTTCAATTTTTCTCCCATCCCAATTTAGCCTGCCAATTCTCCCCTCCCCTGTCTTGAACGTTGCTCGCATATGCCCCCCACTGGCCGGTTGTAGGGAGGATAGAAGCCTTGCATCACGTGTCCCCTCCGATACATGTGGAGGCAGCCTATCACATCTTTTCGCCTGCCAGCGCGGACTCTCATTGGCAAGGTGTAACATATGGGAGGCTCACACTATGTGAGGGCTGTGTGTGTGTGTGTGGGTCATGAGCAGATAACAGGGACTCTTAAAGTTATCCATGAAATGGACAACCACTAGACTGCTTACGCAGATATTTTAGGAGAGGGGAAAAATTAAACAACAGAAAACAACCTTTACAGGTGGAAATCTCAAAGTGAGTAATTAAGAAAATAAATCAAGTCCCAAAAAACAGGACTACTCTCAATAAAGAGGTATAGTATAAAGGTAAATAAGCCACAAGGACACCTCCTAATAAAGGAGTTTATATTGGAAAAAGTAAAACAATAAACCTCCACTAAGGGAGTTTATGTGTAGAATCACGTGAGTAGCCTAAAATAAGAATGACTACCATAAGGCTCAATTCTGAATCAGAGATCAGACTACACTTCAATATAATGAGCGTGACCAAAAGGACAGCCAACACTAGGAAAATGAAAAAGCAGTTGACACTGCGATTTCCAAACTTAAATAGACTCCACATGGCCATAGGCACAGCTGCACTGCATCAGGTGCAATCAAGCCCACACACCTGCCGACCCATGAGGCAATTAACCACAGGGAACAGGGATTGACAGATATTCCTCACAGAGAGGTGAAATAAAGCAAAAATAGACAGCTGTCCCTCACAGAAAGGTGAAATAAGGCAAAAACCATGACAGGACCCCCCCTCTAGGGGGCGGCTCCAGACGGACCCTCTGAGACACGTCTCCGAAACTCCCGAACAAGCTCAGGGTCCAAGATGTCCCTGGCCGGAACCCACGTGCGCTCCTCTGGCCCATAACCCTGCCAGTCCACCAGGTACTGTATACCCCTACCAACCCGCCTACTGGACAGGATACGCCGTACAGTATACACAGGTTGGCCATCAACGAATCGAGGGGGAGGTGGAGGTCTCTCTGCAGGAACCAACCTGCTCCTCCGAACCGGCTTAAGGCGGGATACGTGAAATGTAGGGTGTACCCTCATCGACGAGGGTAACCGAAGACGCATCGTGACTGGGTTTATCTTGCGAACAATAGTGAAAGGGCCCACAAAACGGGGAGCGAGTTTGCGTGACTCCACCCGTAATGGAAGGTTGCGTGTGGAAAGCCACACCTGTTGGCCCACACGGTAGGAAGGCGCAGGGCGACGGTGTACATCCACCGACCGCTTGTGCTGGGCTGCAGCACGCACAAGAGCTGAACGCACCCTCTTCCATGTCGCCCGAGACCGACGGATAAACGCTGCCACATGTCTTTCGAATTCATGGCATCTGCCAGGACGTGGTGTCGGACTGTGGACCCCAGTTTACTGCTCGGTTTTGGAAGGCATTCTGTGCTATACTGGGTGCGACGGTTAGCCTGTCATCAGGGTTCCACCTGGAGAGCAATGGGCAAACAGAGCGCACCAACCAGTCTATGGAGAGTACACTTCGCTGCTTGGCCTCCTCCAATCCGACCACTTGGAGTCACCAACTGGCATGGGCAGAATATGCGCATAATTCATTGTGCAATGCATCCACTGGCCTCTCCCCATTTGAGGTTCAGTTTGGGTATCAGCCTCCACCAGGGGTACAGTCGTAAGCGTACAGGCTGCCACAAATTCCCGAATGTCCTTCATCATACCAGGCCACCAGAACCTTCTGGCCAAGAAGTCACGAGTTCTGTGCACTCCGTTATGTCCTGTCAGCCGAGAGGAGTGGCCCCACTTCAACACCCGAGAACGAATGCTGTTTGGTACAAATAACCGACCCGGGGGCACCCCACCCGGATCTGGTTCCAAACATTGTGCCCTCCGCACAGCAGAGTCAATGCTCCATGTCACAGGAGCTAGGATCTGTCCTGCAGGAACAATGGGCTCAGGAGGACGGTCCTCTTCTGATCCATCATATAACCGGGACAGAGCATCCGGCTTGATATTTTTAGACCCGGGACGGTACGTCAGGAGGAAATTAAACCGAGAGAAAAACAGTGACCAGCGAGCCTGTCGCGAGTTTCTCCTCTGAGCACCCTGGATATATTCCAAATTGTTATGGTCTGTCCAGACTGTGAATGGGTGTTCAGTTCTCAAACTTTTTCTGTCAGGCCCCCCTTTGGCGGACCAAAATATTTTGGGCCCCCCCCCCCCTCTCGCCCCAACAAAATAGTCATGAAATGGGCCATGTTTAAATTTATTGAAATAACACCAATATCCAGCTTCACACAGCTTCACACAGATACACCTTAACTGCTGCATCGTGAGATACTTGGTGGGCCATGAGATGAGTTCTATTTCATTATGGCTTTCGCTCAGCATCAGTTGTAGTGGTCTGCAAGGGCCTTGAAATAAAGCCCGAGCCCTGCCCGAGCCCTTGAACTTCAGGCCCTGCCCGAAAATAAGCCCGACTGTAAATAATATTTTAAGCCCTAGCCCGCGTGAAAACCCGAAAAAAAATTATTATTATTATTATTATTATTATTATTATTATTATTATTATTATTATTATTATTATTATTATTATTATTATTATTATTATTATTATTATTATTATTATTATTAAAATATAATTTTTTTTGTATTTGTTTTAAATATTCGAAACACGGTTTTATATGAACGTAATAAATAAACAAAACTAAGAAGCATTTACATAGCCTGTTTCGCAATGCCGTCTCTCCCAGTGCTCGCTTATATAGACTGACTCACACTGTCACACATCAGCCTCGTAAAACGTATTGAAGGCTATAGAATCTTCTTTGACACACGCACACACACACACACACGACACACAATAGCCTACTCAGTCAAACAAACAAACAGAAAACAGAAATCAGATTTCGAGCAGAGCAACGTAATGAAAATCACAACAAAACAAGTAGCAGTCGCGACCCAGCAAATAGTAAACATCACTCACCAGACGTCAGCAACGCGTTGAACACCGTTAACAAAACCGGCTACATACATCCCAAGAACAAATTAAAACGTTCGCCAACTGGCTATATTCCAACACAACCAATCGAGTTGAACTTGTCCCCTAAGTTCTCTCTGCGCGCTGCAGTAATTACATCCAAATGTTTCTCTGGCGCAAAAGAGAAAACGAATCTTAAAACGAAGGTTATCATATAACCCTAGTTATATGAAAAAAAAAAAAAAAAAAAAAAAAAAAACGGCGGTGCCCGGCCCGAATTATTTATTAAAAAAAAAGCCCTACCCAGCCCGAACCCGCCGGGCCGGGCCGGGCCCCGTCGGGCCTGGGCAAGGTTGCAGTGCACTAATCAGTTGCATAATATCTCGCTTCAGTGGATATGCACTGAATAAATTTCTAAATGTACCTTTACATACCAACATCCATCTGACCACACCCCCATCTGCTGCCTACATAAGCAGGGGTGGGGCCACACACTCATCTCCTTCTCAAATTTCATCCACAATATAGTGCCTGTATACCACCACTTGGCGAGGAAGAAAGTATTAGCTGGAGAAAGGAAAACAGAAGAACAAGGAGATACGTTGACATTATATCTTTATTTTCTCTCTCACTATTTTCGAGAAAATACGGCGATATTGTCTTCGTCACTGGAGTGTCTGGAAGATGATGATCATTCTAAACCTCCACCGGTTTTTTCGTATTAGGGGCTCGCGTCGCTGATATACTCCCCAACTGCAGTCCTCCTTTGCTGCGGCTGGATGGGTTTGGCCCTCCGGCCATGCAGCTGGACTGTGGAAGTCTGTTGTGAGGGACTGGTTGTTTTCGAGCCGGGGTGAGTAATGTTTTGCTTGCGAGCGCCAGTTGTCTGTTAGTGCTATGGGGGCTAGCTGACAACTTTTACGAAAGCCGGCCCCAGATTAGGGTCCATTAGGGTCCTCTGTTCGGCCTCTTAGGCGACGGCGGAGGATCTTGGTCTGAAGCCCATGATGGTCAACTAGTGGGCCGCGTCCAGGACCTGGTGAACCCAGGATTCTCTGGACAAGCGGATGCTTCTCTGTCCCGTGCAGGCCCCATCTTTCACTTGAGTGGAAGTACACCCTAAACGAGGAAATGTGGGCATGGATGTTCGTTATCGGAAGATCCATGTTCAAGTCGGCTGCAGCCCAGATGGGACTTGTGCCGGCTCCGCCGTATGTCTGGTAAAATCACCGTTGTAAACTGTGTTGACATTTCTTTTTCTCTTCTCTCTTAAAGGATGAGGAGGGTTTCAGACGGCGGCCTGTCTGAAATGTGGCTTGTTATGTCGTTGTGTACAGTTCAGGTGATAGCTGCTTAGCTTGCGTGCTAGTTGTGGCCTACCTGTTAGCCAGTCAGCTGTTAGCTGCGGCGCTAGCCCGTTGTGTCACTAGGTTAGGAAACGTTAGCTTGTTGCTATCAGTCGAGAGCGGCTGTTAGCTTGATGCTACACTGTTGAACGTTGCTATGACTATAACATGCCTTAAACACTCTGACTACGACGTCATCTTTGACAGAGGATGTTAGTCGAACCTACACCGGGAGCCCTGCCAGCGAGGACTGAGTCAACATGGAGAAACGTAGCGGCTGGGTGGCGCAGCGACGTTACCCTCGTCGCCAACACAGGAGATGCTGTGTTCAACTTCGGTGTCCCGTTAACCAGATTGCAGTTCTCTTGGCCTGCGCTCAGGGTAGGAGTCCCGACCGGACTTTAAACACTTCTTCTTTCCTTCCCTTCTAAATGTTTTGTAATAACGATGTTTTCCAAAACGTGTGTTGCTGCAATACATTGAGGATACGACGCGTGTTGTGTGTGAATTGTCTTGTCACTGGTATAGCTTCTCTCTCCATAGAAATCGGGTTGTTGTTTACATGTGTAAAAATGATCTGGTTAGTTGTGATGAGAACATGTGTGATCATGTAATGTGAACTCACAACTAAGGGGGTTAATTAACCTATGAAGCTATGCTTAGTGACATGTGATTGAGGAATGAATTCTTTTCTCAGCCTGTAATGACAATGAACAGTGTGTTCACATATTAACAGGGTTACCTGTTCAACTTGGTTGTATCAAGGGTAAGGAAGGAGGGGTGATCCCCCCGGTTTCCCTGGGGCTTCCCCCCCCCTCTCAGACATGTTGTTTACAATATATTGTGTCACTGTGTTTGTGGGGATACGATGTAACCCTCAGCTTAATTGCTGGGGTTGTGCTTTCCGCTTGAGAAACAATTTTTTCCTAAAGAAAAGATTGTTTGGTCACTTATCATGTGTGCTTAGCAAGGCCTGTGGCCAATACATAATCGAGGATTCTGTATTCTCTCGTTATGAAAAACGGCGTTCCTCTGTAGCAAGAGTGTACTTTTGCCATTTTTTGTTGTGATGAAGGGTTGTGTGTGTCTTGTGATCTACAACTGGGTTAGGTTTGGCCCACAGAATCACATGTGTAAGTCTGGTACCGGGGCTCTTAAAGGGGGCCCTCTCTGTTCTGTGTTTTTTCCTTAGTAAAAATCAGATAGCAGGTTAGCACATGAGCTATGTGAGGCTGTTCCATGCTTCATGTAGCAGGCTATGACTGTGTCATGCTCTACTTGTCATTACATCGTATCATGGGTGTGGGGTCGTAAATGGGTGAACTGGTAATCCTTTCCTCCCCTTTTCTGATTGGTCAGGGGTTAAAACCTCCTGTCCTTCAAGGTTCCTGTCACGTTGCTGTTCAGCACGTTACAGGGTAAGAGGGGGGGGGGGGGGGAGTTTCCTGGTCCCACGCCCTGGAAGATTGGGCGTGGGCACCGCGGAAATTCCCCCGCCATAGAGTACGTCACTGAGCGCGTCTCTGTTGGTAAGACTTCCGTGGGTTGTTCAGGTCCATGTTATGGATCAGTTTCAGGGAGTTGTCAGAGCTCCTCCTCACGAAGCTCCTCCTCGGGGAGAAGTGCCTTCTGTGAGTTCGGACTCTCCTTCCCTGTGAGGGAGCCTCCTCAGAGTTTCAGAGCCCCCTCCTCAGATTGTCAAGGTGAGTAGAACTTCAAAAAGGAGTTCTGCTCTATTGTGTGTGTATTCGATTAAATTCGATTATTGAGTGTGTATTGGTTCAGTGCCTCCTCCTCGGAGAGCCCTAACCCAAGTGTTACATAGCTTAATGTTGCAATATATTCTTTTCAATCTATACAGCTTGTGTGGGAAGTCTCTCTGGGGATTCCGTCTCCTCCCTGTGGCGAGGGTGGTGGGATGTAGAAATGTAAAAAAAATGTACCCTCAGCTGCGTCACGTAGGATTCATGTCAGTCTGTGTTTCTTTCTTTTTTAAATAAAAAGAGGAAGGATCATGAAGCACGACGGCTCTGTGTCGTTCTCCCAGGCGACTTGGAGGAACAATGTTTGGTGTCTTGCTAGACTATCCATTGATGTGTTTGGGTCTCGACGCGTACATAGTGCTAGCTCGGGGTGTTTCTGTTAAGAATCACGCAGGGGCTAAGTGCGCCTTGGTTGCTCGTTATTAAAACAGCGTTTTTATAGGGCAACTGGGATGGAGTTTTGTCTCTTCCGAGCGCCAGTTTACTAGGTTGTCTCGATGAATTCTCGTTCATATCTGGGGGATGTTAACGGAATAGATCAGAACATAGGTAGAGGGGTCTCACGCCCTTGGGGTGGGCCACTGAGCGCGGTACAAATGGGACCGTCTGGGTGGCGCCCTCTTTTCATGTTTTAGATCGACACGCATGCCTACCCCCTCTTCTGGAGTGGGCATGTCGGCGTGGTTAGGGCACGGGACTGGTCTGGTCGCGCTGGTCCAGGTCAGTTAACCCGTTGTCCGCCGGGGATGCAGATCTGCTGTTCTGGTACCCTGAGGGACTTGTGCTTTTTTCGGGGGGAAAAATGCCGGGTCGGCCCGGGTGTCACAGGGTTAGGCGTTATGGAGACCCTTTGTTGGGTACATGTTGTACTCTGCACTATCGTAATGGCTTACGGCCATACCAACCTGTACACGCCCGATCTCGGAAGCTAAGCAGGTTCGGTCCTGGTTAGTACTTGGTTGGGAGACCGCCTGGGAATACCAAGTGCGGTGAGCTTAGGGCTGGTTCTCCATTATTTTCGCTCCTCTCTCACGCGTGGCTAAGAGGGGGCTGTTGGGGTGGTCTTTGGACCTCTTCTGGTAACCCTGTGCTTCCCGAGCCGCCGGGCCCGGTCCGAAGTAATGTTTCGTTGACCCGTAGGCCTGGAATAACCCTTTTTTGAAAACTGAAACACTTGTACTGCGGTATAGCCAGTGTATACCCGCAGGTGTGTTTTGGAGTTTTTTCTTGAGGGGTTATAGGAACAACCACCGTCTGTGTACCGAGAGGGTGGTTGATTCCCTGGTGTGTTGGAGCAGAGTCAACTCCCGGGTTACCCGGTTGAGTGTGCCCCTGCACGTTCATGACATCTGCCAATCATGTCAGCCTTCTCTGCCTCGACCCCTCTGGGTTTTAATGGAGGCTTTGTCATGGTGATCAACAACGCCAGCATACGCCCCTTCCACCGGGGGGGCTGTTTTCAGCTGACTCCTTTGGCGCCTGTCTCGTCCGCAGTGCTCCAGGCTCAGGTTACAGCCTGCTGCCTGGTTTCCCCGGTGCGCTGCCTGCTTCCGTTGGTTAACCTTTTTTGAGTGCTTACGGCGATGCTGACTGCCTGTTCTGCAGGGTCAGTGTGCCAGGCGGTGTGCTATTGGGGGGAAAGGGCCCGCTCTTGGAGGGGCCTTATCCGAATACGCTGGCGATGTGGGGGGCGGTGTCACTAAGTGACCGCCTGGTGGGGTCTTGATGCCTGGCGTCATTGACCTCTCCGGGCCCCCTTTTTCCAGGGGATCCAGTCCCTTCAGTGGGTCTGGGTCTTCCTTCGCGCTCCGCTGCTACAGCCTTGCCACGGGGTTGGGTTTGCTCTTGACCCCGTGATTTTGGGGGCAGTAACGAGGTTTGTTCCTTCCGTTCGTTCCCTGGTGGCATGCGGGTTGTGCGTGTGTGTAGTCGTGGGGTCAAGCCACGGCCTGCTCACCCTGTGCGTTGAGTTGCTTGAGTTCCTCTTCGCACGGTCGGATCGTCTCCCTCCCGTAAGCCTCTAATAGGGGGGGTATCCTCCATTAGGGAGGGTCGGGGGGCTCGGTCCTCCCCGGTCTGATGGTTGTGGGGGGCCTCAGCGGGGTACATTTGTCGAGCTATGGCTCCCGCTCAGCTCCTGTTATGCAACTGATGCTGAGCGAAAGCCATAATGAAATAGAACGTAAGGTTATGTATATAACCAAGTTCTATGAATTATGGCGACGCTCAGCATCAGGACGCCGCTGCGGCCCTTGATCTTTCATTGTGGTGAAATTTGTTGGGAAAGAGATTAGTGTGTGGCCCCACCCCTGCTTATGTAGGCAGCAGATGGGGGTGTGGTCAGACGGATGTTGGTATGTAAAGGTACATTTTGAAATTTATTCAGTGCATATCCACTGAAGCGAGATATTATGCAACTGATGCTGAGCGTCGCCATAATTCATAGAACTTGGTTATATACATAACCTTACGATACTTGGTACTCAGCACCACACTCTGAAACTAGCTCTCTAGGTGGTATCAGATGAGATTTCAAAGAGTTCTTCCAAGAGTTTGGATGGAGATGTGTCAGGAAGCTTTGTCTCAATGTTGTCTGTAAAGGTTTTTTTTATCCAGAGTAACTTGGTGATCCTTTTCTGTGTTTTATTAAATAATGATTTTCAGATTTTGAGAAATGGTAGCTGCAACAGATAGCACTTTAGTGATAATTTTCTGGAATCCAAAAAAAAAAGAAAAAAAAGAAAACGTTTTTATTTATTTATTTTTTATAAATCTCAAGGCCCCCCCTGTCATGCCTCTGCGCCCCCCTGGGGGGCGCGCCCCCCACTTTGAGAAACACTGCTCTAGCCAATGGTCCCACTCCTCCAATGCCAACTTGACCGCCAACAGCTCTCTGTCCCCAACATCATAGTTTCTTTCAAACCTTCTATGCGAGGTTTGATGCTGGTAATAACAACACCAGCTCACAAGCCTCGGCAATGGGGGGGGGGGGGTCGGCTGCTGATGGAGGCGCAGTGTTCAGGGTAACAGAGCATGAGGTGAGGCGGACCTTTAAAAAAGTGAATATCAGGAAGGCAGCAGGTCCAGACGGCATCCCCGGCCGCGTCCTAAAAGTCTGTGCCGACCAACTGGCCCCAGTATTCACTGACATATTTAACCTGTCCTTAGAACAGGCTGTCATCCCCACCTGCCTGAAGAAGTCCACTATTATCCCTGTACCCAAAAAATCCAAGCCTGCTTGCCTCAACGACTACCGCCCTGTAGCTCTCACCTCCATAGCCACGAAGTGCTTCGAGAAGCTAGTAAAGGGCTACATCTGCTCCTCCCTCCCCATCAACATGGACCCCCTGCAATTTGCATACCGCCCCAACAGGTCCACGGAGGACGCCATATCCCATGTGCTGCACACAGCAGCATCACACCTGGACAAGAGGCAGGGGAACTATGTGAGAATGCTATTCATCGACTACAGCTCGGCATTCAATACCATAGTCCCCTCCATACTCATAGCCAAGCTCAGGGACCTGGGCTTGGGCTATGACCTCTGCCAGTGGGTCTTGGACTTCCTGACTGGCAGACCCCAGGTGGTGAGAGCAGGCAACTGCACCTCCTCATCCATCACCCTCAACATAGGGGCCCCCCAGGGCTGTGTTCTGAGTCCCCTCCTCTACTCCCTGTACACACACGACTGTGTGGCTCAGCGGAGTAGCAATACAATCGTCAAATTTGCTGACGACACAGTGGTGGTGGGCCTGATCTCTGCCAATGACGAGAGGGCCTACCTGGAAGAGGTCAAGGTCCTGGCGGGATGGTGCCAGGAAAACAGCCTCTCCCTGAACGTCAGCAAAACAAAGGAGATGATTGTGGACTTCAGGAGGTCGGGGGTCAAGGACTACAGCCCCCTCAGCATCGACGGGGCACCGGTTGAGAGAGTCAACAGCTTCAAGTACCTCGGAGCCTACATATCCGAGGACTTGACATGGACCACACACATTAACAGTGTGGTGAAGAAGGCACGACAACGCCTCTACTTCCTCAGGCGCCTAAGGAAGTTCCAAGTCAGCCAGAAGATCCTTAAGAACTTCTACTCATGTACAATAGAGAGCATCTTGACCGGCAACATCACCTCCTGGTTTGGGAATAGCACTGCAAAAGACCAAAGCAGACTACAAAGAGTGACACGTTCAGCCGAACGCACAATTGGAGGGGGGCTCCCCACCCTCCAGAACATTTACTACAAGCGTTGCAAGGGGAAGGCTAAGAGAATTATTAAGGACTCGAGCCACCCGAACAACTGCCTCTTTGAACTGCTGCCGTCAGGCAAGCGATACAGGAGTCTCAAGGCGAGCACAGAAAGACTCAGAAGTAGCTTCTATCCCCAGGCCATCAGGCTGCCGTCAGGCAAGCGATACAGGAGTCTCAAGGCGAGCACAGAAAGACTCAGAAGTAGCTTCTATCCCCAGGCCATCAGGCTGCTAAACGAAAAATGAATGAACACTACACAACAACAACCACCAAACACACATAGCACACACATCCACACGCACACACTCACTTTAAACAAACACACTGTAGCACCCACTCCACACACTTTATAGCACACACCCACTTTAAACAAACACACTGTAGCACCCACTCCCCACACTTTATATTTATGGATGAAGGATTGCACTACAACTCGTACACCTTACTGTAAATTGTACCTAAAATTGTACCTCATCCCATTTCTGCTTTGCACTAGATAGTACTGTACATTAGTACACTGCATAGTATTGTGTATTGTATATTATATGGTAACTCAGAACATTGTACATATGTCTATACCGAACACTGTGACCTAATTTTCTTCTTCTAAATTCATGCTATATTATGTTATTATGTTATTTGATACTATCTTGTCTAGCACAGTCTCTGGAGCGTAACAGTGAGAAGCATTTTGTATGAAAGTATTCTGTACTTCTGTATGACAACTATTAAAGAACTTGAACTTGAACTTGAGCCGGCGAGAGCCCACGTGAATAGTATGCACATGGGTGTACCTTACCGTCGGACGATGAGCGTTGAGACAGAATAGCTCCGACTCCAAGCTCAGAAGCATCCACCTCGACGATAAATGGCAGGGATGGGTTAGGAGTAATGAGGATAGGCTCAGAACTGAACCTTCTCCTAAGCTCAATGAACGCTGCCTCAGCCTTGGGAGTCCACTGGAAACGGGAAGGTGCTGTCTTCCTGGTGAGTGCAGTGCTTCACTGAACTGAAATTACGAATAAAACGACGGTAGAAGTTTGCAAATCCTAGGAATCGTTGCACCTGCTTGACCGAGACGGGTGTAGGCCAGTCTGTCACTGCTGACACCTTCTTGGGGTCCATTTGAATCCTCCCCTCAGATACAATGAATCCCAGAAAGGTCACAGAGCGGACATGGAAGGCACACTTCTCAGCCTTCACAAACAACCGTGCATCCAAAAGGCACCTCAAGACCTGCCTGACATGTTTGACATGGTCAGAAATGGACTTGGAGAATATCAGAATGTCATCTAAGTAGATGAAAACAAACTTCTCCAACATCTCCCTGAGCACGTCATTGATTAACGCCTGAAAAACTGAAGGGGCATTAGTAAGACCAAATGGCATCACCAGGTATTCGTAGTGACCATTATGAGTGTTGAACGCGGTCTTCCACTCATCCCCTTGGCGTATGCGCACCAGATTGTAGGCATTGCGGAGATCAAGTTTGGTAAAAATGGATGCCCCCTGGAGGCGTTCGAACGCCGAGTTCATCAGGGGAAGGGGATACCGGTTTTTACTGTAATGCTGTTCAGACCTCTGTAGTCGATGCAGGGTCTCAGTCCTCCATCCTTTTTTCCCACAAAAAAGAATCCAGCACCCGCAGGTGAAGTGGAAGGTCTAATAAAACCGGTAGCCACAGCCTCCTTGATGTAGGTGTTCATAGCTGCGCTTTCGGGGACTGACAACGAGTACAAGGAACCACGAGGGGGAATAGAGCCCGGCTGCAATTCGATGGCGCAATCATAAGGTCGGTGCGGTGGCAGGATGGTGACCCTTTGTTTGCTAAACACCTCACTGAGGTCAGCATAGACAGTGGGAACTCCCTCTGGTAACGGGTGTGACTCCATGCTCATGATGTTGGTGCTCTCCATGAGGGGGTCAGCTGTACAAGTAAGCGAGACCAAGTCCTCACACAGAGCCTCTAAACTGTCTAAACTGTCCTCCGCCAGAACCTCCTCACCGAGGGAGTCCCAATCAAACTGTGGATCCCATTCCAAACTCCCATCCTGATCGACAGATGGCTCGGAGTGCAATGATTGAGAGAGTGGGCTCTGGAAACCAAGACCGCCCACTGCTTCAACAGGATCACAACCGCTCTCACTAAACTGATCATAACTCGTGGGTGATGGAGGAATTTGTAAACAACGGTGACGGCATTGGTGGGAGCCCCACTGCATGACAGTGTCCCTCTCCTCACCCCAATTTATATGTGGCTTGTGTTTACTAAGCCAAGAATGACCCAGTACAATGGGATACGTGGGGGAATCCACCAAAAATAATCGAATGCGCTCATAATGGTTCCCATAAGCAACCCGCATAGATAAATAATTGGTTCTTTTGGTGACACTGCCTGTACCCAATGGCCGTCCATCAAGCGCCGTGACACTACAGGGCTTACGGAGGGAATGTACAGGTATTTTAGAGTTCTCAGCCCATCTGGAATCGATGAAACTGTCCACTGCCCCTGAGTCTAAAAAGGCGTTAACCTTAACAGACTGCCTATTCCAGCCTAAAACCACAGGCAAAAAGGTTCGAAAGGGGGTGATGTGATGTCTCACTAGTGTCTCTCGGCCCACTAGCGAGACTGACCGTTTCCCTTCAGTTTCGGACACTCCACCCTCGTGTGACCTTTTCTCCTGCAGTACCGGCACCAGTCCACATGAGAACCAGTCTGCCTGGAGTCACGCACAGAAGTGCTGTCCACCTGCATAGGTTCAGATGAGCTGGCCACTGAAGGTTGTGGAGGAAAGGACAAAACTTCCTCCAGCGGGACACGAAAACGAAATCCGGTTATCAACGCGTATGGCGGTAGTGACCAGTGTGTCAAAATTGTCTGGAGATCCCACAACCGCCAAAGCATCTTTAACCTGATTAGATAACGCGTTGGTGAACAAAGTGATGAGTGGTCCCTCAGGCCAGCCTGTAGCCTGTGTCCTGAAAGCGATGGAAAACTCAGCTACACTACTGGCGCCCTGGTGCATGCGCGTCAGCTTCATGGCGACCTCTTTATCGTATAGTTCATGATAAAAAACGATCTCCATCTCATTCATGAGTCCCTGTGAGTCGTTTAAAACTTGGGCCTGAGCCCGTATGAGTGGAACAGCCCAATCAAGGGCAGGTCCCTCCAACAGGGATAGAATTAGGGCAACACGTGAATCCTCAGACTGAAAACGAGAAGGCTGGGCTCTGTACACTATTTGGCATTGTGCCAGAAAACCACGGCATTTACCTGACTCCCCATTAAAGCGTGAGGGGAGCTGGACTTTAGCCTCACAAGGTAATGACCGGGGGCCTGTGAGTAGTGCTTGAGAGACATTAGGTGGGCTCTGGTGAGGGGGAGGTAATTGTGCATTGGCTGGTCAGCCAAACCACGCATGGAACTATCCATCTTGCGCAATCCTTCATACATCTCCCCATGCTGTTGCACCATGAGAGCTTGTTGTTGTTGTAATTGTACGATAGCTTCATCATGTGAAAGCAATCCTTGATGCTGCGCAGCTAGTGCTTGTTCGAGACCTGTGTTATCTGCTGACCCAGTCATGGCTTTTTCATTCTGTGAGGGCTGTGTGTGTGGGTCATGAGCAGATAACAGGGACTCTTAAAGTTATCCATGAAATGGACAACCACTAGACTGCTTACGCAGATATTTTAGGAGAGGGGAAAAATTAAACAACAGAAAACAACCTTTACAGGTGGAAATCTCAAAGTGAGTAATTAAGAAAATAAATCAAGTCCCAAAAAACAGGACTACTCTCAATAAAGAGGTATAGTATAAAAGTAAATAAGCCACAAGGACACCTCCTAATAAAGGAGTTTATATTGGAAAAAGTAAAACAATAAACCTCCACTAAGGGAGTTTATGTGTAGAATCACGTGAGTAGCCTAAAATAAGAATGACTACCATAAGGCTCAATTCTGAATCAGAGATCAGACTACGCTTCAATATAATGAGCGTGACCAAAAGGACAGCCAACACTAGGAAAATGAAAAAGCAGTTGACACTGCGATCTCCAAACTTAAATAGACTCCACATGGCCATAGGCACAGCTGCACTGCATCAGGTGCAATCAAGCCCACACACCTGCCGACCCATGAGGCAATTAACCACAGGGAACAGGGATTGACAGCTATTCCTCACAGAGAGGTGAAATAAAGCAAAAATAGACAGCTGTCCCTCACAGAAAGGTGAAATAAGGCAAAAACCATGACACACTACCCACGCTATTTTCCTGTCTCTGCTGTGCAGGCGTCCCCAACCGACAGGCCCGGACTGGCCATCGGGAGCACCGGGAGTCTTCCCGGTGGCCTGGCCTGCACAGATTAAAAAATATATATATAAAAAAAAAAAAAAAAATGATTTTTTTTTTTTTTGCCAGGCCATTGTTTCTAGTTGTGGCGGCGGCGCGGCGCGATAGTTAGATAACCTAGGTGGGTGGGGAACAACCAGGATTTCACTGTCTGCGACAGAGTTGGAGAACTATCTGACTCTCTCCCTCACGCGGATCACACACACACAATGGAGCCGTGCTGCCGCTTGTGATTGGTGGAGGCGGGACCAGGCGATACAACTGATTGACAGCGGAGGCGGCGAATGGAATGGCAGACGGCACTCAGATGCAGAATAACAGCCAGGCAGTGAGCCAGGTAGTGAGGGACTCGGGAGAGATACAGTAGAGCGAAAGTCAATTAACGTTGATGTCAAGATGGACAGTGGAAGAAAGAGAAAGGGTGGAGGAGAGAGGGATAAAACAAAGAAAAAGAAAGGCCCTTACAGGAGAGAGTGGTTAACTGTATTATAATAGTAAATAGAAAAATATGTTGTGCTCTTGCTTTTTTTTTTTTTAAGGTGGAGAGAGTAGCATTGCTAGTGCCACAACAGTTTTATTTGAGGTCCATAACAGTACATTGTACTAAGCAATTGTTGGCTCATTAGTTTGTGATTCACATGCACTAAAATTCACCAGAATGCAGGAAATTAAGTCTTTGTAACAAAAAAAAATCCTGGTGGGGGACCCCCAGACCCCCCGCTTAAAAAGTGGCCTGATTGGGGCTATATTTCGCGCTATATCTCCCGGTATGAATTATTTCCCCAGTCCGGCCCTGCCAACGGACCTGTAGGAGTCGCTGTTTACAACGACCAGATTACCACCCATCGACTTCCTCCCTGCTGACTCTGCCAATAGACCTGTCGCTAAACCACGCCCCAAATAGAATTTGTCCAATCATATCACAGCGAAAATCCTCGCTGGCAGAAAACTCGGACATCAACAGAAAAGCCATTTGTGGGGCGCATCAAACCAAACGTCTGTGATCGAAACCACTGTGAAGAGTTCAGTTTCTATGTTTATTATCTAGCTAATATCTGATGGTGAAACGCTGTGCGTGGGGTACCTGTAATTCGGACACCAGGTACCCTGAAAGACTGGATGGAGGAGTATATTTTGTACCTTTTCCGAAGCCCAAAAGAAAACTCGACAAATGCAAGTATCAGACGAGTATAAATACTGTTCTGAGACATAATCAAGTACCAAATAGATTAACACCAGAGGTCTTGCAGAACAGCCGTGTACCAGCCTATTTCAAATATGCCACTGGATTCACTTATGATCAATTCAATAATCTATGTACTGTGTTTAGTATACCTAGCAGTGAAACAGCACAGCAAACTTCAGTCCCATTGACATATAGCAGAAGTGATTGGCAAATTAACACAATGCCCCTGCGTGTGCAGCTCTTGCTTGTTCTTATGAAACTGAGACAAAATCATGATTTAAAAGATTTGGCATTTAGATTTATGATTGATGAACGAAGTGTTGGTACTTTGTTCAATGCATGGGTGGACTACATGTTCACAGTTCTAGGGGAACTACCCGCATGGCCTCATAGAGACATAATAATGGCACAAATGCCAGGAAAGTACAGAGAGGAATTTCCTACAACGATGGCAATATTAGACTGTACAGAGTTAAAAATTCAAACCCCAACTTCCAAAGTTACTCAACCTACAAGTCTGCAAACGCATTGAAATCCCTCATAGCATGTGATCCACAAGGTTCTGTAATATTTTGTTCAACTCTTTTCACTGGATCTATGTCTGACAAAGAAATAGTTAGGCAGAGCAACTTTAGCTAATGAAAAATCTGCTTAAACATGGCTATCTGCAGGAAGGGGATGGGCTTATGGTAGATAAAGGATTTTTTATTGAAAATGACCTACAAGAAATTGGACTTGAAATAAACATCCCACCCTTCGTCAGAGGAAAAAGGCAGATGCCCTCTACAGATGTCTGCCTGACAAAAAAAAGTGGCTGCACACACAGGATATGTCGTATATTTCTAAATGAAAACATGAACATAGCAACTGAAATGTACAAGGTAATGATTAGAAATACAAAATGCTGATTGATAGAAGGGCCATTTAGATATCCCCATGTGAGTTATTTCTGTGACCCTAGGATTGAGAGGGTGATAGGGCAAAAGACTGTTTATGACGTTAATGCACATTCCACTGGTTGGTTAGCAGCTGTGGTTTAGGCCACCTCCAACTGACAAGAGAGGAGATCATTATCTTTGAAGGAAGGAACTAAAACAAACGGAAATAACAGTTGAGATACACGGCAGCTGCTCAGAAAACCTAAGGCCCAGAGGTCAGAAAGGAAACACCAGACGGTTGGAATCTCCCCTTACACATCAGATTTGATTGACTTAAAGACATACCACACAGGCTCCAGGATATTGGAATTTAAGTAGAATGCCACCAGTTACACATTAACTCTAATAGTTAGACTAGACGGTTTTTAGACCTTAAGGATATAGAGAAAACTAATGGCTTTGTCAGAGAGATTAGTTAGATGGCCTTAGAAAACATTGCAACACATATGTAAAGCAAGGACCATTATGTTAAAAGTGAGCTGTCATACCAAATCACCTTAGATAAATAGGTTTGGCAGGCATGAACAGTTGACAATAAGTGAACCAAATACAAAGACATTGTTTGTAAATTAATGTTAATACTGAACAAAATACTTAGTGATCAAATAGAGCTACAAACTAGATTACAGATTACTTTAGAATAGGAAATACAAACAGTAGGATGTAACATTAAATAGTTCAATCAAATAAAGTAAAATGTGGACAGAACTGAAGAAAAGACTGTTAGTCACTGTTTAGACAATAAAGAATAAAAACTCTTAATGCTAAAAAGATAAACAACTATACAATATTGGTAATATGATTTAATCAGGAAACAAAGTATTCTATTAAAGGTTCCTAGTTACACTATGTAAACATTTTGTCACAAGCATGAGGATGTGTTACTCAGTGAAAAACTAATCCTCTCATCAAGTAATGATTAAACAGGCCGACAGCCACATGGTGAACGTTTGTGTCAGCAGAATAAATTGTGTAACTTGTCACAAGAGACAACAGACAAGCCGGCTACAAGGAATATGGCCAAATAAGGAAGGCAGATTATGGACGTGAATAGGCAGGCAGGGACTCTCTCTCTCTCTCTCTCTCTCTCTCTCTCTCTCTCTCTCTCTCTCTCTCTCTCTCTCTCTCGCTCTGATAAAAAGGGCTGTGATGGCGACGGAGGAACACACACAGGGGACAGGCCCTGGGAGGCAAGCCACACAGAACTCGAGAGCAGAGCAAGACACTCAGAGGACACACCCCCGGTGACGGGAGAGAGGAGACGGAGAAGGATCCCTGGAGAGCCGAGCCTTGACACAGCGAGAGGGAGACACAGATGACAGACGAATCGCATCGCAGCAGGGGATCCAGACTCCACCGAGGGTAGATGAAAACCAAGCGCTCCCAAAAGGATACGAAAGCAAGCGCTCCCTGCCTGATCGGCGAGGAGACGACCAGCAAACCACTAAGAGAGGACTCGTTGTTGCCATGGACAACCTGAGACAGCGAACAGCACCGAGAAGAAAACTCTGATCACCCTAGCTGATCCGAGCATGGACAACAGCCACATGAAAGAGACGATTAGATTGAACCAAAGAGACGATGTACTTGTTTTGATTAAGAAGCTGTGGTATTAATAAACACCGCAGTTGTTTTTGACCACGTCGTCAGTCTCTCCTTACTTGAACCGAACATCTGAGAACTACCTAACCAATGCAGGAGAAGGGTAATAGAAAACTATACGATCAATGAACTTAGATATAGGTAAATGAAGAACAGAGAGATACTTCAATTGGTGCGGTGACCCGTGCTGCATTCGACCGGAACCGGTTGAAG
This sequence comes from Notolepis coatsorum, assembly GCF_963971535.1. Classification (NCBI taxonomy): domain Eukaryota; kingdom Metazoa; phylum Chordata; class Actinopteri; order Aulopiformes; family Paralepididae; genus Notolepis; species Notolepis coatsorum. The sequence continues at coordinate 73,209,455 of NC_140171.1, read as the reverse complement.
ACGACAACAAGTTGCTTCTGGAAAATGGACCAGCCCCTCATCGAAGCCCTCTACGACTGAAGGATCGTTACCACTTCGGCCGAGGCCAGCGGGACTAGGTGAGTAGACTTTAATGTGTTTAAAATTGGTGATGGTCGAAGCAGTCTCGTTTTTGGGGTTGCTATTACTTTGGTTAGAAATGAGTTGTAAATGGACCAGGATAAAGTTGGTGTTGGAGGGGATCGGGGTTCAGGGTTCACAACCTGACTCTGGTCTCAGCCACACGCCGGCGCTGCACTTAGGAAGCGTAGGGGATGGGGATGTTCGGTTAGGATGCCTATGGTTGGTACAAATGCCAAGTGAGGAGAGGAAATAGATGTCTATATTTAGTTAGCTTAGGGGGATAGGCTAGGGATAGGTAAAATATTTGAGGGGACCGGCGTGGAAGCGGTAGAACGGGGATTAGTCACAGATAGCGGGACGAGGGACTGTGAGTGACGGAATGGTTCATTAAAGGATAATGCGGGGTAGTCAGATCTTAGAGGGGAGATTATAGGGTAAGGTAAAGTGTTAAATGAGAGAACCGTGGTGTAGTACAGGGATAGCCTGGTTCCACGAAGAGAACAGAGAACGGAGTGTAGAGTACTGAGAACCGTGGTGTAGTACAGGGATAGCCTGGTTCCACGAAGAGAACAGAGAACGGAGTGTAGAGTACTGTGAACAAGAGTACAGGGTACAGATAGCATAGAAACAGAGAACAGAGTGATGAGAAGAGGATAGGGTTCGGGCTAGGATTGCTTAAACGAGATAGAAGCCACACTTAGAATCGGTACGACTGAGTAATGGACTTTGGGAGACGTTCCATAAGCGAATTTCCAATTCTAATCCGACGTCATTTAGGCTCAGATTGGCTAAGGTCGATATCTGAAGAACATCAGCCTCGTGGAGGAATGAGGGAATGTAGAAAAAGTCGAGCCGACAAGGGGCTCTACGGGTAGCGGAGAGTACGGTCGAACACACGATTTGGCCATATAACACTCCGATACAAGCCGACAAGGGGCGCTATTAAAACTCTTCACGGGCTACTATACATGAATGGAGTGGGTTTCTCAGGGGTATAGCAGGTCGGACTCAGTAGATATATGAAGCACTTTGGAAGTAGATACTGCACATGTGATTAGAACATAGGAGAATATTGTGTGAAAAAAGCGAGGAAATGCGTTTAGGATGAATGTGTACAAATGAATGGTATGCTTATGAATGGGACATTGTTTTGCTGAGTATATGTGTTTGAATGGATGAATGTTAGGAGCTCTGAGTGAATGCCAAGGTATTTTTTTGTATTATTATAAACACTGGTGGCCAAGACTGCGGCGGAGAAACCGCACCCCTGTCCGGAAGAAGAGAGGCGTTTGTTTAGCTGCCGGCGTTAGCTAAGGGCAACGGGACTAACGTGTGGACGCTGTGTTGCGTTGTCGAGTGAATTGAATGAATGGCAAGTGTGATGGAACCTAGGAGATGTGTAATGTTCGTTGAAATTTTTTTAAACGGTGGGGTTAAGGTCTAGAAATAATGTAGTAACGATCAAAAGAAACTGAGATTTTGGAGCTGATGACGTCACTGGGAGCGTCTAAGCTGGGGGAGCGTTGGATGTTAAATACTGTGTATTTCGGTCAGGCGGGGCCAATCGGGCGAGCGTACTAGGATAAAGATAATGATATATGTTCTGTGAACGGGGGCTAAATAGGATTAAAGTTATGTTGCGGGGTATAGCAGGGGTTGTGTAAACGTCGCGATGTGTTGTGCCGCTCGGATCAACAGGAGAATGGGCCGTTTAGGAGGTGTGATGTTGGATGCTAAGCTAAGCTAATAGGAGCTAGCGGTACTGAGCTAACGAAGCTGAGATGCTAAGCTACCTGTGCTAACAATATAGCATGATTGAACTCTCGGAGAATATCGCGTGTTGCTACTCTTTGGTGGCTGGCGCGGGATCTTGGAGAGGCGGAGGACAGGGACTTCCGGTGTAAGGGGATTCTGGGAATTGTAGTTTTGTGGTTGAGATGGAACGTCAAGTTGACGTCTTGGTGTGGTACGGCGTGATGACGCACTTGCGGGGGAGGCGTGGGCGCCTCCTGCAGGTCGTGGTGAGAACTGTGGTGCAATAAGGGGGATGAGCGAACGTTCCAGTGGAGGGCAGTGTTGCCTCTTTGATAGTTACACCTCTCCTTTACAGGTAAATCGAGGTGCAGTAGGCAACGGCAGAACGTTTGTGATTATAATAGGTTTCGAGTAGCGGCCATCTGTGGGGATTTGTAAATTCTTTATATTCGGTTTTTTCAGTTGTTGATGATGGATGTGTATACTTGTTTGATTATAAATCTGTATTTGTTATGGGCCAAGTATGATGGCGTTGTGTGATGGGATTTTGCGTGAACCCCCCCCCCCTTTTTCCTCTGTCTCTTCCTCCCTCGTTCACACTCTCTCCCTCCCTCCCTCCCTCCCTCCCTCCCTCCCTCCCTCCCTCCCTCCCTCCCTCCCTCCCTCCCTCCCTCCCTCCCTCCCTCCCTCCCCCCCCCCGCCCCCCTCCGCTCCATCCCTATCTCCCAGCTTGACTTTGTGAGATGACGGGTGCGCAGAGGGAGTTTTGTTGTTGCCTTTATGGTGGGCTTGGAGTATTGGTTATGTTAAAATAGTGTTACTTGCTAGGTTAGGAATACATAAGGATGAATTGAATGTCTCCATGCGGACTCTTTTAGTCTGATTAAAGTTAAGGTTGATTTGAGTTAAAGTTGGCAGCAGATGATGGTGATAGTGTTTGGAGTCCTGTGGGTAAACGGGACCAGGCAATACGGGGTATTCTGCTGATTGAGTGTAGACGGTTTTGGTAATAGTTAATGTTGCATTGTGTGCCCCCCCCCCCCCTTCCTCCCCTTAGTCCCTGTATCCCTGTATCCCTCCCTCCTTTTTCTTTTCCCCCCGCCTCCCTCTGACTCTCCTTGTATTTCGCCCTGTGGTTCACCATTTCTAGTTTTGTGGCATGTTGTGGGCATTGGTTTGTAGGTTTATTTGAGCTGCGTTGTTATTGTGTATGTGGGGTAGGTACCGGATGGGCGCTGGCCTGTCTAGGTGCAGGTGGTGGTAGGATGATTTGTGATATTCTTGGTGTGATAAGGCTTGGGGTGTTTCCGTTCAGGTTCGAAACTGAAGGGAGGACGCTTTGGGCTGTAGGTTGACGGTTCTTTGTGTATTCAAGGGTCTGAGGAATATTGCGGTGGCATAGTGCGAGTGTTCATGAATTTATTAACATGGCCAGCTGTACTATGTGTCGGTCGGGGTTTTAGTGATCTAAGTTGCTAAAAGTTTAGTTTTCCCTGATTGGTGGTTGGTAGCAGTAACAACACTAATTGATTTTTATTAAGTGTTGTGAGGGGGTAATGGTTGTGTGTATGAGGAGTGTGAAGCAAAAGCGAATAATACATTTAGTCGATACGCTAATCGGGCAGTTAAAGTAAGAAATAAGGTTAGGATAAACAGATTCATCAAGCAAAGAGAGATTGGAACGGATGAAAGACCAGGTTTACCAGGATTATTAGACAAATTGATAGGCATGGGACTAATGATTATGTCTCCCAGAAAATCAGGTGAAGAGAACACACAGGGGATTGGAAAACCTCCAGTGTTCCTGTTGGAGGAAACGGACAAACACAAGATAAGCTGTATCGTTATTATTCAAACAGATCACACTGTGTCTTTCTAAATATTTTAGTATAGTGTTGCCCGACATTTCCAATGCATAACGAATAGTGGAAATAACAGGGAAATGCCACTGTATTAAGTCTGGATGTTTTTGCTTTCTTTCTGTACAGGTGCTCGGCCGGACAGGAGCTCTAACGATTTCCATAAGCCAACTAGGGAAACGGCTGTAATGAGCCTTGGTATAAGTATGAATGATAAGCCAGTTATCAATCCTTGTCTGCACAGTAAAAATTTGACAGTGTGAGTGTTTTAACTCAAGTAAGTAGAAGTAGTGAAAGACAGAGAAACTTGTTTTTTCAAACGGTGATTGAAGGAGTGTTTGAAAGTGGAATGAATGACAGTAACATAGGAAGTTCACCTTAGTGGAACATTGATAGGAACAACTGAAGCGTTAGATGCAATAACAATAGAATAACAACAACAACAATATGGAAAAGGGCCTTAGTGATCAGGCCATTGGGGGGAGAAGGCCGAGAGCCTCTGCAGACATTTCCCAGATAGACTTTACCAGTGATAATAATCTGATTGATTGGGACTTCTCTCATGTGACCAGTACGACAGAAGGACTTGAAATGTTGACTTTGGTTCCAATACAGGGGAGTGAACCAGTGACAACGGTGTTACTCCAACCAGAACCGATTCGAGCTGGAGTGTCCATTGTAGGCGACTGCGGGTTAACCAAGGGGCAGAAAAAGAGACTGAGGTTACAGCAGTCCCACGAAGTCCACTCTGGCCGGAGGGCTGGAACTGAGACCGACGGCAGGTATGGAATACACGAACAGCTTCTACAGCCCACCCGTTTCCCATGTCCACCCTGCCCTCAGCACCAAAGCCAAGATGAGAGGCGGGGCCCAGCGGTGGGAAGTCAAACCGCCAGTGCTGAGATGGGGGAAGAGGCAGCATCCTATAGACAACGGAGAGCGTTTGTGACAGCGTTCGAACAACATGAGGCAGTTCATCGAGATCTGATGAAGACACAGCTGGAGATCGGTCAAGCCGCACACGAGACTCAGAGATTGGAACGAGAACTGGCAAGAAAGGCTGCGCTACTGGAAGCGACAGCTGTTGAGATCATGCTTCGGGCGTCTGACCTAGGCCGCCGTGATCAAAGAGTGCCCTGTGCTCCGTTGCCCGGACAGGGAACTGGGCCGCGACAGGGTGAACGGAACCGCAGGAGGGGTGAGTTTCTAGGCCCCTCCCAACAAGAGAGGGCCCGAGGAGAGGCAGCAGAAAAGGACAGGTATGCCCCTCTCTCCTCCAGGCAACAGGACATGCGACCAGAGGACAGGAGAGGGGTGGACCTGGCGAGGACTGTGGGATGCCAGCCGAGAGACTGCGGGAGTCGTGGTAAACTGGAACCCCTGGGATGGCCGGCGTCGGCTGTATGCTGGCATTGTGGGGAGGTTGGCCATTTCGCTCGGTCATGTGACAAAGGGTGGAGGGCTCAGCAAGAGTCCAATAGAAAGCAAGAGTCCATCAGAAAACGGAGTTGCTGGAAATGTGGAGAGTTGGGACATTTTCAGAGGGGGTGTAAATAGGGGATGTCTGCATAGGTCATAGGTTGATTAAGAGCGAAGCGGAAATGCACAAACAAAGCCTTTTGAGTGCTCGAGTAAATAGAGTTATTGATAAATTAAAGTGGAAAATGAGACTGATTAGAATAAGGATAGAGACGAGGATACATAGATAAGGTTTGATTAGGTGTGCAAGTTACTAAAATGGTTTGGAAGACTAACCAGGGTAAGTTGGGGCTATAGAGGGATGACGTAACTGAATTGCATGGGCTAATCAAACTAACAAAATTAATGGTTTTAGACAGGAACAATGGAGCATTTAATATTAGACAGAGTTAGAAACAAAGGACTATTTATAGTAGTGATTACATACTTGATCGAAGGGTGGTCAAGTTGAATAAAAAAAAAAAAAAAAAAAAAAAGGAAACACAACAATAAGATTATTTCATTACTTGTTTTATTTCTTTTTGGATTTTTAATTTTGCTGTCTTAAGTTTTTGCGGGGGTATTTATGCCTCTAGATGATAGTTTAATTCTGTTGGATGGGTGTGTAGCATGTAGGCACTCACAATTTTTTTGTTTATTTACAAATTTCTTTGTTTTTGTTTGACTATATTTTTTTAGGAACTGGCTGGCTGGGAGGGATCTCTCGCCGGTCAGGGATAGCAGGTGGTGGTGACACAGCGAGACTGGTAGGAGGTCTGATATAATGTGCTGGAAACTGGGAATGGACGGGAGCTGGTTCATGGTTTGTTTTCCGCTCATTAAGAGTCCAGATGTAGAATCTGGGCGGTTGTGTCACTTTTTGGGTTATGGTAAGGGTTGGGGAAACATATTTCTCTGTCTATAGAAAGCTCTGTAGGTTTTTGGTCAAAATTGGCCAAAATAGTGTTCATGTAGGGTGCAGACATGTGAATTTGATGATTGACTTATGGAAGACTCTGCACCGGCTTGTTGAAAGCTGGCGGAGTGTGTGTGATGTGTGTTTAAAGGAACTGTGTTGACCATGCACATAGGTTCTGTTGGTGATTGGCCTCGTCTAGAGCTGACTGTCCGGACCGAGGAGCTGTCGGGAAACAAGGTATTGGATAGTGAAATAATGGATATTCCACTTTCAAGGGTGGAAGTGGTAGTTGTGTTGATCTTGAGATATTTGATCTAGTAAAACAGTACAGCACAAAAAGAAATGAGACAGAGGTGATTTGATTGAATAAATAACTTAAGAAGCTGTGAAATACATAGATAATTAATTTGGAGAAAAATGTATTGTCAAAATGCAGAACAGTAAAGATGTATCTGCGAAAATAAAAGTTTCCAATCTATTGTGTGTTTTGTAAATAATAATCCAAAATGCAAAAAGGACAGAGGGAAAATCGTTTCCTTCTGTGGAAAAATCGGAGCAGTACCAGAGACCTGCATACAACGAAGAAGAGGCGGTGATTAGCACAAAATACAACAAGAAGAAACAAAACGGTCAAAAACGAGTTAGCAGTAAAGGCCTCAGGAGGTTGAAATAGGGATAACTGACAGGGAGGTAATTGAGGCCTCAGTGGTCTTTTCAAGGAGAAGAAATGATTTATGTTGCTTGTTTGAATTCCCTCAAATGTTTAGAACTGTTAGTCTTATATTGGTGTGAGGTAAATCTTTTCTTGCAGAGTCCATTACACAAATAGACACAGGTGGTAATTACATGGATAAATATAGTCTTAAACGAAAAGAAGCTGAGAATGGTACGATCATCTCTTTGCATAGAGAGACGGACCTAGACTGGATGTCATAATAATAACTGATAAATGTGTATAACTGTGCAAGAAGAAGAGGTAGGTGAAATGATGGTTTTGTAACTGTACAGATGGAAAGGGGTTTTGTAGTTCGATTTGTGAAAATTTTGGATTTTTTTGAAAATTTTAGAAAATATTAGCAAAAATTATGAAATGATTTTAACATGTTTAATTTAGAATATTGATGCTGTATAGGAGGTTATTAAACCCCCTAAGGGTGGATTGTCGTATATTTCTAAATGAAAACATGAACATAGCAACTGAAATGTACAAGGTAATGATTAGAAAGACAAAATGCTGATTGATAGAAGGGCCATTTAGATATCCCCATGTGAGTTATTTCTGTGACCCTAGGCTTGAGAGGGAGATAGGGCAAAAGACTGTTTATGACGTTAATGCACATTCCACTGGTTGGTTAGCAGCTGTGGTTTAGGCCACCTCCAACTGACAAGAGAGGAGATCATTATCTTTGAAGGAAGGAACTAAAACAAACGGAAATAACAGTTGAGATACACAGCAGCTGCTCAGAAAACCTAAGGCCCAGAGGTCAGAAAGGAAACACCAGACGGTTGGAATCTCCCCTTACACATCAGATTTGATTGACTTAAAGACATACCACACAGGCTCCAGGATATTGGAATTTAAGTAGAATGCCACCAGTTACACATTAACTCTAATAGTTAGACTAGACGGTTTTTAGACCTTAAGGATATAGAGAAAACGAATGGCTTTGTCAGAGAGATTAGTTAGATGGCCTTAGAAAACATTGCAACACATATGTAAAGCAAGGACCATTATGTTAAAAGTGAGCTGTCATACCAAATCACCTTAGATAAATAGGTTTGGCAGGCATGAACAGTTGACAATAAGTGAACCAAATACAAAGACATTGTTTGTAAATTAATGTTAATACTGAACAAAATACTTAGTGATCAAATAGAGCTACAAACTAGATTACAGATTACTTTAGAATAGGAAATACAAACAGTAGGATGTAACATTAAATAGTTCAATCAAATAAAGTAAAATGTGGACAGAACTGAAGAAAAGACTGTTAGTCACTGTTTAGACAATAAAGAATAAAAACTCTTAATGCTAAAAAGATAAACAACTATACAATATTGGTAATATGATTTAATCAGGAAACAAAGTATTCTATTAAAGGTTCCTAGTTACACTATGTAAACATTTTGTCACAAGCATGAGGATGTGTTACTCAGTGAAAAACTAATCCTCTCATCAAGTAATGATTAAACAGGCCGACAGCCACATGGTGAACGTTTGTGTCAGCAGAATAAATTGTGTAACTTGTCACAAGAGACAACAGACAAGCCGGCTACAAGGAATATGGCCAAATAAGGAAGGCAGATTATGGACGTGAATAGGCAGGCAGGGACTCTCTCTCTCTCTCTCTCTCTCTCTCTCTCTCGCTCTGATAAAAAGGGCTGTGATGGCGACGGAGGAACACACACAGGGGACAGGCCCTGGGAGGCAAGCCACACAGAACTCGAGAGCCGAGCAAGACACTCAGAGGACACACCCCCGGTGACGGGAGAGAGGAGACGGAGAAGGATCCCTGGAGAGCCGAGCCTTGACACAGCGAGAGGGAGACACAGATGACAGACGAATCGCATCGCAGCAGGGGATCCAGACTCCACCGAGGGTAGATGAAAACCAAGCGCTCCCAAAAGGATACGAAAGCAAGCGCTCCCTGCCTGATCGGCGAGGAGACGACCAGCAAACCACTAAGAGAGGACTCGTTGTTGCCATGGACAACCTGAGACAGCGAACAGCACCGAGAAGAAAACTCTGATCACCCTAGCTGATCCGAGCATGGACAACAGCCACATGAAAGAGACGATTAGATTGAACCAAAGAGACGATGTACTTGTTTTGATTAAGAAGCTGTGGTATTAATAAACACCGCAGTTGTTTTTGACCACGTCGTCAGTCTCTCCTTACTTGAACCGAACATCTGAGAACTACCTAACCAATGCAGGAGAAGGGTAATAGAAAACTATACGATCAATGAACTTAGATATAGGTAAATGAAGAACAGAGAGATACTTCAGATACATGTTGTACGTGCTATATCAAAGATAAAGAAATTTAAAATTGTGTCAGAGAGGATCCCTAACATATGGTTGACAAACATCAACCAGATCTGGTATGTTGTGAGCATGCTGTCTAACTTCCAGCCAAGAATACCATTACCTGATAGCTAAAGCCACAACCAATGGGGTAGTCCTTTCCACCTACTGCTACCTATAGGGGTCTGGTTAACGATGTAGCTTATAGGTGTGCCTCTCATACCTCTGTGTCTTATATATTTCCTCACTGATTCCTGACTCTTTCCTAAAGGCAGAAAGATACATGTTACGGTTAACTGTGTTATGCTTATGCATAGTATTAACTATTCACTGTAGAAATGTATCGGATGTTGTGCCTAGGCTATTATTCTTTCACATCAAACTGCATGACGGTGCACATTTTTTCTCTCCAATAAACTGTGAATGAGCACCATTTTGCCTTTATTACCAAATGTATCTGTGTTTTTATTGTGCTTTGAAACTACCTGTTAGGAGTGTAGGTGGGGATCACTGGTTTCCGTTTGCGGTTCAGTTTGGCTTTTGCCACCACTGCAGAGGTTATAGGCTGGCCTGCTACCTTCTTCCCTCTGGGTTTATGCCACTGCTGTGGCCGACTTGTACAGGAGGCAGTGTCTTCATTTTATGCACGCGAAATGTCTAAACTGTACATGAGCCCAATGATGTGTGCACAGTACCCTGGTGCCCTATGGTTTCAACAGAAATGAGAAGGGGAGAAAATAAATAGGCTACTGTTTGAGAACACTGCTCGTAGCTGCTACTTGAATATAGCTCCCCTCTCCACTAAAATGTATCAGCAATAGTAGTAATCAGTGGTGCGTTATTGAAATCAACTGGGACTGCACGCACCTAATGGCGCCACGTGCACGCGCTCCTGGCGCGTGCGCGCGCTCCCGCGAATGCGCATTTAATGTCCCCTTGCTTGAGCACAGACTACAGACAGTGCCTAATTGCCTCTACGAATGGAATGTAACACATGTCATTCACAACAAGTTAGGTGTGAATGTATCTGAGAACGTATTTAACACACCTGGCGACCGGCGCTATTGATATGCAAATAGCGAGTACTTATCTGGGGTTGCACGTAGTGCACCCCCGTCCCATGAAGAACGCATGCCTGGTAGTAATCATGGATTATCGTCATAGTTCTTGTAATCTTCAATCAAGTCAACTGTAAGTAATGCTTGAGAGTAGCTAGCTAACGTTATATATAGCTAATGCTTGCATCACCATGGAGGTCTAAGGTAAATGTGTATCTCATGAGGTGAGGCGGACCTTTAAAAAAGTGAATATCAGGAAGGCAGCAGGTCCAGACGGCATCCCCGGCCGCGTCCTAAAAGTCTGTGCCGACCAACTGGCCCCAGTATTCACTGACATATTTAACCTGTCCTTAGAACAGGCTGTCATCCCCACCTGCCTGAAGAAGTCCACTATTATCCCTGTACCCAAAAAATCCAAGCCTGCTTGCCTCAACGACTACCGCCCTGTAGCTCTCACCTCCATAGCCATGAAGTGCTTCGAGAAGCTAGTAAAGGGCTACATCTGCTCCTCCCTCCCCATCAACATGGACCCCCTGCAATTTGCATACCGCCCCAACAGGTCCACGGAGGACGCCATATCCCATGTGCTGCACACAGCAGCATCACACCTGGACAAGAGGCAGGGGAACTATGTGAGAATGCTATTCATCGACTACAGCTCGGCATTCAATACCATAGTCCCCTCCATACTCATAGCCAAGCTCAGGGACCTGGGCTTGGGCTATGACCTCTGCCAGTGGGTCTTGGACTTCCTGACTGGCAGACCCCAGGTGGTGAGAGCAGGCAACTGCACCTCCTCATCCATCACCCTCAACATAGGGGCCCCCCAGGGCTGTGTTCTGAGTCCCCTCCTCTACTCCCTGTACACACACGACTGTGTGGCTCAGCGGAGTAGCAATACAATCGTCAAATTTGCTGACGACACAGTGGTGGTGGGCCTGATCTCTGCCAACAACGAGAGGGCCTACCTGGAAGAGGTCAAGGTCCTGGCGGGATGGTGCCAGGAAAACAGCCTCTCCCTGAACGTCAGCAAAACAAAGGAGATGATTGTGGACTTCAGGAGGTCGGGGGTCAAGGACTACAGCCCCCTCAGCATCGACGGGGCACCGGTTGAGAGAGTCAACAGCTTTAAGTACCTCGGAGCCTACATATCCGAGGACTTGACATGGACCACACACATTAACAGTGTTGTGAAGAAGGCACGACAACGCCTCTACTTCCTCAGGCGCCTAAGGAAGTTCCAAGTCAGCCAGAAGATCCTTAAGAACTTCTACTCATGTACAATAGAGAGCATCTTGACCGGCAACATCACCTCCCTGGTTTGGGAATAGCACTGCACAAGACCAAAGCAGACTACAAAGAGTGACACGTTCAGCCGAACGCACAATTGGAGGGGGGCTCCCCACCCTCCAGAACATTTACTACAAGCGTTGCAAGGGCAAGGCTAAGAGAATCATTAAAGACTCCAGTCACCCGAACAACTGCCTCTTTGAACTGCTGCGGTCAGGCAAGCGATACAGGAGTCTCAAGGCGAGCACAGAAAGACTCAAAAGAAGCTTCTATCCCCAGGCCATCAGGCTACTAAACGAACAATGAATGAACACTACACAACAACAACCACCAAACGCACATAGCACACACATCCACACGCACACACTCACTTTAAACAAACACACTGTAGCACCCACTCCACACACTTATAGCACACACCCACTTTAAACAAACACACTGTAGCACCCACTCCCCACACTTTATATTTATGGATGAAGGATTGCACTACAACTCGTACACCTTACTGTAAATTGTACCTAAAATTGTACCTCATCCCATTTCTGCTTTGCACTAGATAGTACTGTACATTAGTACACTGCATAGTATTGTGTATTGTATATTATATGGTAACTCAGAACATTGTACATATGTCTATACCGAACACTGTGACCTCATTTTCTTCTTCTAAATTCATGCTATATTATGTTATTATGTTATTTGATACTATCTTGTCTAGCACAGTCTCTGGAGCGTAACAGTAAGAAGCATTTTGTATGAAAGTATTCTGTACTTCTGTATGACAACTATTAAAGAACTTGAACTTGAACTTGAACTTGAACTCATGAACGTACTTTTCCACTGCATATTGCAACCCTTTCTGTCTGCTTCTAGATGAAATATTTGTGTTATCTTTAAAAAACAGGTCTATTACCTGCTGTGGTAAATCTCACAGTCAGGAAAGGGGCTACCTGCGGCCATCGTCAACAGTCATTCACGGTCGACTTCGTTTGTCCGAGTTTTCAAAGGGGGCGTGGCTTAGCGATAGGTCTATTGAGTTAGTATGACGGCCGGCCCAATCCGGAGGCGAACCCGGTGTTGTGAGGATTCGCCTGTTCCCTGAACTTTTCCCTGTCTACTCTCCCTCACCAGCCCCCACCCTTGCGATGATTTACTCTCCTCTACTCTTCACCAGCCCCCACCCTTGGACTACCTTCACGCAGCTGTCATAGTTTATGATTAGCGCCCCAGAGGGCTTTATATACCTGGACCTCCCTTCCAGTCCTGGTCGGGTCGTTCTGTATCTGTGTCTGTGTTCATGGAGTGCTGTACGTTACCATTCTGTACGTCACCATCACCTGCCGCGTCTCCGGCGTGAGACGACGGCCCAGCCATCACCACCTGTCGCCGTTTGCCTGGAGTGGGACGCCGTCTTCGCTCTCTAATTCTTTACGGGAGGTTTTCCAGTGTTCCCACTCCAGACGTCAAGGCAGCTCGCCATCGCTCCCGATTCCACGGGAGGAAGGCGTCTCTTCGTGATCCTCGTTCCTGGGGTGAGGCTCGTCGTCGCTCCCTAGTATTCCACGGGAGGATGGCGTGTGCTCATCCCGTTCCCCTCGGACCCCGACTCGTCATCGCTCCCTATTTCCACGGGAGGATGGCGTGTTCTCGCCCCGGTCCCCTGGGACCCCCTGTGTTCTGCGCTGCCCGTCTGCAGCATCCGAGGAGGCCCCCGCTGTCGGGCCCCTGTCCCCGTGCCAGGCCTCCGCCGTCGGGTCCCTGTCCCCGTGCCAGGCCTCCGCCGTCGGGCCCCTGTCCCCGTGCCAGGCCTCCGCCGTCGGAACCCTGTCCTCATCCCTGTAAGCAGCTCTGGCCCTCGCCCTCTCCAAGGCCTTAACCCTGTTCTCTGTCCCTGTCTCCAGCCCGCCTCTCCGGGCCTCTGTCCCTGTCCCCCTCTCCAGTGCCCCTGGTCCTGGCCCTGACACTTAGCCCTGGTCCTTAGCCCTGGCCCTTAGCCTTAGTCCCTTAGCCTGTTTGCCTCTTAAAGGCACAGTGCCGCATTTTCCATATTTCCCTGACTCTAGTGTTTTTGTGTTTTCCCTTAAAGGGACTGTGCCGCTTTTTGTTCTATAATAAATATTTGCCCTGTTTTGGCTTACTCTCATACCTGTCTTGTGTTGTGCGATTGGGGTCGGTTACAAACCATAACAGGTGTCTCTTGCGTTGGTAACGAGCGCAATGTCCGCTGCGCCACCCAGCCGCCCTTTATGCTGGGAATTTTTAAATGTATTTATAATAAATGTGCGCATTATATAGGCTACTATTATGTGTGTCTTGTGCTGCAGCCCGCTGGCCGGCCGAGGTGTTAACGACGAAGGTGTCAATCGGCTAAGTGGCAGCGTTTAACATTCCAGGTACAGGCAGTAACCAATCACGCGTAGGCTCAGGTTAAATAATGTAGCCAATCATATGATCGCCTATGAATAGACTGTCGCCTTTTTTATGTTGGGCATGGGGGGGGTGCGTCAGCTAGGTCGGGAGGTGACGGGGGACGGGGGGGGGACGGGGGGGGGGGGGTGCACAGCCAAAAAAGTTTGGGAACCGCTGCTCTAAGAGGACATGATGAGAGTCAGGGTTCATCAAATCGTGGACACTTTTTAGAGCTACTGTATGTACATTGTTTTCAGAGCATGATGCGATCCAAATGACGAAAAACTTTCCCTTCATTGCTGTCAGCACCGCTACTTGTGATTCAAGTTGTGAACGGTCTTTCTCAGCAATGCCGGCACATCACATCCGAAACTGGCTAAGAACAACAATGCGCCATGAGAGACAGACAAAGTTAAAGCAGAAAAGATCATTGAAACGTCGCATTTTGCTGCATTAAGGTAAGACAATGGTTAATCTATTATTGAATGCCTTCATTTGAACACTTAATTTGCACTATATATTAAATGAGTGGGGCTCGCCTCGCATAGCCTAGTGGGTGTGTGTATTGACAAAAAAGGAAAAAATGTGCGCGGTCCGCGCGATATAGCCTACCCAAATCGATTCTCTCGTTTCCTCAAGATCACACAGCCACACACACACACACATGGCACATTCAGCGAATACAGCTCCGATTACCCCAAGACTGGTAACATAGACTCCTTACCTTAGATCAGATGTTCTCCAAAAAGATTATTCCAATTCCTGATCGCCATTCCAAATATCGATCACGCTTATTGATTGATTATTGGCTGCTGTAACTATATATTCCAGGCTGATTTCCGTCTCACGCTCAGATCCCTCATCATCAGATTCATCGCCAGCACAATGGAGCCAGTTGGCTCCACCTCTACAGATCTACAGATCCCAGGTCAGTCTAATCGACTGACCTGCAATTACACAGGGATAGACGATAGGGGGGCTTTTATCCAGTCTGAGCTCCTACAGGGGCTGCTGTACCAACGGAAGACTCGGTTGATGAAATATGAATTCAGATCGCTAATAAAAAATTCAAACGATAATTGTCGTCGGCGGCACTCAATGGGGGGGCTGATAAAACGAGATATGTCGTCCGTGGCACTCAATGTGTTAATGGAATGAATAATCTAATGAGATCTTGCTAGTGAAAATAATTATTTCAACTCTTTCAGAATAAGTAGATAAAAACAAGCCCAAAAAGTATCTAATTGATACAAATTAATAGATACTTATGAGGATATCTGTACTGTATGCGCTTAGGTATCATGTACTAATACATGGTTCCCAATGTTTTCAAGGCACAACCCCTGAAATAACGGTGTCAGAGAGGCTTGGAGGCTATTAACAGTTTCACTATTAATCAGGTTTTAATCTGTTTCGGACATCATTTTGTTCATCACCCTCTTTTTCATCATCAGATAACAATGCTTTGTGGGGCGGCGTGGCTCAGGGGTAGAGCGGGTCGTCCAATGATCGAAGGGTTGGTGGTTCAAATCCCGCTCAAGCCCATGGCCATCCCACTGCCGTTGTGTCCTTGGGCAAGACACTTAACCTACTTGCCTCGTATGAATGTGTATGCATGTGAATGAATGTTGGTGGTGGTCGGAGGGGCCGTAGGCGATGATTATTCACCACGCTTCCGTGAGTCTGCCTCAGGGCAGCTCTGGCTGCAATTGTAGCTTACCACCACCGGTATGACTGTGTATGAATGAATAATGGACTCTGTAAGCGCTCTGGGGTCACTGGGGTGTCATGAAGAGCGCTATATAAATCCAATCCATTATTATTATTACTTGAACAGATAAATGCATTTTCTCATTCATCAAAACGTCAAAGGCTTGCAATTGCTCATTCACTTTTCTCAAGTCACGTCCACGTCATCAAGTCCGTCAAACAGCGCATCTCCTCAGACATTTTAATCCCAGTTACAATATCACAATAACGTGTGACAGACAGCGATACAATTCAACAATCCGCAGATTCAGATTCCTCGTAATTCACATCCACAATCCACGCGTAAAGACGCTTCAATTTATGCTTGAATGAAACACAATCCGGGCGCTCCGGTTAAGCAACTACATCCACAGCAGAGAATATGAAACGAATCCGATAGGATCCAAGTTTCATTCATTAAAAACAACCCGCGGGATTCACATTTGCAATGCTCCGTTATTAAAATAACCACAGTGTGTGTCGTGAGCGCCGTGTAGTTATGACGTGCATTATTTAGGACAAAGTAAATCCATAGGCTGAATATAATTTATTATCAGCATTTTAGGTATATTATTTTACATTTTCAAAAGCCCCCTCTAGAAAAACGAAGCACAAAAACATAATTCAGAATGGTATAATGGGATCTCTGAGGAAGGGAGCTGGCATTTTTTTGCGAGGGAGTGGCCAGTTTATCCAGCTAACTTAACGTTAGGTTATGACTATAACCAAGTTCTGTTAATTAGGGGTGACGCTCGGCATCACTCGTGCACTCCCTCGCGTACGTGCACTTACTTACTTACTTACGCCTTTTACCCCGTTTGGGGCATAGGCCGTCAACAAGGGTTCTCCAAGCATCCCGATCCTGAGCCAACCTCTCAAGCTGGCCCCAGGTGTGTCCCATCTTCTTGGCATCGTCTTCCAAGTCTCTGCGCCAGGTGTTTCGTGGTCGGCCTCGCTTTCTTTTCCCTTGGGGGTTCCACCTGAGAGATTGTCTTGTGATGCTCAGGGATGGTTTACGGAGTGTATGGCCAATCCATCTCCAACGCCGTTGGAGAATCTCTTTCTCTGCTGGCTGTTGTTGTGTTCGTTGCCACAGGTCTTTATTGCTGATGGTGTTAGGCCAGCGAATCTGGAGGATTCGGCGCAGACAGGTGTTTAGGAAAACTTGTAATTTATTGGTTGTTGTGACAGTGGTCCTCAGCGCCATAGAGTAGGACTGACTTCACGTTGGTGTTAAATATCCTGATCTTGGTTGTGATGGAAATGTCTCTTGAGCTCCAGATGTTTTTTAGTTGGAGAAAGGCTCCTCTGGCCTTGCCAATCCTGGCTCTCACATCAGCATCTGTTCCACCTTGCTTGTTAACCATGCTGCCCAGGTAGGTGAAGTTGTCTACCTCTTCCAACGCTTCTCCTTCCAGAATGATGGGTGATGTGTTGTCAGAATTGATTCTCATGACCTTGCTCTTCCCTCTGTGGATGTTAAGCCCAAGCCGAGTAGAGTTGTCAGCGATGGTACTGGTCTTTTCCTGCATCTGCTGCTGGGTGTGAGAGAGAAGGGCCAGGTCATCTGCAAAGTCGAGGTCTTCTAACTGCGTCCATAATGTCCATTGTATGCCATTTCGTTTCTCTGCCGTGGATTGCTTCATGACCCAGTCTATTGCCAGCAGGAACAGAAATGGTGACAACAAACAGCCCTGTCTCACTCCAGTTTTTATCTGGAAGGCGTCGGTGGGTTGACCGCCATGAATTACCCTGCAGGTCATCCCCTCATAGGAGTTCCTGATGATATTTCTGTACTTCTCTGGCACTCCGTAGTGTCTGAGTAGCTTCCAGAGGGTCTCTCTATTTACGCTGTCGAAAGCCTTTTCATAGTCAATGAAATTAATGAATAGGGGTGAATTCCACTCTAATGACTGCTCCAGTATTATCCGCAGTGTTGCAATCTGGTCTGTGCAGGATCTGTTTTTGCGGAAGCCCGCCTGGTGGTCTCGTAGCTGTGGGTCGACTGCGTCCTTCATCCGGTCCAGTAAAATCCTGTTGAATACTTTTCCTGGGATGGAGAGTAATGTGATCCCTCTGTAGTTTGCACATTGGCTCAGATCTCCTTTCTTCGGTATTTTGACGAGGTAGCCCTCCTTCCATTCTGATGGGATGTGTTCTTCTTCCCATATCTTCTTGAAGAGAGGATGGAGCATCTCTTCCATCGTCTCTATATCGGCCTTCAGTGCTTCTGCCGGAATACCGTCGGGTCCTGCAGTCTTGCCGTTCCTCAGCTTCTTGATGGCTTTGCGGATCTCTTCTTTTGTTGGCACGCTGCAGTCTATCAGCAGATCCCTGTCAGCTTGGTGGATGTCTGGTGGGTCCTGTGGTGCTGGTCTGTTTAGCAGTTCCTCAAAATGTTCTACCCATCTTTCCTTTTGTCTTTCCTCTCCGATGATTGGCTGTCCATCTTTGTCCTTAACTGGTCTTTCTGGTTTACTAAACTTTCCTGACAGCTTCTTGGTGGTGTTATATAAGTCTTTCAAATTTCCATGTCTAGCTGCTTCTTCAGCCTCTGCCGCAAGACTCTCTATATAGTCCTTCTTGTCTGCCTTGATGCTTTTCTTAACCCTTTTTGTGGCTTCTGTGTACTGGTTTTGTGCTTTGACCTTTTCGGCTCTTGTTCGACTGTTGTTGATTAGTGCCTTCTTCCCTTTCCTCTCCTCTATCTTCCTCAATGACTCTGCTGATATCCACTCCTTGTGGTTGTGTTTCTTCGGGCCCAGTACTTCTTTGCACGTTGTACTTACTGCTTCCTTCACAGACTTCCACTTCTTGTCGATGTTTTCCTCCTCTTCTTCAATCAACTCTTGCAGGGCTTGAAACTTGTTCCTAAGTGTGAGTTTGTATTCTTCTAACTTGGTTGGGTCTCTCAGAAGTGCTGTGTTGAATGTTTGTCTCCGATTCTTCTCTCCTGTCCAGTTTTTCTTTAATTTCAGCTTCAGCCGGGCAACCAGGAGGTGGTGGTCTGAGGCAACATCAGCTCCTCTCCTAACACAAACATCTTGAAGGGACCTCCTGAACTTCTTAGTGATGCACACATGGTCTATCTGGTTTTCGGTGTTGAGGTCCGGTGAGATCCAAGTAGCTTTGTGTATCCTTTTGTGGGGGAAAATGCTTCCGCCGATGACCAGGTTGTTAGTGGCGCATAGGTTTGCGAATCTCTCCCCGTTGTCGTTCATCTCTCCTATACCTTGCTTTCCCATTGTCTCCTCGTAGCCTCTGTTGTCACTTCCTACCTTGGCATTGAAGTCTCCCATTATGATGTTGATGTCTCTTTCTGGGTATTTCTGAATGATGTCCTGTAGTCTGCTGTAGTATTCTTCTTTTCTCTCTTCATTGCTGTCATTTGTAGGGGCATAGCACTGGATAATGTTCATGTTTATTTTTGCCTTCATAGTTCTAAAGGAAGCTGCAATGATCCTAGGACCATGTGCTTCCCATCCAATAAGTGCTCTCTGGGCAGCCTTGGACAGCATCAAGGCCACTCCCTGGGTATGGTGTGCATTGTCCTCTTCATGGCCTGAGTACAGTGTCATCTCGCCTGTGGCGAGCCTCTTCTGGCCGGATCCGATCCACCTTGATTCACTGATTCCGAGTATGGCAAGATTGTAATTCCTCATCTCGGCAGCCACCTGCGCAGTCTTTCCGGCTTCATACATGGTCCTTACATTCCATGTTCCGATGGTGGTAATGGCCCTGCTTGAGAGAATGGTGGTCGGCAGGGTAGCTTCCGGATGTTTCCGGCTTTCACTACACTGCGTCATACTTCCTACCTGAGGTCCATCCTCTCTCAGAGCCGGAGATTCTTGGTTTTTCTTTGTTGACGTTTTTGTAGCAATGAGTACGTACGTGCACGCGCACTGAATAAATTCCACAAATGTACCTTTAATACCAGTATTCGTCTGACCACACCCCTCGTTAGCTTACCTTCATAAGCAGGTGTGTGGTCACCTGCTCTCCTCCTTCCCAAGCTTTCACCACAAGGTGAGGTCAAGGGCTGCAGCGGCGTCGGATGCCGAGCGTCACCCCTAATTAACAGAACTTGGTTATAGTCATAACCTAACGTTCTGTATCATTAGGGGATCCGCTCGGCATCACTCATGCACATAGGGAGGCCGAGCGGAGCCACCGGCCGACAAATACACCCCGCTGAAAGCCCCCAACGACCATCAGAACAGGGAGGGCCGAGCCCCCCCGACCCCCCCTAATGGAGGGCACCCCCCCTATTAGAGGTTTCCCGGGAGGGCGACGGACCCGACCGTGCGAAGAGGCACTCAAGCAACTCAACGCACAGGGTGAGCAGCCGTGGCCTGACCCCACGACTACACACACGCACAACCCGCATGCCACCCGGGAACGAACGGAGGGAACAACCTCGTTACTGCCCCCAGAAACACGGGGTCATGGGCAAACCCAACCCTGTGGCAAGGCCGTAGCAGCGGAGCGCGAAGGAAGGCCCAGACCTACCAAAGGGACTGGACCCCCTGGAACGGGGGCCCGGAGAAGTCCATGATGCCAGCATCAAGACCCCACCAGGTGGGCACTTAGTGACCCCGCCCCCACATCGCCAGCGTATTCGAACAAAGGCCCCTCAGCCGAGCGGGCCCTGTCCCCCCAATAGTACACCGCCTGGCACACTGACCCTGCAGAACAGGCAGTCAGCATGGCCGTAAGCACACAAAAAAGGTTAACCAACGGAAGCAGGCAGCGCACCGGGGAAAAACCAGGCAACAGGCTGTTAACCCGAGCCTGGAGACTGTGGACAAGACAGGCGCCAGAGGGGACAGCTGAACACAGCCGCACCGGCGGAAGGGGCGCATGCTGGCGTTGTTGCATGACCAAGCCTCCATTTAAAAAAACCCACCCAGAGGGGTCGAGGCAGAGAAGGCTGACACGATTGGCAGACGTCATGAACGTGCAGGGGCAGCCTCAACCGGTTAACCCGGGAGTTGACACTGCTCCAACACACCAGAGAACCAACCACCTAGTCGTTACCCTATGCGGTGGTTGGTCCCATAATCCCTCAGGAAAAAACTCCAAAACATACCTGCGGCACTGCCGCAGTACCCGTGTTCCAGTTTCCAACAGGGTTATCCCGGGCCTACGGGTCAACGAAAACATTACTTCGGACCGGGCCCGGTGATACGGGGAGCACAGGGTCCCCCGAGGAGGTCAAAGACCACTCCAACAGGCCCCTCTTCGCCATGCGTAAGAGAAGAGCGCAAGAATGGAAAACCAGCCCCAACACCCCGTACTTGGTATTCCCAGGAGGTCACCCAACCAAGTACTAACCAAGACCAACCTGCGTGGCGGCCAAGATCCGACGAGATCGGGCGTGTACAGGTTGGCACGGCCGTAAGCCATTACGACAGTGTAGAATACAATGCACCCAACAAGGGTTCCATAGCGCTTAACCCTGCGACACCCAGACCGACCTAGCATTTTCCCCCCTGAAAAAAGCCCAAGTCCCTCAGGGTACCAGAACAGCAGATCTGCATCCCCGGCGGACAACGGGTTTAACTGATCCGGACCAGCGTGACCAGAACCAGTCCCGTGCCCTAACCACGCCGACATGCCAACTCCAGGAGAAGGGGCAGATATGCGTGTTGATCTTAAACATAAAAAGAAGGCGCCACTCAGACGTTCGGTGCGAACCACGCCCAGTGGCCCACCCCCAGGGCGTGAGACCCTTCTACATATGTCCAGATCCATTCCGTTATCATCCCCTGATATGAACGAGAACCCGTCGACAACCACACAGGTCGTCGGAAGAGGAAAACCCCCATCCCAATTGCTTTATAAAAACGCTGTTTTAACCCCAAGCAACCAAGGCGCGCCAGTCAGTTGCTTAATGTCCAGCAGAACATCCCGAGCTAGCACTATGTGTGCGTCGGGCATATCCACATCAATAATAGGCTATGTAGACCATCTTATTGAATCCCCAAGGCGCCCAGGGGAACGACAAGAGGGGCGGGATGCAACCAACTCCATGAATGAATGAATGAAAACTTTATTCAACAGATTGCAGAATGGGTACAATCAGGGAGCGAAATTAACTTTTTGACTCACCGGCCAGTGGCGGGTAGATGGGAAGAGTCTACCCGCCAAGCATATTTCTTACCTGCCAAAATTTTTTTGATTAAAAAAAAATATATATATATTTTATATAAATTTTTTTTTTAAATAAAATATATATTATATAATCATACTTGTAGTTGTATTATCTGCGAGAAATCGCCACCACGCAATAAGTCAAAATGCTTGCTATCTGCAAACAGCTCCACTGTCTGTGTGTATACTTGAGTAGCCTCCAGCTCCAGCAAGGATTCTCCGGCCCTGCAGCTAGACCCTATATTCAGCTAGACCCTACATTCAGCATGCAAGGATTATCCGGCGATGCAGCTGGACCCTATTTATAACGTTACGGTTATTTTGTCAAATCACATTCAATTCAATATGCCCTCAGCTAGAATACGCATTCAATCAATGTTATAAGACATTGATATCAGGAGCTATCTGTAGCTACTGCTAGCCCGGTAGATAACGTTAAGACAATTTAGTTTACTGGGACAGATCGATTTAACGTGAGCTAGCTAACGCGAGCTAGCTAACGAGGGAACGGAGGTATTATGCAGCTCATGGAGGTCCGATCTAGACTAGAGCAGACTGCTACCATTCTGAGAGCTTAACGTTAGCACTAGAGCTGCGGGCGAGCTGCTACCATTCTGAGAGCTTAACGTTAGCACTAGAGCTGCGGGGGGCGAGCTGCTACCATTCTGAGAGCTTAACGTTAGCAGTGGCACTAGAGCTGCGGGCCGCTCTGTGTTGATACGAGCAGAAGCCAATAGTATCGCCCGGCTGGGCGGATATGACTCGTTGCCACGTTTTTTTCAAAATAAGAATATCATACGAACCGAATGCTGCTAACTGCCGGAGCCATCGATATTATGACTCTAGCTGCGCTTGGGCAGGAAATGAGACCCGCACAGATTTTCAAAATAAGAGTATCGTTATGAACCACACGTCCACACGCCACACGGCGGGCAGGGCTCTCAGTGGCAAGCGCCAAAGGTAAAAACTGAGCGCCCCTGGCGGGCGGCGGGCTTTAATTTCGCCCCCTGGGTACAATACAGTACGGCTCAATACACACAATTGTTAAGGGGATGCAGACCTGAGAAAGACGTTAGTCTTGTTTCCATCAGGGTCCCCCATTTCCAATTCATATAGATTCATCCAACTCTTTATAATAATAAAGAAGAAGCATCACCCGTATGAACCCAACTGCACAGCTGGGAGTAAAAAAACGTTTACATGTTTTTACATCCAGTCACTCCTTTAGTCAAAGAGTAAAGACCGAACTTTCCCAGAAGCCTTCCCACATGAGTCGTAGTTATGAAAAAGACATGTCAACTGTGAGTCACGTGACCAACTGACTCAAGTTTACACATAAATCGAGCGTAGCAGACCCGTAAGCCCTACGCTCTAACTCGACACCTTAACACTCTTTAACTCACGGAAGGCGTCGCCATAGCAACATTGCTATGACGGGGGAAACCCTGTACACGGCTCCTGTTTGTAATAGGAGTCGGCAGGACAACCCTCCCCCCCCCCCCCCCCCCCCCCCCCTCCCTGCCAAGACGTTCTAACGGCTCGGCCCTGACTGGCTCAGCAGAATGAGATAAAATCTCCTAAACCAACCAAGTGGGAAGGAGGGGTTTATTCGACACCCCCTCACAAAAAACCCTTCTTTCCATACACACAGTAACAACTGTAGCATTTTGAAACCTCCGGTAGAATGCTAATGTATAGCGTAAGCTAATACAATGCCCGCTACCCACAAAATGTGAACAGGATTTACAACAAAACAAGTCGTATGTGTGTGAATCCTACACCCGTTGTCTATGTCGTACATAGCAAACGCTGACCGAGAGTAACGGCTAGGCCGTGGAACGTGTGTGTACGAGTATTACTGCAACTAACACAACAGCGTTGTGGAACACATATACTTTGTTTAAGCAATGGAATACCACCAGTTTCTACCTGCATGTGGAGCGTCAGGCTAATAGAACCTCTTACGACTGAGTGTATGCTTGCAGACCTTGCTTAATCTCGTATTATACAACGGCATGCAAATTTCTCGATTCTGATTGGCCATTAACACGTCTTTATTGGCAACAATCCACGGTCCTGGGCTCAGGACCCGCCCACAACCGAATCACATAACACTCCCCGGCTCACTCCGGGAGAAAACAAGATCGCGGACAACAAATGGATATGTTGATAGCACCATAACGACTAAATATGAAGCGATTCTGTCAAGGGGAATGTGTTAGCCCTTTAAACAATGTTGGATGATGTAATTGATGGGTCTTGAGTCAATCTAGAACAAAAGAAAAATCGCGGATTGATTGATAGATTAATTGATTGATTTAAATTTCTACTTCCTTCCCACTGACTGCACTGCAGCGTTCACTCTCACACTGTCCGACGCTGGCGTACCCACAAACACACACACACACATACACACACACACACACACACATACACACACACACACACACACTGTGACACACACACACACACACACACACGCACACACACACACTCCTGTCTGCAACAGCGGGGGAGTCAGACTGAGAGAGAAGCAGCGCTGTTTTAAGTGAGCATGGTCTATTGAATTGATTGATTGGTTGATTGCTAATTTTATTACTGTACCCCTGGTTTCCAACTGGTTAAGTTTAGGCTAAAAGAAATAAATAAAAAAAATAGGGCGAAGAAAACGTTTTTTTCCTATAGGGCAAAGAAAACGTTTTAATTTGTTTTACCTACATTCCCTTAACAATTGTGTGTATTGAGCCGTACTGTATTGTACCCATTCTGCATCTGTTAATAAAAATTTCAATCAATCATTCCAATAATACACAGTTGGATGTGTTAGTTGGTTGGATGCACTTCAAGCTGCTTCCACATGAGGCAACTTCTCTCAATCATTCCAATAATACACAGTTGGATGTGTTAGTTTGGTTGGATGCACTTCAAGCTGCTTCCACATGGAGTTGTGGGAACTACTTTTTCTGGCGGATGGTTTTTTCAATAAATCTTCGATTAATGTGTGTTTATTGTATAGAAATAAGGTTGGATGAATCTGGCAGTTGTATAAAAGCTTTACACCACGTGCAGTCGTGATTTGTGACCAATAAACCATGCCTAGGGGGGTCTAACGACCCTCGGCTGCGCCTCGGGCCTAACGACCACCCCTAGGCATGGTTTATTGGTCACAAACCACTCCTGCGTGTGATGTAATGCTTAAACACAACATGACTCATCTCTCAACTTAATAGTGCAGATTCACATTTACGCAACCCCATCATATGATTTGTTGAAGAAACACACAGTTTGTTTGGCCAAAAACATAGTTCCCCTTATATCTGGGAACTTTTTATTTACATGGCACAAAACACAATTATAAGGGGCCGGGGAGGGTGTAGAGGAGAGGGGACACAGAGGGAAAAAGTCACTTTTAGCGGCGTCTGCCACCTCGCGCCGCTCAAGTCTTGCCACCCCGAGGAGCCCCGGAGGGACGGTAGTTAACTGTCTGCTGGTCTCGACGTTCCCTACCGTCTCCTCCGGTCGTGGATGGGTCGGCGGTAGCAGAAGCGCTGTCTCTTCTCCTGGCCTTCTTGGAGGGGCCAGCAGCGGCGGCGGAGGCAGTGGTAGGCACGGCGGAGGGAGCTCGACATCGTGGAAGCCTTCTGACTCCACCGGCAAGGACGGGAGGCGGAAAATGGGGTTGGAGAACGGATCTCTCCTCTGCCATCTCTCTGCACGTTGAGGTCATCAGCTGCAGGGCCTTCCCGAACAGTCCAGCATCGGAGAGGCTGGCCGTCAGAAGAGGGGTTCTCTTCTTCTCCGGCACTCGAGCCTGCTCCAGCCAAAGGTGGCGCTGGATCAGGGTGGCCAGGGCGCGCACTTTCCCCGAGGCTATGGCCAGCACCTGGGTAAGGTGCAGGACAGCTCCTGCCGCCTGGGTAATCTGATCGCATTTTACCTCGGTCAGATCCATGCCGCCCGTCATTATCCCTGATACAAATCTAGCC
Source organism: Notolepis coatsorum (assembly GCF_963971535.1). Lineage (NCBI taxonomy): Eukaryota > Metazoa > Chordata > Actinopteri > Aulopiformes > Paralepididae > Notolepis > Notolepis coatsorum. The sequence goes on along the minus strand of NC_140171.1, from coordinate 73,183,690 downwards.
AGGTGGGCGATGTTAGAAGCCGCAGCCAGCGATTGTGTACCAGCGATAAATGACTGGTCACCCCAATATGCCAATCGCCTAGCCGATCTTCCATGGAGAACCGGCTTGCATAATGGTTCCCACACCACATCCGGACAGAGGAGAGCGGCCATCGGACTATCAAGCCGTGGCACGCCCTCTCTCATACCTTTGACCAACCCCGACACCCGCGTAACTGGTACGTAGGCGGGGGCAAGTCACATGATGTTAGAAACCGCCTGACCCTGACGAACATAGGCCCCCATTGAGGGGAAAAATGGGTAGACAACATCCACCCCTCTCACCGGGCGACGCTGCCAGAGATGACCTATGAGATCGTCAGGGACAGGAGCAGGCAATGGCAGCGGCACGCCGTTTGCAGCGGCGGCTACCGCCATGAGCTCGGGAAACAAAGCCTGCAGTTCCCCCTGCTGACCTTCCTCCACCGAACCCGCATCCCTCACATGCAGCAGGCTTCGACTCATTGAGGAGCCACAGTCTGATGTGGCTGATAGCAGGGCATCCTGCTGATGAGGCCGAGGTGGTTCCTCGACATCTTCGAACAAGGCGTCCCAAGGAGCCATTTCTCCCCCCTCCGGTGTTTCCTGGATAGGAGGGATACTCGCCTCCACAGGACCTTCAAACAAGAATCCGTCCGACTCTTCCATGAAGTCCTCAGTTTCCATCGGACATCCAGAGCCGGACGCATCCTCGCTGGTCTCCAGCAATTCCCCAAACCCAGGCCGTTCGCGCCTGCATGCCACCATCTTGCGACGTGAACGGGCAGACGCGAAAAGTTTGCGTCGCAAATCCTCCGGACCCAAAACAACAAACAGCATACACTCAGTCGTAGGAGGTTCTATTAGCCTGACGCTCCACATGCAGGTAGAAACTGGTGGTATTCCATTGCTTAAACAAAGTATATGTGTTCCACAACGCTGTTGTGTTAGTTGCAGTAATACTCGTACACACACGTTCCACGGCCTAGCCGTTACTCTCGGTCAGCGTTTGCTATGTACGACATAGACAACGGGTGTAGGATTCACACACATACGACTTGTTTTGTTGTAAATCCTGTTCACATTTTGTGGGTAGCGGGCATTGTATTAGCTTACGCTATACATTAGCATTCTACCGGAGGTTTCAAAATGCTACAGTTGTTATTGTGTGTAGGGAAAGAAGGGTTTTTTGTGAGGGGGTGTCGAATAAACCCCTCCTTCCCACTTGGTTGGTTTAGGAGATTTTATCTCATTCTGCTGAGCCAGTCAGGGCCGAGCCGTTAGAACGTCTTGGCAGGGAGGGGGGGGGGGGGGGAGGGTTGTCCTGCCGACTCCTATTACAAACAGGAGCCGTGTACAGGGTTTCCCCGTCATAGCAATGTTGCTATGGCGACGCCTTCCGTGAGTTAAAGAGTGTTAAGGTGTCGAGTTAGAGCGTAGGGCTTACGGGTCTGCTACGCTCGATTTATGTGTAAACTTGAGTCAGTTGGTCACGTGACTCACAGTTGACATGTCTTTTTCATAACTACGACTCATGTGGGAAGGCTTCTGGGAAAGTTCGGTCTTTACTCTTTGACTAAAGGAGTGACTGGATGTAAAAACATGTAAACGGTTTTTTACTCCCAGCTGTGCAGTTGGGTTCATACGGGTGATGCTTCTTCTTTATTATTATAAAGAGTTGGATGAATCTATATGAATTGGAAATGGGGGACCCTGATGGAAACAAGACTAACGTCTTTCTCAGGTCTGCATCCCCTTAACAATTGTGTGTATTGAGCCGTACTGTATTGTACCCAGGGGGGCGAAATTAAAGCCCGCCGCCCGCCAGGGGCGCTCAGTTTTTACCTTTGGCGCTTGCCACTGAGAGCCCTGCCCGAGTTAGCCGGATAATCTTCAGGATAACTTGACATAAGTCAGGCTTTTCGGTTCCACGAAGCAGGTTTGTCTAAATCACTATGGCAACAGATCGAAAAAGTTTAACCTGCTCCAGCGTTCTGTATCATTAGGGGATCCGCTCAGCATCACTCATGCACTCCCTCGCGTACGTGCACGCGCACTGAATAAATTCCACAAATGTACCTTTAATACCAGTATTCGTCTGACCACACCCCTCGTTAGCTTACCTTCATAAGCAGGTGTGTGGTCACCTGCTCTCCTCCTTCTCGCTTTCACCACAAGGAAGTGCCTCGGTAGTACCCCACTTGACGTGTTGTTAGTTGAAAAGAGTTGTGACGAGTTTACATTGTGCTTAGATTTTTCTTCTCTCATATCTGTTCAAAGGAAAAAGTTAAGTCATAATGTCTTCTTCGGAGAGTAGACCTACTCTTCACCAGCGGTTCTCCATTCCCGCCTCCGTCGTGCGTTTTGGTGCGGGGCTGCTGCCACTTTCGTGGTTGCCGACCCAGCCCAGGAGGCAGCCGATGGGTAGTTTGCCTCTCCGAGGAGCCGAGGCATCGGTGCCGTCGCTCCGGCGATGGCCTGATCTCGACTCTGGTTCCTCTGGTTCCAGGGAATCGTCCGTTGTTGAAAGCGAGAAGGAGGAGAGCAGGTGACCACACACCTGCTTATGAAGGTAAGCTAACGAGGGGTGTGGTCAGACGAATACTGGTATTAAAGGTACATTTGTGGAATTTATTCAGTGCGCGTGCACGTACGCGAGGGAGTGCATGAGTGATGCCGAGCGGATCCCCTATGATACAGAACGCTGGAGCAGGTTAAACTTTTTCGATCTGTTGCCATAGTGATTTAGACAAACCTGCTTCGTGGAACCGAAAAGCCTGACTTATGTCAAGTTATCCTGAAGATTATCCGGCTAACTCAGTTAGCCACGTACGGGGAACGGGGCCAGGTGCATGTTGCAAAAAGTAATTGTTCCTGTGGAGGAAAGAAGTGGGGGTGGGGTGTCTAAAGATCAAAGATGAATCTTGACTTACCCAAATTTGACCCAGTTACACAACATTTAAATGCAACACCAAATTATCCACGTTTTTTAGAGACCTTCAGAATTTGCTAAAATTGTCGAAATCAGTTGTGTAGTGTTTATATAGCTATTGTGAAGGATATCACAAAGCCTCGTTCCAATGAAAAAAAACTAGAGGGTATATTATATAATTTAAACTTGAAACGGGTCTCACGGGAGACTCCGAAGACAACATAAGGGTTAAATGGTAGTATACCTTACATCTTGATAACTACTTTTTCAAAACGTGAGAATTGACACACCATGCCACTGTTGTTGCAACATGTGGTTTTGGAAGCTTCCATTTTAGTGCTGTGCTGCTCGCACAGTCCATTTTTAATTGACCTGTTTTACACTTTAGAAATGTTCACTGCATAGCTGAATATGCAGCCATTTCTATAATCCAAGACTATATCGTTCAAGTATTTAAATATAATGTATAGGAGCCTGTTAGTTTTGTGCTCCGGTCGTTCTCCCGCCTGAGTACCCCCCTTTGACTACCGGGAGTGGACTATGACCGGCAGCATATCAACGGCGCGCACGCGCTTTGAACGAGCTGATCTCTTCATTCTTCACAGACCCAGCGAGACTGCAGCCTCTTCAGACACAGCGAGCCAGCAGCATTGCCCTGCAGCCTTCACCGAGCTCTTCTAACCAACTGTGAAAAAGCCCCAACTTGAAACATGGAGTGGAGCGCGATGGAGATCAACCCCGAGGTTGGAAAATCACTTAGATTTCGTAAATATTTACCTGTTTCTTATACGGTTAACGATTCAGAAACAATCATTGCTCATCTCCGTGTGTTTATGTCGTTGCAGATGCTCAACAAGGTGGGTTTGATGCTGAGTCATGGCGGCGAAAGTGTCTTTATTATTTTGATTAGTTAACGTTATCATTAGCAGGTAAGTTATGAAGTAAATTGTTTATCATAAAACCAACAGCATGACTGGCTCGTCTATTCTGTGCTAGATCAAGACACTATTTCAATAATGGATGACGGTGCGGAATTATCTTTTTAAAGCAGAGTAGGAGTAGAAAACAATTCATGAAAGTAGAAGATGGGTGTGCAACCTCGCTAGCTGACGTTATATCTACAGAGTACTAACTGTTCTCGGTGTCATCAGAGCATCCCTCCCACGCGCTCTGCCCGGTGTCTGGGTTGAAGGGTGTGGTCTGACTGAGACAGATGGACTACACACAAAAGCAGCATCTCTTGAAGATCCTGTTGAATAAAGCACAATTTTAGATTTTGAGAACACATACTGTTGATACGTTTTAAGGTTAGTGACTTGTGTGTGTCTGCCTGTTTGTGTGTGTTTGCAGATGATGAGCAAATTAGGCATGGGCGGAAGCTGGCATTTTGTGGACATTCTGGGACTGGAGGGTGAACCTTTATCCTCTGTGCCCACCCCCTGCTGTGCCCTGATGCTGCTCTTTCCTCTAACACAACAGGTAATTCACTCGCAAACACAAGACTACAGCAACGTGAATGAATAAAGGTGAATACTGGTGGTGAGGATGACTTCTGGAATGAGAATTATGATGAAGGCGTGGAAGATGGGACGTCACCAGGGAGGGGATGAGCACGTGGGTGCTCGGATTGGGGTGGGGTGAGTTCTGGTTTGGGCCGGTGGTGGGGAGAGAGAAGGAAGGAGACGAAAGGGTGGCTGAGGCTACGTTTAGACGAGCGTTTTGTGAACAGAAACCGCAAAAGTCATCTTGCGGTTTCACTTTTAATTTTACGTTTAGACGAGCGTTTTGGGGTGGAATTCTCCGTGCAGACGACGCTGTAACGACGGAGCCCCGCTGTCACACGATTGGCGCATATGTCACATGACGTGCTGTGAAGACCCGCCCTACTCTGCCTCTGATTCGCAGACTGTGGATGGGGAATGTGATTGGGTCAAAGCAGAGTCACTCACAGACAGTGGGTCCACTCACGCCGCGGGACAGATTCTTGTGTATTTAACCCTTTCACTGCCACACGACAGCCGGTTGTGTGATAGTAAAGGGTTAACCTTCTGTCGTGTGGCAGTGAAAGGGTTAAAAGTACTGCCAATGTAGCCTTCAGGTGATCTCCGTTGACATACTTGCTTTGTTTACGTCTCGGCTACTGGCGCATACCTGCTACCTGTGACGTAAGCAGTACGCGCGACCAGAGCCGTGACAACCCTTTCGTCATCGTTTTAACAGATTTATACGGTTTAACAGTTTAGACGAGAGCGCAAACCTTTTGCGTTTCTAGGAATTCCACCCTGGAAGGTAGTCTCACTTTTTTGCGGTTTCACCCCGTAAAAACGCTGTTTCCGTATAAACGAAAGGCACATCCGCAAAAATATTTTTGCGGATTCACCTGCTAGCGTTTCCGTCTAAACGGGGCCTGAGTGGCAAGGGAGAGAAGTATGGTATATTAGGTCTTAGCTGAGTAGTAGGGTGCATCAAAATACACATTTCCAGCGTATTGATTTGTCTGGGTGCTAAAAGTGTTACCAGCCAAACAATACATGCAAAATATTTTTGCAATACGAGGTGATTTAGAGGTGATTTAGAGGTGGAACGCTACATCAGTTTTTATGGCAAAGTGTCCCTTCACACTGTCCTCCCCCCAACATGGCCTGCTGTTAGTGTCTGTGTGTGTGTGTACGTGCTCGCTCGTACACACACACACACAGACACTTAACAGCAGGCCATGTTGGGGGAGGACAGTCTGTGTGTGTGTGAGTTACACGCACAAGGTTGCAACATTGTTACATTTCAGGCATGGACACCTGTCCGCTGCCATATTCCCGCACATTTTACCCTGTTTTGAAAACATTTTCTCGCACCTGCAACTTTTTGGGGGATGGGCCTATAAATAGCTTTGCCTGTGTGGCTCTGCATCACAGTTTACTCAATTCCCCCAACTCCACCATCACCCACCACAGGATCCAGCTCTCCAACTATATCTCCAGGTATCCAGTTATCACAAGATGGTGTCGCCCCCTTTTTTCCATCTCAGGAATATTGCTAAGCTCAGGTCGATTGTTTCCCATTCTGACCTAGAGTTGATTATCCATGCCTTCGTTTCTTCTCATCTAGACTACTGCAATTCGGTTCTCACCTACCTCAATAAATCATCCATAGACTGCCTCCAGTTCATCCAAAATACTGCTGCAAGACTGCTACCAGATCAAGCAGAAGGTGTCACATCACTCAAGTTCTAGCCTCCTTGCACTGGCTTCCTATACATTTTAGAATTAATTTCAATGTCCTGGACTCCTGGTGCTCACTTTTAGAGCTTTGCATGGCCAGGCACCAGAATATTTAACCAACCTGCTGGAACCATATGTGCCCAGCAGGACCCTGAGGACAGCTGACCAGGATCTGTTGGTCATTCCGTGCACCAGGTTGATCACCAAAGGTGACAGAGCCTTTCAATCTGTAGCGAATAAAATACTCTGGAATGCCCTTCCTCGTGGCCTAAGAGCTGCAGCGTCTGTTGACATTTAAAAAAAATCAGCTAAAAACATTACTGTTTAAACAGCCTTTGGGTAATGTTTGAGCTTCTCCAGGTATAAAATATGTCTTTGTTTTTTCTTTCTCTGTGATGCATTGTATTTTTGTTTTGTCTCATCACTTGAATGGTTCTTGCTTTTTATTTTTATATTCTTGCCGTTTTTTAAATTGCCTTGTCATGTTATCTAGTAAAAGGCCCATTTTCATATATTTCACATGCTGTGTGCTACCTCTAAATCTCAACAAATCTTTCCCAAACTTTGCACAAATAATGTTTATGCGTGTCCGAACAAAATGCAATCCCAGACAGATTGATATGTTGAGATTTAATTTTTGCATTGCAATTTGATGCACCCTACGTGAGTAGGCAGAGCGTGGCAGTGTCCGGGATGCGATTCCTTGGGGAACTATCGGTGTATGCACCACTAGGATGTACAGACATACTGGTTTCGGATATCAGGCAGATACAAGCCTGCACTGGGGTATCTGTGTCAAATCCTGCACCAGAGACGTGACATAAATCGAAGCATTTTTGTTAATCTTAGTAATGGTGTCTATTTAGTAAATGTAATGGATCGGATCATTCTTCTGTACTGTACTTTCACACCTGCTTCGTTTAGTCCGGTTGATTCCAACCCTAGAGCATTTACCACTGACGCAGTTTGTATGGAGAGGTGTGAACCCCCGCAATCGAACTCGGGTCTGCACCAAAACAACCGTACCCTGGTCAAATGATGTTGTGTAATCCTAAACATTGTAATCCTTGCATGTATAATTCAGGTGACTGTAGCCTCATAGACTAGTGCATAATTAATCCCTACCAGCAGTGAATTGGAAAATGCATAGTATTTCGCAAGATTTGTGCAAGCCAAAGTGGAGATCACAAGAATATGTATGTTCCATTAGGATTCTAAACTATGTCCAATAAAAGACTGACCTGCATGACCACAGGGCTTTGTTAAAACATAACTCAACCAATAAAACCGGCAACAAAAGTAACAATTTCACTTTTGATTTTGGAACCATTTCAAATAAACATAGGTGTGTGAAAGAGCCCTTACAGAAACGTTTAGGAATCAGAAACTATCTCTGGCAGTGGGTGAAGTGGTATTGCTGCATCCCTACAGTATGCACTGATAATCCTGCTTCATCAAATGCTGTTTACAGTATAGACAAAGGAATGTGTTGGTGAGTGCCTAAATGTGCTGCTGAACTAACCCCATGCTTCTACATTCACGTGTGCATTTCGGGGATTAATTTGGCTGCATTCCGCATGGCAACAGACAGATTCACAACAATGAGCAAACTCTTCGCTCCTGTGTAGCGCTGACATCTTGCCAATGTGTGGTGTGTGTGTGTGTGTGCAACAGCATGAGTCTTTCAGGGAGAAGCAGAAAGACCAGGTGGAGGAAGGCTCTAAGATTTACTTCATGAAACAGACTGTGGTCAACTCCTGTGGTACCATCGCCATGCTGCACGCAGTCGCAAACAATAAAACCAAGATGGACTTTGGTGAGTGCAGATAAAATGGATACTTCCCATAATGTTCATCCTGGCAGCCCACCATCATAAGGACGCCACTAATGGATTTTCCCAAATTGACACTAACATATTAACAGTGGTTCTTGAGTTGGTTTTCACACACACGCATGCATAGTATTCAGAATAATATCTCATATCCCACTTATTCGTTGCTCTCCACACCTTCATATGCTATCACCAATATTCCACTACACATTTAATAAGAAGAATGACTTGGAACCCACTAGGGATTGGCGTGGGTAATCGATTACTTTGTTACTTTCAACTGAGTGATTTTTGAGGGTGCTCGATTTCTTTTAATCAGTGTTTGTTTGTGCCACTGAAACGGGACATCTTGTGAGTTGTTGCAGGAAGAACACACTGGTCAGTTGTTGAGCATACAATGAAAACGTTGTTGCGTTGAAAGCTAACTTAGCGTTATCTAAAGGATAAAAACAGCATTTTGTGTTTGCATTTCCAAATTGTGGCAACAACATGTCGCCCACTTTGCGTAGCGTTCATAGACTAGTATTGATACAGGCCGTTCCATGAGCAGAGAAACCTGCTGCAGACAGAGTGGAGGTAATGTATTTATTACAAATGGTAACTGACTGTTTTGACTGACGATATGCATTAACACATTGCCCGCCGGGGGTTATGCCCATCTCATGCCCCTCTCTGCCAGCGCTGTAAGCCTATGGAGATGTTTACCTTCTATGCAGGGCTATAACTTTTTAAATTGTATTGCTATATTGACATTACTATGGCCCATTCAACATCTATTATCTATCGTTCAGGATGTGAGAACGTTATACTTTTTCATTCATACATTGTTGTGTTAATACCTTCTAGAATATAAGTGTTTTTAATCTTTTCTGCTGTAATTCCAAAAACGCTAGTTATAGGCCCAAACGCATTATATAGATTATCGATTGCCGTTTCCCCCCCATACACGCTACGGGGGGGGGGGGGGGGGGGGGGGGTCGTTTATAATTCCCTGATCATCAGTAACTGCTTTATGTAGGTTGGGTGGATATATTGATCAGATGGTTTGCAAACAAAGAAATGCACAATCGGGTTGAAAATAACGTTATATTCCTCTTACCGTGGGCCAATGAGACTGGCGGTGAAAGATCCCAATTATACGACGCCGATCGCCTAGGTCCATTTCCGGTTTGTATGGCGCAATAAACGCTGAAATCATATCGATTATTAAGTTTAGAAAGCGATCCATTATGTACATAGTGTCTGTCGGGAATCCCGTAACGAGATGTGACTGCCGGATGATTTTCATCGATGCACTGATGGCACATCGTGTTTGCGAGTAACTCGCCCGACCATCCACCAGGAGGCGGTATTGAGCCGTCATTGCAGTCACATCTAAGGTCCAGCTGCAGGACCGGGGGTGGGTATATGAATTATGAATGCCATGGCGAAAAAAATGAAATATTGATCTAAAAACGCTGTACAGCGATCCTGGCAGACAACGCATGGCGGCCAATAATGCTGGACAGCGTTTTTGGCGCTGGATGTGTTAAGCATAGAGTATATTGCTGTGCATTGTTATGTCCGTGGAGCGAGACATAATAAAATCGGTTGTGTCTGTTTATTCTTTTTTATTTTTTTCACTTTTTCTCCTGTTTTTCCATATTTTCCTCCCATCCAAATTTAGTCGTTATGCCAATTCCCCCCTCCCCTTCCTGGTCGTTGAGTGCATGTGCCCCCCACTGGTCGGTCTAGGGAGCCCTGAAGTCTATCACATGCTTCCTCCGATACATGGGAGACAGCCTCTTTTCACCTGACAGCGCGGACTCTCATTGGTGAAGTGTAACGCGTGGGAGGTCACACTACCATAACCATTTCCCTCCCTCGCTGTGCAGGCGCCCTGACCGACCTGTAGGAGTCGCTGTTTACAGCAACCAGTTTACCACCCACCGGCTTCCCTCCCGCTGACACCGCCAATTGTGTCAGTATGACGGCCGGCCAAGCCGGAGGCACCGCTGACAGCCAGATTCAATACCAGTGTCTCTGCGGTGGTAGACAGACGCTTAGTCCGCTGTGCTACCCGGCCGACCCTTGTGTCTGTTATTCTTGATCTGGGAAAACATTACTTGTTGTGTCCATTCCTAGAACCCACATGTCAAAGAGTGGTATGGTCCTTTTTTAACCCCCTGAGGTCTAGAGTTTCTAGCTCCACCTTCTCAGAATATTCTCTTTTTTTTTTGTTACATAATGTACAATTACAGATTCATACCTTCAAAATAAGCCATCAATTGTCAAATTTGAGACGATAGTTTTCAATCAATGTCCTATCAAACATTCTGGTACAGTCATTACCAATTTGCAGCAGGAGGCTCTGAAGAGAATTCAGTGAATTCAGCTAATGATACGGGAACTACACTCCTTCCCAGAATGCAATGTGATGTCAATGTTAATTTCAATGACTAATTCACACCATGAAACAAAGGCCCAGCAGGGAACAATTACGGCTGAATGGGGGTATAGTGTGACTGATCAATACAGGCAACACACACTTTGATTTGATGCCATGCATATACACACACTAGATAGACAGAGGTTTAGATATTTAGATAGATATATAATAGTAATATAATAGAAAGAAAGAAAGATACAGAGAGAGGGAGACATTTATAATAATAATAATAATTATTATTATTAAATAGAATCATTTTCTATAGGCTTGCCGTGGTATTCAGTGATACTGGTGTATACACACACTAGATAGACAGAGGTTTAGACATTTAGATATATATAGTAAGAGAGAGAGAGAGAAAGAAAGAAAGAAAGAAAGAGATACAGAGATATATACAGAGAGAGACATTTATAATAATTATATTATTTTTTATTTTTTATCTTTTGATTTCTCTGTTTGAGAGAGAGAGAGTGTGTGTGTGTGTGTGCAGGGGAGTAGCCCCAATTTTTTTTATAGATTGGGGGCCCCACATTTTTTAATAGATTGGGGGGCCTAGAATCTCCAGCTACGCCCCTGTGAGCGCACCTTTCTACTCTAGAGCTGTCATCACCGTGATGCGCGCTTGAATGAACTGCGAGATAACTCATAACTCGTACACACACGCACTCTGTCTGCCATACAGTAGTTTATGTTGTTTTAGCGCGACGTGGGTATATACACGGGCGAGGATGAAAGCATGTTAGACTACTTTTAATACATAAATTAACGTTCCGTCGGGTCCTGTGTATTCTCGATAATAATAATAAGCAGGACCTCTTCAGATTATATTATCAACGACAGACAGTGAGAAACACAACCCCCCCCCCTCTCGCGTTGAAGAATATGCATATTAGATCACTCAGTGATTAACACCTATGCGCTGTTTGTGTGTGCGCGGTCCATGTATGTGCGCTTGGTGACGCGCGATGTAGTTCTTACCGCAAATGGAGATTATTACAAGCATACCATCTAGCAAGAATTAAACGTATTTACAAGTCGTATTAGGTTTAGCAAGTTGGGGGACCTATACCTTACATGTCAAAGCACTAGAAATGGCAATTTTTCTATTTTTATCGATTTCTGAAAAGATGTCCTTTTTGAGCATTTAAGAGGGATTCTAATTTCTTTTGTTGTCCGCCGACGGGTTCAAAGCTCCAGCGTGACTCCTAAGGGTTTTAAAGAAGCAAGGTATAATGGTGCGTTCACGTCAGGTGGGAAGAAGCGGAAGAACCAGCTTCCGACTGGGAAAAGCCATTCACGTCAGCCTCCTAGTGGTAATTCCTACTAGGTCATATGGGAGTTTTTTATATACCCCGATATCTCCCACTTCGCGTCCCGAAATGCGGAAGTATCAACCATCATGGCAGCAAGCTTGACGGCGATGTCGGCAATACAAGGTAAATACAAATCAAAATGATCACTTTGATCACATAATCAGAATAATACAATCATACTGCTGTACTCTTCATATGAAAAACGAGCTATACTTGCTGCTGTTCGTCTACAGTTGATTTTAACGTAACTTGTTAACGACTTGTAGCAATAGGTTAGCAGTAGGCTAAGATCGCCATCTTGGATGTGGGCGTTTCCTCGAGTTCAACGCGTGAATGCTTCCTAGTTGTAGCAACGAGATGTCATCTGGTTCGTCCGCTTCTTCCCACCTGACGTGAACGCACCATTAGATGCATGTCTCAATGTGGTGTAAGGCTTGATTTAAGTAGCCGCACCTGTCCTGGGTAAAGCTAATTAGACCCGGGAGCAGGGGTGGCTCTGCACCTGTTGTGCATTGAAATAATTGATGCACACAGGTTAATTGGCCACCCCCACCACACACAATAGAGGGAGAGCATCTTTCATGAAGACAGTATCTTGGATCTGCTCTGGCTTGTAATGTCTTGCGACTACTCACTAAAATGGGCTTTTGGAACATTTGTCTGTCAGAGGCCCCTCTTTAAAAAGCCACTTGTGTGGCCTGTAGCAGGGTCAACTGCCACACACGGCTATTAGTTTCTCATCTGAATAATGGCTTATCCAATTTAATGTTAACAGAATATGACGTTTACATGCGGTAACTCTGCATGGAATAGTCAGATATTCATGTTGACACACATTCATGTTGGTTAAGTATTCAACTGGAAGATGCTGTGAATAGAATTATAATGTTATCATGGGAGGGCAGGATAACTAATATTACATGATTGATCAGGGCTTGGGTGGGAAGAATAACTAATATGTGATTGATCAGGGTTTGGATGGGAAGAATAACTAATATGTGATTGATCAGGGTATGAGTGGGAAGAATAACTAATATGTGATTGATCAGGATATGGGAGGGGATAGCCCCAAATAACCTGGTGCGCATGCGCTGTGACACCAACGGCGGAAATACACGGCTCGCTCTTTGAGTACCACTCGTTTTATAACAATAATTTAAAATGTTTATTAGCAACTCCGAGCTTTCAGACCCCAGCGCGTCGCTGTGTGAAACCCTAATTGTACGCTGGGTACCTTGAAATTCATATCTGATATATTTTTGACCCACCCCGAGCTCAGAAGCAGTGCTTGGTGGTCCAAACGAGCCTGGTAGCTATATAGCTGAGAGTGACTGCGATTACAAAAGCCCCTGGCTTGCACATCGCAGTCAAGTAAGGGGCTAGGGAGGGGAAGAGATCTCTACAAAGATGATGTCGTCCAACGTTTCTTTCTCCTACTTGTTTAGTGTCTTTCAATGTTGTTGACTGACTAGTTCAGCCCGATATTGTCTCCAAAGGGTGATTTCATATACAGCAGATCAAACCTCTAATATGAAACGAATGCAAAGGACAATTTATGTTGGAAAATCATTTTGGAATGGCTTTAGGACTGTATTGCTGTTTCTGTATTGTCTTGTTAAAGGCAGTGACTCGGCTCTGAAGAAGTTCCTGGATGAGACTGCTGATATGACCTCTGATGAACGGGCCAAACACCTGGAAAAGAACAAGGTAATGCACACGCCACTCTCATATCTCCACACTGAATACTGAAGAAAGTATATATTGTTAACATTATGAGATGATTACATTTTCTATTAGGTGTGTAATGATGCGCAAATTTAGATTCTATACAGATTGAGTTTCATGATTTGATTATTGGTTTTAATTGTATTTGTACTGCAGAGCTCTCATTAAAGCCTATATACTGTACTACTCAGTTTGGTTTGGCTCAGTTTAATCTCGAAGTTGTAAACGATGAAAATGACTTCACACTCTGCAGGTGTATTGCTGATGTCCCAGGGGGTGCAGTGTTGGCCAGATGGTGGCACCAGTTTTGGCCTGTATCATTGTGTAACTCTCGGACACAACATTATTTTTCTGTGGGTTCCGATCAAATCTTTAGCAATTATTTGAGCAATCTCCACCAAATTGGCTACAAAGAGCATCTCTGGACCAAGCTGAACGTTTTTTGGGATGGCCCTATGTTGTGGTCGGCGCTTATATTACAAAAAATGTCACCTTGCTGTGCTTTTGCAACCACATTTGATGCTCATGTGCAGATATCTCTAGATATTTCTGAGTGAACATGACAATTTAGTGGCATTTGGCCAGTAGGTGGCACTGTAGCAGCATTTAGGGCTGTCTTAAATATACTTCGAAGCTTCGTTCGATGGGCATGGGATTCAAATGGGAAAATAAAATTAGAATATATAATAATTCTATTTCTTTTATTTAATTTTCACCTGCAAAATCAACTCTGCCTCTCTTTGTTAACTACAACAAGCAATGCCGTTTGTTATTTAAGATGAGGTCGGACTCGGCACTGACTGATTTGTGTTCATTGTGCTTCTTTTATAAAGCCTCAAATGACTGCTTACAATATTTCATGAAAGCAAAGTGTTTCGTTTGTCTAAGATTAAACTATAGTGTCCCGACCCATATAAAAATGTCTTAATAAAAAATTTACGAATTCTGCCTTTGTCTCTTAACTACATATAAATATCTATATAATTGTTTGCTTTATAGACGAAGGTTGCAACATAATTATGTAATGTTTTTGGCTGAAACGGAGAGCAGCGCAGCTCCCAACTCATTATTAATTTAATTAATTAATCCAATCCACTTTATTTATAGAGCACATTTAAAAACAACAAAGTTGAACAAAGTGCTGTACAAGTCCCACAACATAAAACATTTTTTTTATCTCGAAGCTTGGAATTAAAATAAAATCTCGGCCCTGAAGCTTAGAATGGCAAAAAAGAAAATCGAAGGTCAGCCCTAGCAGCATCATACATTTAAATGGCCATAATGCTCCTATTTGACCTTCTCATTATGTTGAGTACCGTTCAATGGTCGACTTCACACGTGGTGGGTGTATTGCTGAAGGCCCAAGTAAGTGCAGTGTTGAATGTGAAGTTGATTGGATGTGTGGTTCTTGAGAACACTGGTTCTCGACAACGCTGTCTCTGCACTTCCAGGGGCCAAGCAATTTGCCAGTTCCCAACAGGCACGTGCTTCAAACTACCACGTTTTGAATGGGCACTACACTAGTTATGCTAATGGCAGTAACCATACCACCAGTTAAACTGATAAACTATATTGTAGTTTAGTAATTCTGTAGATTGATATGCAGATTTGTTAACACCCCTATTTACTATGGCAATTGGTATGGTGGTTTGTATCCTCAAGATGCTCTCGATATTTGATTGATAAGGGAAACTAGAAGCAATATTACAAGTGGCACTGAAACCATTAAACCACAACGTACATGAATTTAATTGGAGCTTGGCTACCAACAAGGCTCCACCTGCTCCAAGCCTATGTTCAGAGACTGCTTGCTCCACACCTTTGACAAAACAAAACAGAGTTGCTTCACCTCCCAGCTAAATCCTCCCCGCTGACCAACCTTTCCATCACAGTGGAGAATGTAGCTGTGGCTTCGTCCCCAACCGCCAAGAACCTAGGTGTAGTCCTTGAAGACTGGCTGAACTTCTCCGGTCACATCGCAGCAACAACCAGAACCTGCAGATTCTTCCTGAGCAACATCAGAAGGATCCGCCCCTTCCTGACAAAAGAAGCCACTCGACTCCTTGTGCAATCAACAGTCAAGTCTCTCCTTGACTACTGAAATGCACTGCTTGCTCAAGCCACTTTACCTCATTCAGAACACAGCGGCCTGCCTGATCTCCAACCTACCAAAGTCAGCCCATGTTACCCCACTTCTTGGAGAGCTGCACTGGCTCCCCATTGCTGTACAAATCAGCTTCAAGGTCCTCGACCTGGCATATCGTGAAGGGAACGGCTCCCGCCTACCTCCGGTCAATGGTCTATAACTACACACCCTCAAGACCCCTCCGCCTTACATCTTCTGGCCGCCTCAAAAGCTAATCTTCTATCATGCACTTTTCCACTAAATAATCTTCCTTGCCTATACTATACTAATGTCTGCAGCACCCAAGTTTCAACACTGTTTGATGAATATTGCAGTCAGCTAAATGACAAAATGGACATATTTATATCATTGAATGACTGTCTGGGATATTATGAATTTACGCCGACCGCCAGTGTAGACTTTTCGCATTAACACGACAGCTTTAATAGCTTTCATTCAAATCTTTTTAGAAGTTTGACTTGCAATAGCAGGGAGGCCTGTGAAGCGGAGTCATCTTGCCTCATGGTGGCGCTATTATCATGAAACTGAATGTTTTAACTACTAAACGGCTCAGTTTAGGGCCATGGTCAAAAGGTGGAATGAGAATTCGGGGGATATACCTGATGTCGCATATATAGAGTAAAAAATTTAATTTGAGCATCAATAAGCCAAACTATTTTTTTTCTTTTTATAATTAATTTACTATAGCCGATGATACTTTTGTGAATAATACATTGAACAATTACATTATGCATCATGGGGAAGAATTTTACTTCTGACATGAGATCATGAACTTTCCCTTAACACTTTGCGTGCCACGCGTATCGCTTATCTTTACCGCTAGAATGCCAGCTTTATAGTAGTTTCCGCGGTCGTTTCACTATGTTTGCGAAGCTGTGTGTGTTATGTATTATAGTTGTGGAGACATGGTGTGGCTCATTTTGACAAACATTACTTGTAGTGCAACATGGGAATAATAGTTTGTTTCCACACGCTGTAGTTTGTGGTTTATTACACGCTAAACATTGCATTTCCAAGATAATCCAGTCTTTTCATATATCACAAGATAAAACAGGTTATGTGCAATAGACTCAAACCGTTCTGGTTGATCCCCTGAAACCCCAAATACTCCCAAATCAAAGGTATGTGAAATGTATATGTACCTTCACAAAATCATCATTGGGGGGGGGGGGTCGTTTTAACTCAAAACTGTGATCGTGTTTGCCGAGCATGTTTTTCGTCCGGTGAAACACAGAACTGTGATCGTTAGAAGAGCACGTTTCAGATTCGGTAAAATAGACATAGAATGTACCTTACCTTAGCCAGAATGTATTCCAAGATGAATAATTCCAAGTGATAGCATTGCCATTGCGATTACCAGTGTATATGTCTACACGTTTCGATGGTCAAATACGCTTAGGCAACGGAATTTCGAGGCATCAATGTAAATTTCTGTTCCAGCAGGAGGAGGGGCCACTACCAAGGGGGGAAAAAAAGTGAGGCTGTGTATCAACCCCAAGCCATTGCAGTTCAGACACGGACGATACTGCCACCTGGTGATAGTCGATCGGCATTGCAGTTCTAGTGTGTGGGGATGTGCCAAAATCGCTCCGGGCAAGTCTGTAGAGCGGGGATCAAAGTAAAAAGATCAAACAATCCAAAAACGTAATATCTCATTTTTGGCACTCATTTTTGCTTGTTGAGCAAACACGTAATTTTCCGCTTTTGGCACTGAATGTGTTAAGATTGGTAACCTGATTTAAAACTTTTTCTGATCATCCACTGGGGGTCGCCATAAACGTCCAAATTGTGGTCTCAAAACAAGGGACTTGACAACTGTTCTATATTTAATGTTTTGTTTTTAATTAATTGACTATTATGCCTTTACTTTACATTTATTACAGGTGATGCACATTCACCTTGATATACTGGTTCAGAGTAAGCATCAACGGTGCTTGATATACTGGTTCAGAGTAAGCGTCAACGGTGCTTGATATACTGGTTTAGAGTAAGCGGCGACAGTGAAAACGACATCTGCTCAATAGCGTGCAGCTCCTCCAAGACATGATGGTACAGAGACACCGTTTCACTCGGTTCTCTCCATTTTATAAAAGCACATCTGATGTTTATCCTTCATTTCCATTTGTCGTCCGTCCGTTGCTTCTCTACTGCTATCCTCGGTCATGTTCGCTCAAACATAAAGACGGACAACACGCTCATCACAGACAAGCTGGATGTAGCCAATTACTTAAACACTTTCTTCACAAACATAGCCACAACACTGGTAAACAAACTACCCTCCCACTCAGGGCATTATGGGGTAGAACACATAGTAGCATACTACAAGAACCTAGGCGTCCACAGAGACGACTTCAAACTGGAAATGGTAACAACAGATGAGGTACTCAAAAAAACTGAGCGCTCTCCAACCGAACAAGGCCACTGGCCATGACAACATCCCCTCCAAATTCCTCAGACTCGGCAGCCGCCATCACCCCACAGTCATCGCACACATGATAAACCTCTCTATAAAACAGGGACACGTCCCCAAGGACTTCAAAATTGTGAGAGTAACACCCCTGCACAAAAAGGGCAGCAAATTAGACCCAGGCAACTACCGCCCTGTTTCTATCCTAACATCCATCTCGAAAGTCATGGAAAAAATAGTATACGAACAGGTCGAAAAGTACCTTGTGGAAAAAAAATCGATCTACGAATTCCAATCTGGCTTCAGAACATCCCACTCCACTGACGCATGCCTTCTCTATTTGAACGACCACATCAAACGAGGTGGACGCGGGCAAATACTGCGGCATGGTCATGCTGGACCTACAAAAGGCCTTCGACACTGTCGATCACACCATTCTGATTGACAAGCTAAAAGCAATTGGCAATTGGTTTTGATAGTATCAGTGAGCTGGATACAATCCTACCTGGAGGGGAGAGAACAGATGGTGGAGGTAAATGGTACCCTATCCCCCCCCCCCCCCCCCTCCCAGTGAGCTGTGGTGTTCCACAAGGAAGCATACTAGGACCGCTACTGTTCCTAATTTATGCAAATGACATGTCGTCCGCTTGTGACTGCAACTTGTTCCTGTTTGCGGCTTGCCGATAACAAAGTCCATTCTCTTCTGTTCAAATAACAAACTCAGCAAGACCGACGGCTTCTCAGTTACAGTGGGTGACAATATTGTCACAAGGAAAGATGAAATTACCTACCTGGGTTCCATTCTGCAATCTTGTTAATAAAGTTTTCAATCAATGTTCACTCTGCTTGAGCAGCTGCTGCTGTTGCAAACACCCTCTGGGGCGACTGTTGATTGATTTGAATTTATTTGACTATCTTTCAAATATGGGCTCTTCCGACTGTTGGCCGCCTAGCGCAGTTTTTAAAGTAGCAGAGTGCCGTTGCATCGGGTCATTTGTATTCTAATTGGATTAATACATCTTTTTTTTTCAGGCGATCCGAGAGGCTCATGATGAGGTGGCCACACAGGGCCAGTGTAGGGTAAGATCCCTGGATGTTGAACTATACATACACATGCATGTCTGCACCTAGAAGATAACTCATGGAACATTTAGAAACACTGGATTCTTGGTGGAAACGTATATAACACATAATGGACACTAGTACATATTTAATATAATAGAAAAGTCTGTAAACTCACTCCAGTCATAAATATTTTATGAGAATACCAAGTCGAGGAGGCTCATTATAATACAAACTCGAATGCACATTTGCTGACTCTGTGAACCATGGTAATGTTTCCCTTTTGCAGTTTAATTAGTCTTTATGGAAGTCATTCCCTTCAGTTGTTTCATCCCAATATTGTCATTTTTCACAGCCGGAGGCCGATAAAGTCAACTTCCACTTTATTGCCTTTGCTAATGTGGAGGGACATCTTTATGAACTGGGTGAGTGTGTGTGTGTGTGTGTTGAACCATTGGACCCCACAAGGTAAAAGGGTTGGGAGTAGGGATGTACCAATACTGGTATCGGATATTGATCCGGTATCGGATATTGATCTGATACCAGGCTAAAATCAAATATAGGTATCGGATGCTCGATATTGGCTTTTTTACCGATATACCGATATTGTCCAACTCTTAATTTCCGATACCGATATCAACCGATACCGATATATGCAGGATTTCCCCCCCCCAAAAAAACTGAATCATTTCAGGTAATTAACATTACATTGTTAATTGTGGAATTAACACAACATTATGCATACTTTTGACAATAAATAAAATCAGAATTTGTTCTTACTTGCTTGCCTGGGTAAATAAAGGTTATAGAAATGTAAAAAAAAAAAGAAAAACGATTGATATTTTCCGATATCACATTTTAATGCCAATATCGGCAGATAATATCTGTAGGCCGATAATATCGGACATCCCTAGACGAATTTCCCAGATAAAAAAATTTAAAAAACTTGATGCCAAGAAACGCGTCTACCATAAAGTGACTTGATTTGCTACACTTTTGACACGTTGGCTCTCTCTAATGGGGATATTTATTGTATCTAAGTTTTTGTCCAATGACTCAAACATTTCCCAAGTCTATACTGTTAAAACAATGGTTCTCAATGTGGTGCCCAGGGACCCCCACGGTTCTAAAATGGTAAATGGTGCATATATATATATATCGCTTTACAATTTGTTCCTCACATTTTCACTCGCACATTCACACACCGATGACTGAGGCAACCACGCAAGGTGCCAACCTGCTCATCGAGAGAAATTAGGGGTTAAGTGTCTTGCTCATGGACACTTCGACATGCTGCCCGGGAGGAGTGGGAATCGAACCGGGAACCTCCAGATTACCAGATGACTGCTCTACATCCTCCTGAGCCACTGTTGCCCTAAAACCTTATTCACTAAAAGTATAGCTCAATGAGAGAATGTGTAAGACTGATTATTCTGATCATATGTTTCACTCCTCTGTTATCTCCCCACCTACAATATAGACTGTTGGATATGAATTATTCCAGAATTCCCTAACATCTTGTCTGATGGGGGAACCTGGGACATAATGTTATGAAATGGGTGTCTGTGGTGTATTATGTGTCTATTTGGGGTCCTTTACATGAAAAGGTTTGAGAACCACTGCATTAAAAGTAATTGATTGGATCGGTACTCTGTATTGGCTGATACCCAAAGCCCAGGTACTCGGGTTAGTGCGTCCCTTTTTAGGATAAGTGTATGGTTAAGCATGTAGTTGTAATAGTTAAGGTAAGGAGGTAGGGAATTTTCACAAGGGGAGTCTTGTGAAATGTCCTCACAATGCATAAACTGTTGTGTGTGTGCACATGCAATTGTATGCATGTGTGAATATCTGACTTTATTTTTCAGATGGAAGGATGGATGGACCAGTGAAGCATGGATGTACCAAAGATGACTCCTTCATCAAGGTAATGTTAAAAGCATGTTAGAGACATTATAATCACTTATCCTGACCAGCAGCCAGGCTACATGGGTAGGGCTCTGGGCTCATGATCGGATGATCACAGGTTCGAGCCCCAGTTGGGTGGTTGTCAGAAAGTGGTTGTGTTGTCCAGCAGGGAGCACTCTGTCCTCTGGACTTGGCAGTAACAATAGACCTGTCGCTAAACCACGCCCCCTTTTAAACCTCGGACAAGCTAAGCCGACCGTGAATGACTCTCGTTGACGATGGCTGCAGGCAGCTCCTTTCCTGACTGTGATGCAAGCCTTGCTTCACAGTCACGAAAGGGGCTAGGCCGCGGGAGATTTACCACAGCAGGTAATAGACCTGTTTTTTAAAGATAACACAAATATTTCATCTAGAAGCAGACAGAGAGGGTTACAATATGCAGTGGAAAAGTATGTTCATGAGATACACATTTACCTTAGACCTCCATGGTGATGCAAGCATTAGCTATAGATAACGTCGCATTACTTACAGTTGACTTGATTGAAGATTACAAGAACTATGACGATAATCCATGATTACTACTATTGCTGATACATTTAGTTTAAGGCTAGTGGTCCAACGCAGTATACGAGCTAGACCCGACAGTTGTGTCACTAGTCACTAGAAAAAAGTGAGGGCTGTCACTTGCCAACAATCCTCCTCCATAAAGGGGTGAGACGTCAGAGAATGGTATGCTGCACATTCTAGTGTACATCAGGTCAAATGATTGATTACACTAACTATAAATGTATAGTGATAGAGACCAAAGTAAAAATACCTAATAATAAAATAGACACAGTGGCTTGGGAGTAGAGCAGTTGTCTGGTAATCCGGAGGTTCCCGGTTTGATTCTCGCTCCTCCCGGGCAGCGTGCCGAAGTGTCCTTGAGCAAGACACTGATGAGCAGGTTGGCACCTTGCATGGTTGCCTCCACCGTCTGTGTGTGAATGTGAGTGAATGGGTAAGATGTGAGAAACAAATTGTAAAGCGCTTTGGATAAAAGCGCTATATAAATACAGCCATTTACCATTTACCAAAATACCTGTAAATCACAGTAAATGGGTACAGGTCAGGACATAGATTTTCTTATAACACTAAGTATAAGTTATATTTAATATAAATATAAATAAATGCATATACAACACATTCTCAAGATGGATCACTCTGATTAGAAAAGAAAACCCACAAGTAAAGTGTACATAAATAGCCACTATTTTTAATATATACAAGAAATATACATGGATTTACAGTTACACAAATGGATGTACGATATAAACTGGAATAGCGAACAATATCATGTGTTGTTGTGATACATCTATGGTAATTTAACATTATATTCTTCTAGTACCTCCATTATGGATTAATAGCCTGGTCTGTTGACATTTGCAATATCAGCAACTGTTGATGAAGATTAAGTACTTTAACATTGTAAACCAGCAATCTGAGGGACACAGAGCAGCATAACTGGACCACTTTAACAACCTTCAGGTCAATCGAGGGTTGAATGCACTGAAATACAAGAACACCCTATAGAATATGTACTGTACTTTTACTTTTGAAACTTAATACAGTAGTGATTTTAATGGTACATAATTCACCCACAAACCTATTGTTGGGAACATTCTAGAAAATTAGTGCTGCCCGAACATTCTGGAACGTGTGTGATGTCATGGCAGTACATTCTAGAACCTTAGTCCTGCCCGATCATTTTGGAACATTGGTGATGTCATAGTAGAACCTTCTAGAACCTCTAACATTCCTATTTAAGCATTCTGTTTAGCTTTCTAGTAATGTCCACCTTCCATTGGGGGAGCCTGGTGCCCACAGTCCGGCACTCATCTGGAGTAAGAGGGGAGGAGAGAGGGGTGATGGATAAGGGGAGGGGGAGAGGTGGAGAGGTGAATGAGGAGAGAGGGATATTATTATTATTATTATAACTTATTTACTGTTTACATCGTTGTCCCTGTTGTTACTGGTTTCAAGTGGCACTATGGCGTCTGAAGTGCATCGAGCATTCTTAGTGCATGTAGTAGTATTCATGTTATTAGTATTCTGTTGTATGTAGTAGTATTCATGTTATTAGTATTCTGTTGTCTGTTAGCCAGTTCTTTATACTAGCCAGTTCTTTATACTATCAATGGTGGTCACTACATTACATCTATAACTATAACCAGGGGAGGAAATTAGGCCACTTTACTCGCCAATTGCGAGTATTTTTTACGTTTGGCGAGTAATTCATGAAGAGCACTCGCCAGTCTGGCGAGTACTAGTAATTACAAAACAAAACAAAAAAATCATTCTGCAATCTGCTGATTCGCTCACTGGCACAAACCGAACTCTGACTCCCCCTTGATTCCTCCCATTTGCGCCACATAATAATCAGACCATAACCAATGAACATCATCGTTGTACAGATGCGCTCTAAGCTCCTCCAATGAACACTCATTTTCTAGAAGACGCCGCCCATCTAGCGGAAGTGGACAGACCACTGCGCGCAGACCTACAAACTCCTGCCACCGGCAGCCGGCTTGACAACGTAGACAAACTTACAAAAACACATCAGTGGATGAAAATAATTGCATGTAGAGTCGTCGCTTTCGGATATCAGTGCGGTCTGACATGGGGGCGAACAACGGCACGCGACGCGTCTCATTCGAGTCGGATGAGAATGACAAGTCAACCAGCATTAGCCGGCTAGCTACCTAGCATGTAACAAGCTACCATAACGCGCATTCAACATAGTGGACGACTATACTGAGCGGCTTTGCTTAAATGCAGCCGAGTGACATTTTATTATTACCGGGTTTCCCCCCATATCAATTCACCACTCGCCCATATGCCCTTCACAACGGTGATGTTGTCATACTTGGCATTCAGAATACACCTGCTGAACCCCTAGCGTTGTCGATTCGGTTCCAATGTATTGTCATCTTACAGCACAAGTACAGTACAACCAGAATACATTTGGCATACAACCAGAGTGCAAATGTAACAAGTCAAGTTCAAGTTGTTTTATTTAGCTATTACATTACAGTGAAATGCTTGGTTCTTTCACTGCCCAACCCAGTATTGATTGATTGATTGAAAACTTTATTAACAGATTGCAGAATGGGTACAATACAGTACAGCTCAATACACACAATTGTTAAGGGGATGCAGACCAGAGAAGGACTTTCGTCTTGTTTACATCAGGGTCCCCCATTTCAGTCCTGTTTGCTTAATGCCTTGTCCACTTCCTCCACACGGCAATATGCCCTTCAACCCTGCTCCTGTCAAACCTGCTCTTTCCATTCCCTCCATCATGTCCCCCCTTTCTGATGAATATTTCCTGCACTTAAGAGTCAGACACACATTCCTAGTAGTTGAGCTGTGATGAATGAAAACTTTATTTAACAGATTGCAGAATGGGTACAGTACAGTACGGCTCAATACATGCAATTGTTAAGGGGATGCAGACCAGAGAAAGACTTTCGTCTTGTTTACATCAGGGTCCCCCATTTTCAATTCATCATTCAGTATAACCTAGACCAGCCCAACCCAGCATCTTTCACTGCCCAGTTCAGCCCAACCCAGTCCAGAATAGTTCCCTCTTTCATGTTAATATGTGATTTAATTATGTAATATTTTGAAGAGTAGAGACAGTGTGATTAATTTACTATGATTGAAAATCAATTTAGACGAAGACGTACAAAGAAGTAATTATCACAATTAGCGATTTTTTTTGTCTCGTAAAAAATCTGTTTGGCTGGTAAAAAAAATCAGATACTTGCCAGTTGGCTGGTAAGCCAAAAAGTTAGTTTCCTCCCCTGACTATAACTGTCCTTGTTGGTCATCATTTCCACTGTTATGCACCTGGCTTGCGGTAACGTTGCTGACGTTATGATGCAGAAAGCTAACCTTATGATACAGAAGGCTCACGTTATGATGCAGAAAGCTAACCTTATGATACAGAAGGCTCACGTTATGATGCAGAAAGCTAACCTTATGATGCAGAAATATCTGCGGTATCGTTACATGTTGGCAGCTAACGTTAGCTAACTGGGCTGGATATACGATGGCTAGTTCGCAGTCAAAGTCAAACGTTAGCAAACTAATAGTTTGGTCTACGTTTCTAATAAATGCCGTCAAATATTATGTCTTTATGAATTGACCTTACCTTTGAGCAAACATAAGTGTCCTTGGTAATGGTCTTCACATTCAGTTGTTTATGTGGTCGACGACGCAACATAATCCATCGCTTGCATTTCTCTAGTTTTCGTTTGGGCTTCGGGAAAGGTATGAAATATACTCCTCCATCCAGTCTTTCAGGGTACCTGGTGTCCGAATTACAGGTACCCCACGCACAGCGTTTCACCATTGGATATTAGGTAGATAATAACATATAAACTGAACTCTTACACAGTGGTTTTGATCACAGCCGTCTGGTTTGATGCGCCACAAATGGCTTTTCTGCTGTTGACTGAGTTTTCTGCAGCGATGATTTTTGCTGTGATATGATTGGACAAATTCTATTTTGGGGCGTGGTTTAGCGACAGGTCTATTGCCCTGTTGGGGTGATGGGGACACTGTACCAAATTCCCAGATCAGGTGGCTGACATCATCCTTCCCCTTAATTGTCAATCTTTGTCTCCTGAGCTTTCAGTCATTGTGTAGTGTATTGTGTGCCTGGTGCCAGTGTATGGCAGCCATTGAGCCTGTGTATTCCAAGGTTGGGTGCTACACAGTGGTAGGGAAGGAGGCAATTTCCACCCTACTTTGTAAAGCACTTTTGAATTAATTTGTAGGCCTAGTTGAGCAAAGGTCTCTTAGGGAGGTGACTTACAAGGGAGGAGCTTGGTGCAATCAGTGAATTCAGCTATAGTAGTAAGTTATACCTGGAAAAGTGAGGTAATATTATATTTGGGGTCTAGAGATTGGAGGTATTGCAGTTAGGGATGCCCCGATCACGTTTTTTGCCACCGATACCGATCACCGATTGTCTTGAGCCATATCGGCCGATACCGATTGTTTTTGATTAATAAAAAAAAAAAAAAAAAATTATAAAATATATATATTATATAATTAGACTTGTAGTTGTATTATCTGCGAGACAACGCCACCACGCAACAAGTCAAAATGCTCGCTATCTCCACTGTCTGTGTGTACTCTGCTTTGATCAAATCACATTCGGCTCTGCAGATTTACCCTAGGCTCTGCAGATATACCCTACTCCCTCAGCTATCCCCGTTAGTGACTGCGACGCAAGCCGGGCTTCGAATATGCATCGAATGAGTGTTATAAGACATTGATATCAGGAGCTGTCTGTAGCTACTGCTAGCCGGAAATATAACGTTAAGACAACGCCTCAGTGAACTATTTAGTTGAATGGGACATTTCGTTTTGAACAGTGAGCTAAGCTAACGTGAGCTAACAGAGGTATCATACACTAGTACTAGATAACTAGACTATTGCTGGAGCATTTGTTGATATCAGGAGCTATCAGTAGCTAGCCGGCTAGATACCGTTCAGTTAGACAATGCCTCATCATGTATTAAACTAAAAGTGAATAGTTGACTGGGTCATTTTGTAACGGTAGCTAACGTTAGCTCATGGAGGTCCCGTCCCACTAGACTAGACTAGACCCGTGTTTACATGCGTGCGGGAGGAGCTGGAGGAGGAGCAGACGCGCAGCACTGTGTGCAGCTCCCGGTGTCTGAGACAGAACTCAGCGAGTGAGATCCGTTTTGACGATCGGCGAAAATAAAGCATTATCACCGATCGCATATTTATACTGATTATCGGCCGATAACGATCGGTGGCCGATCGATCGGGGCATCCCTAATTGCAGTAATTGGTAAAGAAAGTTAAACTTTGGAACGATCAATGGATTACTTTTTATCGCAAAGCTCCTATGATGCTGCTGACTTTGTGCTTGATTGATTGAACACTTTAACAGATTGCAGAATGGGTACAATACAGTACAGCTCAATACTAACAAATGCCAAGAGGATGAAGACCAGAAAAATACTTTTGTCTTGTTTACATAAGGGCCCTCTATTTTCAAGACATTTATGACATGCAAGACATACAAATATACGGTACTGTGTAAGAAAAGGAGATCATAAAAAAATTTGTGCTGTGTCAATACATTAAAAGAAATTAACTAATCTCAATTTTCTGTAATTAATCTAGATTAAAAATCACATTTTTCTACTTAAGACCGAAGCTTGTAACAGATATTTACTTGAGTAAAATCATGGAATTAATGTAAAATCAACACAAAGTATATTTAGATTCAAATACTATTTTAATAGCTTTCTTTGAATACAGTTTCTCTCCTGTGAAATACAAATGTTCAACAAAACAATCATGCCTCAGCTAGACCTCTTTCTTATATCCGCGGCGCTAACAGAAATAAAAACAATCCAGGCCTATGTGTGCAGATTGGCTTAGAGTTTTGATTGATTGAAAGTTTTATTAACAGATTGCAGAATGGGTACAGTACTTAAGCATTACATCACACGCAGGAGTGGTTTGTGACCAATAAACCATGCCTAGGGGTGGTTGTTAGGCCCGAGGCGCAGCCGAGGGTCGTTAGACCCCCCTAGGCATGGTTTATTGGTCACAAATCACGACTGCACGTGGTGTAAAGCTTTTATACAACTGCCAGATTCATCCAACCTTATTTCTATACAATAAACACACATTAATCGAAGATTTATTGAAAAAACCATCCGCCAGAAAAAGTAGTTCCCACAACTCCATGTGGAAGCAGCTTGAAGTGCATCCAACCAAACTAACACATCCAACTGTGTATTATTGGAATGATTGAGAGAAGTTGCCTCATGTGGAAGCAGCTTGAAGTGCATCCAACCAACTAACACATCCAACTGTGTATTATTGGAATGATTGATTGAAAATTTATTAAAACGTTTTCTTTGCCCTATAGGAAAAAAACGTTTTCTTCGCCCTATTTTTTTATTTATTTCTTTTAGCCTAAACTTAACCAGTTGGAAACCAGGGGTACAGTAATAAAATTAGCAATCAACCAATCAATCAATTCAATAGACCATGCTCACTTAAAACAGCGCTGCTTCTCTCTCAGTCTGACTCCCCCGCTGTTGCAGACAGGAGTGTGTGCGTGTGTGTGTGTGTGTGTGTGTGTCACAGTGTGTGTGTGCGTGTGTGTGTGTATGTGTGTGTGTGTGTGTGTGTGTGTGTGTATGTGTGTGTTTGTGGGTACGCCAGCGTTGGACAGTGTGAGAGAGAACGCTGCAGTCGGAAAGTAGGAAGGAAGAAATTTAAATCAATCAATTAATCTATCAATCAATCCGCGATTTTTCTTTTGTTCTAGATTGAGTCAAGACCCATCAATTACATCATCCAACATTGTTTAAAATACTAACACATTCCCCTTGACAGAATCGCTTTATATTTAGTCGTTATGAAGCTATCAACATATCCATTTGTTAAAGATTATTGTCCGCCATCTTGTTTTTTCCGACGGAGTGATCCGGCGGAGTGATGTGATTCAGTTGTGGGCGGGTCCTGGGACCAGGAGCGTGGATTGTGAAGGATACATACGTGTAAATGGACTGTTTCAGCCAATCAGAATCGAGAAATTTGCATGCCGTTGTATAAAGCTCAATACACACTTGTTAACGCATTGAGTGCCATGCCCCTTATACCAGATAACCCCTTGAGTGCCAGCGCTTTAGTCAATGGGAGGTCGGGGATATTTGCGAACGCTTAAACTATATCTTAAATTATGGGTCTAAAACACCCCTCGCTTATCAATTACTTGCTTGCAGTCAACATGTATGAAACGTATTGTTTTTTCATTGGTACATTTCCGTTTTATACCGTTTTGAATACGAGTATAGTTTCGGAGAGTTCTAGTAATTTCAGAGCGATTCCGCGATAATAACCCTTTAGTGGAATACACAACACGTTGTAATTTTTCGGCTGATTTATGAATAGTTTTCAAATAAACGCTAGATTATCGATAGTATATGTGTACTTATGCATGCTAGAGAAGCGGGCTGAAAAATCTATTATCCATGACCTGGTCAGCGCTAACGTCATACACGCTCACACACAGACGCGTTGTGATCGCTATGAAAAAAACATCTGATTAACCCAGGGGTCGGCAACCTTTACTATCAAAAGAGCCAAAAGTCCCACAAAATAAAATGCTCAGGGAGCTGCACAACCTATTTACCCTTAAAATGAAGATAACGCAGTGTATAACGTTTTATATATCCCCAAGCATACCCCACATTTAGCATAAAACACCTGACAATTGCATACCCAAAGTAATTTGCGATTTATTATACTTATAGCACACGTTTGTTGCATTAACACTTTCAGTGCCCAGCAGGGGGCGCACATTTAGTGCTTGAATGCCCACCATCCACTTCAATGTTAGCATTAATATCGCCTAATCTATGTTTTAAATTATGGCTGTGTCTAATCTGCCCGTCGCATTATCAATGACTCATTTCCAGTCAACATTGTCGAAGCGGATTGTTTTTTTATCGGATTTCCGTTTTATAGCATTTTGAAAAGCCCTCGTTTTCACGGAAAAAACAAAGATTCCATGATGATCGCCCTGTACTGTAATATTCTAGAACGTTGTCATTTTTCGGCCTATTTATGAATCGTTTTCAAATAAACGCTAGATTATCGATGGTATGTGTACGTGTGCACGCTGGTGCCGCGCGCTGAAAATCGATTCTCTCAGTTCCTGATCGCTCTTACAGTCAAACAGCCATATCACATTATAGGGGAAAAGCTTATATCTCCGTGAAAACGGGTCTGATTATCCTAAAACTGGTCAAATAGTAATAGTAAATAATCTCCTTACCTGAGATCAGATGGTATCCAAATGGATTATTCCAATTCCTGATCGCCATTACAAAAATAGATCATTTTATTGATCCCACGCGTATACTGTAAAACACATATTACACGCTGTGCTGAGGGTCCAGAATGAATCTGATTGGCTCCGGTTACATGCGTGAGAAGTCAAATGTGGATTCCGGAGTTTTTTTTTCTCATCCATTTTCATCAAGTCCAATCCAAAATGGTGCATTACCATCTGGGAGACGATAGGGGGTGCTTTTTTCACATCTGAGCGCCTGGCTGGGCAGGATTACCAACGGTAGACTAGGTTGATGAAATATGAATTCAGATAATAAATAAAAATAAATAAAAAATAAATCCGAGAATTCTCGTGATGGGCATTCAAAGTGTATGGGATTTATAAAGCAAAAAAAAGAAAAATTTGTGACTTTTTATTGCTGTTTTTACCAGTTATAACAAAGGAAAACCTCAAACTCTTATGAAGAGGAGAAAAAATACTGGCTGTGTAGACCTATTTTAAAATAAAACACAGAACTATGCAGCTCTATTAGAGTCCTTCCCTTATTTGTGGAAAATCTATAAAATAAAAAGTACATTTTTCGTTCGCAAATTTCGCACCACATATCAGGCATACAGGTAAGCCTGCATCGTTAGTCGTGAAAGCAAATTAATCTGTCCACGCTGAATTAAACCCTCTATTTTTCTCAGACTTTCCTTTTTTTGGATTTATCCATGGTTAGCTTACTGGGGGGTCGGAAACTCAAGATTAGCCACTTGCAGACGGCAGGGAGAGGCGTGGGGTGTGACGTACTGTATATTTTAGTTGATGAAATATTTTTGTTGACTAAATATCTTAGTTGGTGAAATATTTTTTCATTTCAGTGTCGGTGACCTCGATCTCCAAAAGAAAAGTTTAAAATATTTATTTAATTTTTTGGGCCAGGGAGCCGCAGCTGATTGGCTAAAGAGCCGCATGTTCTGCAAAAAGATTAATCCAATTCCTGATCGCCATTCCCAAATATTGATCGCGTTTATTGATCCAACGTTATAGTCCGAAACACATAATCGACGCTGCTCTGAGGGTCCTCAGTCAATCTGGTAACACGATACTG
This sequence comes from Notolepis coatsorum, assembly GCF_963971535.1. Taxonomy (NCBI): domain Eukaryota; kingdom Metazoa; phylum Chordata; class Actinopteri; order Aulopiformes; family Paralepididae; genus Notolepis; species Notolepis coatsorum. The sequence continues at coordinate 73,152,711 of NC_140171.1, read as the reverse complement.
CATGCCAGAGATGGGAAAACCCTGGACCGGACTTTTTTTCTGCCACCCAATCCAATCCAATGATGTGCATTACCATCCGGGAGACGATAGGCGTCGGTATTTGCCCTTTTCGAGCTCGGACCCATTCACAATGATAACGTCAGGCTGGATGGATGAAAATGTATGGATATCGCTAATAAAAGAAATAACGATTAAATAACGAGAACTCGTCATTGGCACTCAACGCATGGCGAGTTAAAAGTGTTAAGGGAGGGCGGTCAGGTGGCATGGTGGAGATTGCGCTTGTCACCAACACAGGAGATGCTGAGTTCGGGCCCAGCTCTCGGCGTTGCTACCAGCTTGGCTGGTCGTTCATACTAATACAATTGGCAGTATTAGGGGGTGGGAAGCTGGTGGGTGGGAATCTGGCGTTGTGGACAGCGACGCCTACAGGTCGGGTCTCGGTGCTTGCTCAGCGGGGGCAGGACTTGGTGGAGATGGCGTGCCCTCCCACGCGTTACACTTCACCAATGAGAGTCCTCGCTGCCAAGTGAAAAGACGTCACTGGCAGTCGCCACACGCATCGGAGGAAGCGTGCGGTCGGCTTCGGGATGCCCTTGTACCGACTCGTAGGAGAACATGCATACAGCAGCCAGGTAGGGGAGAGGGGGAATTGGCACGGCGACTAAATTGGACGGGGAGAAAAAACTGAAAATCGGAGAAAAAGAAATAAAAAAATAAAGAAAAGTGTTAAGGGGATGCAAATATTCAAGCAGAAATACATAATGGTTAAATGAGAAGACATGCATCATTATGGATGGTCTGAGATGACACTGGGACCTGTTGAAGTTGTAGTGAGTTCTTCATGCAAGAAATCCCTAAAATACCAAAGATGAGTTCAATGATAAACTAACTAGAATCCATCAAAGCACATGCAAGAGACTAGTAGGAAATGTCTGGGAAAGGTTTAGTTTAGGTGCCAGCAGCTGCTGGTTCCCAAGGGTTCACATACTTATGCACACAAGGATATTTCATGTACATATATATATATTCAAACTATTTGTTTTCCTTCAATCATGACATGCTTTATCGGGAAATGTATCATAGATGAAGATATAATAAAGGTTCATCTGTGAAATATTTGAAAAACTGACTATTCCAAATGGGTTCACATACTTTCAAGCAACACTGTATATTGATGAGCATAGTACTACCTGGGGTGTCACCGGCAGGTGTGGTTAATGTGAAGTTAGTTCCTGTACAGGGAAATGTGAACAATATTTATTTCATACTTCTAATCTCAAGCTGTTTTACAAGAGGGCATTTTGCATCCAATGGAACAGAACACTTAGCATTTCTGTACATTAGAGAACTTTTTTCTAGCTGGAGAGCAAAGTTTGCCCAATTTTTTTTAAATTCTCATACAGCTCTGAATATGAATGGCTTGTGGATTCAGAATTTCAGCAGCCAATTTAGTCATAATAGAAAATACTGCTTGAATACAAGGCAAAATGGCTAATATAATTCACATACCTGTATGGCCAGCCACAGCTAGACTTAAAGGTGCACTATGTAGTTTTGGGGAGAGTTGGACAAGTGAGAACTCTTAGGATATACTTCAATAACTGAATAAACAAACGTTGAGTGTGGTCCCTGGAACACTGAAGCTAGAAAGCTATGTGAAAATGTACTGTTTAACTGTTTTACAAAGGCAGGCCAGACTATTTACTTTAGAAACATTATAGGCTTACTTTTTGTCCACAATGCCTCAAAATTATAGTATGATGGATAAATATGACTTGTAAATTAATTGCAGGCCCTGCGAATGTAAAGCACCCCCCTCCCCCTAAACTGCATAGAGAACCTTTACTGTTAATTTCAAGCCCTGGTCATATCACAAAAATGAGATTAAGCTGATGAAGCCAACACAAATTGAATGTCCAAATTCACTATATGAATGCCACTTTAGGAGCTTTGCTCAGAGCCCCCAAAATCATTTCACTGAGTCCGCCACTAGGGGGCTCTGAAGATTAGACTGGTGAACACACCATGGGTATGGTGACTATCTACACACCGTTCATTTATCTTTCTGTTTCTCCCTCCCTCTCCAGGATGCAGCAAAAGTGTGCCGTGCCTTCATGGAAAGGGAGAAGGGCGAAGTCCGTTTCTCTGCAGTCGCACTCTGTCGCAGTTAGACTACTTGGCAAAATCCATAGACGAGAACCAAAATCCCCCCCCCACACACGCACATAGATACACAAATGCACAAACACGCAACAAAACGATATCCACTTGTAACACAAACACCTGCGCACACTATGCACTGCAAAGCACATACACACACTCACACCAGATATTTGAGTATGTGCTGCTTATACACACATCCCAAAACACTGCTGCACGTAGATGATGAGCTTGCCCAGGCTTTTTATGTGATGTCACTTTTGCAAGAAAAATTCTGCAGTTTTTTTTATTATCTTTTTTATATATATATATATATATATATATATATATAACACTACTGGACTTACTGAGGTTAGATTCCATCACTGCCTGTGTTTGTTTGTCCGTTGAGTCTTTATGTCTATGTTATTGTTTTGTATGTGCCTCTGTGCTGGACCGTCTTTTCACAGAAGATGGGAGTGAATGTACAAGTGCCTTCAGTGGCAACTGGGTATAAAGACAGGAGAGAGAATGAGAGTCAGACAGAAGGGCAACAGTTAAAACCCCTGCAGTTCAAAAGTGTGGGGAGGAATTTGACTTGTTTTAAATGCCAGGCGTTGGTGTGTGGCGGGAGAGTTTTGTGAAGGGTCGTCATTGTTTAGAGCAGCCCGAATGTGGCTTGAAGGAATAATCTGACCGCTCTTCTGTCCAATCCAGTCAACTTCTTTGGATGAGGCACACTGGCTGATGTTTAATACAGGCGGAGTTACAATCCTTTGCCTTTCAGAGTTCACTTATCTTGTTTTTTGGGAGGGGGATGAATGTGTTTTTAATGGAATTTGTCAGCTCGCACTTTATTTAGACCCAAGCACTTTTATTGCAAAATCTACAAATACTTAAAACTGTCGATGTGCAATAAAGTTGTAACAAAAACATTTCTACTCAAATTGGAGTCATGGATTCAGTAGCAATTTGAGTTCAGTTAAAGGGCTTGCACCCAAATAAAGTACTAGTGTTTGTTGGGATGATGATCGGTTATGTTTGTGAGCTGATATTGTTTTGTTGACTTCTAGGCTGTGTTCCATCATTTGCCTTTCTGCGGCTCCTGCGGCTTTCCAATACATTACAATATTGTAGATTTATTGGCAATGCAGCTTGTTTTGAACTCAATAAAGCAACCCTTAAACCTTACACATGCCTCTTTGAATTTGTGTGTTTAAGAGGAGGTTAGAAGGTGTTTGTGCATGCCCTGCAGAGGAAGAATTTCACTGCCATTGAACATGCCAATTGTACTTTTGACTTTTATCCTTGAATCCTCTTAAGGAAAATCGAGCAACACAGCAGCTTCGCTGTTCAAATATGTAAGATTTATACTATTTAGTGAAATATATGAAAAGGGAATAAAAACAAGAGGATCCTCTACACAGATATATAAATGTTAACTTGGTTAAGCAGTAATGTACTGACTGATTTGCAGGTAATTCTAGACTACGCATGTAAACAATGTGCAGCTGTCAATACAGAACAACTTGCATCTATCAGACTAGAAAATAAGTGTGCAGCATGTCTATTTTACTCTAATGTTTACAAATATTACCACCATAAACAAAACATTTTACATCTACAAAATATGGCAAATTCAATTATAGATTTTTGGTGGTGTGGCTACTAAATTGAGCCTTTAATGAAAAGCATTCCTTAGTCATTTTGATGTGTGTGTTGCTGCTTGTGTTCGTCCACTTCCCTCTAAGCTATTAATCATGTCCTTTTCTTGGAACTAGGCCTGTCACGATAACACATTTTGCTGGGCGATTAATTGTCCCAGAAATTATTGCGATAAGTGCTATTATTGCGGTTTTGAGAGAAATTATTTTTTTGAGAAATGTATTTCCCAAAAGTTTTCAATCAACTTTTTTTTTACTAATAATGATAATAGCATAATAATGCAAGGAAACCATTTCAAAGTGCAATAAACCTTTATTTAACATTGGAAGACATTTTAAATATCCTAAATTACTACCTAACCAATCAGATATGAGGTAGCGTCAGAAGCAGAGTAACCTCGTTCCCAGTTTTATCTCCGTGAGAGCAATGATAAAACGAGCAGAGCAATGTGTGTGGACAAGAGGCGGGTTGCTACGTTTACTGTAGGAAGGGGCTTTTAGACCCATGTTTTTATTTTTTGCTTCGAAAAGAGGGACATCCTCTCAATATGCGGGACGTGGGACATTCGGTCAAATGGCTGTGCAGTATACAACCAAAAGCGGGACACCTGGTCACCCTAACTGTGGCTCGCGTTTGTTTACTGTGGCTCGCGGATTATGTGATGGGCAAGCTACTTGGAAAATGTAGTAAGCTACACTACCAGTTACTCTCGATTAAAATATAGCTCAACAATAATCAAATAAACACAAATATATACTATCTCTATTGGAATGGAGACTTTTCAGCACAGGATAAACTAGGGATGGGCAAAAAAAACAGATCGATTGATCACATGATGTACTTGAGTACTCGTGGAGGAAAACGCTGTACAAAATAAATGTCTTTTCCGGTGTTTTAGACTTTGCTCTTTTATTTTGAAACCCACCGACCGGAAGTATTGTTGTTATTATCCTAGCAGAACCTATGAGCGGACAACTTGTGTCGTCCGGTTCTGTGTTTTTGAGCTAATGATAAAACAAATGTTGAGATTGTTGGTGAACAACTAACCAAGTTTTAACGTTAGCTACTAACGTTAGATGCAGCTACTACGATGAGGAGGAAGCGTCATAGCATCAACGCTAGATCTTTAATCTTTATTTAGCAGTCCAGTTTCTCCGGGCAGTAGCGTATAGCGTTTGTTCACGCTACATCACTACTTGGGTCTAAAAATAGCTACACTACAAAGAACGCTACTTGGTTCAAAAGGAGCGACGCTACCATCACGCTACTGAGAAATGTAGTTAAGCTATGTAGCGTTGCTACTGCCCAACATACGCATGGTGCTCACAGGAGCTCCCGTGCTGTACTCTGTAGTAACGCCAGCGGCCCGCCTCCCCACACGGAGAGGTACTGGTTCCCGCCTCATTAAAACAAACACGCAAATAGCAATTAATTGTGCCCGTCAAAATCATTGCATTCATTTTCATTATTGCGCGATAAATTGATTTATTGCTTATTGCAACAGGCCTACTTGGAAGCAATGTTTGTTGTGCATAGTTGAAATGTCAGGTATCATGTGCTCTTCATCTGCCCTTTTGGCTACAGTACATATGTAGCCTTACGACTTTCCAAAAGTCAGGGATGTTAAAATCCTATTTGCAGTTTGGTGGATGTTGAAATCCAATGTGTCCTATATCCTGAGATTATTTTAGTATTGATGAAGCCAGTGGGAGTCCAAGCCCTAACCCTGCCCATTACTGTGCCATGTGCTCTACCACGGCACAATACGTTTTTTTCACAGGAAATCCACTATTTTACAGATTACCTTTATTTTTCTACTTTAAGTGTAAATACCATAAAACTACAGTAAATTACCTTTTTATCAAAATATGAACCATTAAATAAAGGTTGTAGTATTTGATTTTACTGTAATTTGACAGTAAGTATTTGGAAACCATTGATGCCAGACATTTACCGTTCTTGCAGCTTTTTTTTCTTACAGTGTAGGAACATAGGTTTTCTTCTTCTCACAATGTCTTTGATCTTGATTCTTTACCACTCTTCACCACTCGCACTAGTCTCGGCTCACACCCGTCCTCTCATTTCCTCTCACACTCTTATCATGGCCATAGAACCAGATGACCCTCTGCTCACTAGACTAGAGGGGGGGAGAGGTCCCACCATGTCTAATTGTTAGGCTACAACATGCAGCCTGTTAGACCACCTACTCTAATTCAGCTGTCGAGGAAAGAAGGAAGGAGACAGAAGAAGTTATATTGGTCAGCCTGTTTACCCAGCGCGTCGCCGTGGATACAGAAGCGCACTGAGAATCAGCTGCGACCTTTCTGCGCGTTTGAAAGAGTAGGCGCGTGACGTCACGCCACAGTTGACCGGAATTGAAGCTGGGAAATAACGAGACACCTTTTGTAATAATAACCCCCTCCTCTCTTTCTCTCTCCCTGCCACCCCGCACGAAAGATTCTTCTCTGCGCAGTCCCGTCCCGTTTATGCGCGCGGCGGCAGTGGCTGGTCGGTTTAGAAATAGTTATTTTGAGTGTCTGGTTCGTGTTGCAGTGTGGTCTGTGTGGGAGAGGGCTTCTCTCCATCTCTCCGCTACAGCGCAACGGAGATCCGTCGGACAGGTCTAGCAACTATCTGTGCGCAGAGCTGTGTGTTTACGGTAAAAGCGAAGAGGATAACGGACCGTTTCCCTGCGCACCGCGGAGAAAAACACCGCACCGGACTGTGTTTATCATATTACGGACCTCTCAAGGTCTGATCATTCGCTGCTCTTGATAAACGGCCTGCCTGGTGTCGGTCGCCGACCAGAGAGATGGCCAGTCCCGCAGCGGGAGCACCGAATAGCCCACAGGAGGACGAACCGGAGCCAGTCGAGCCCAGCCACCCCGAGCCTGCTGCTTGCCAAGAGGCACAGAAATGGATCGAGGTAAGCGCAAGCCTAGAATATATAACTATCAAGCATGTTGCCCAGTAGGCTACGCGGGGCAGCACGCAGTGTGGTTCGGGGGTTCTTTCGTTGTGGATCATTTGAACAGGGGATATAAATACATCATTATTGCACCGTCACCTGTTGGGGACCGCTGCGGTCTCGCTGGTGTCGGGTTGCTTCGCCTCTGACAATGCGGGACATCATGGTTCCTCTTGCATGTTGGAATGCATGGTGGGCCACCGACCGTCAACTATATGCACTTGCATGCATGTTTCAAGTTTTAACACATGGCGCCGGTTCATAAAGGGAATCGTTTCACCAATGCGCTTGGCCCTCTTTTACATAGAACGGCCCAACGGGGGATGATCTTCCTACGCATGGCCTCTTTTCTGGGCTGGTGTGTCCTCTTGACTCCTATGTATTGTGCTCACTTGTTGATGATTATGAAGCCACACCATAGAAAAGCCTATGTTCTTCTTGCCAAGAGGAGCAACGCCCCCTTTTCAGGCGCGAGGGGATTCCGGTTGCCATGGTTATGAAACCGGGCCAGTATTCACGCACGAGATGCTGCAATGCACGACATTATTTTGCCGTGTGGTTCACTTCCATAGCCACCAAACAGTGGCCCTAAAGCCTCCGAGAGTGTGCCCGTGCTAATGTGTATAAGCCTACTTTGTGTGGTCCTGTTTTTTCCCTGCCTGTGGGCTGTGGCCAAAGTGACCTATTTTTCTTCCCTCAAATCAGGCTTATACACGTGAAAGTCATTATTTTTATATTTTCGGGGGGGTCGATTCAGGACCACACTCCTACGCAGAGCTGTCTAGCTACAGTACTGTACGCCTGTACTGTACATCACACAGTCCAACTCTCTGCGTAGGAGAATGATTCATGTTCAACTGATTAATTTCCCCAACGAAATAAACAATTATATAGCCTACGTGTAAAACATAAAAATATGCTGAGATTTTGGTGCAAGACCAATTAGGAACATGATACAACATGATACACAAAAACAAATAGCAATAATTAGTTATATTGGACAATTGAAGTAATCCTGTGAGCACACACCAAAATTCGTTTAGCTGTAGAGGTGTATTGATTGATTGATTGAAAACTTTATTAAAAGATTGTAGAATGTGTACAATACAGTATGGCTCAATACACACAATTGTTAAGGGGATGCAGACCAGAGAAAGACTTTCGTCTTGTTTACATCAGGGTCCCCCATTTTCAATTCATAATGAGATTTATGACATATGAAACCGGTCTTATTTGACATGCCCTGAGTGGGAGTCGAACCCCGGTCTCCCGCGCCGCGGGTGACATCGCAGACCACTATACCAAGAGGATGACATTTTTTCGGGATTCCCACGGGATGGGAGTCAAATTCACTTTGAATCACGTGATTGGGCAGGACCGGGAGTAAACGTCAACGGGAGCAGAAGGGAGTGGGAACTATGACAACAAAATCAATGGGATTCGGGCGGGAGTGGGAGGGAGTGGGATCAGTCTCTGTGGGAGTTGGAGGGAGTGGGATTTTCTTTAAACTCACTCGGGAGTGGGAGGGAGTGGGATTATTTCTGTGGGAGTGGGAAGGAGCGGGAGTCAAAATCCACTCACATGTCAGCCTCTCTAGTCTGCAGGCCCGGACTGGCCATCGGGAGCACCGGGAGTTTTCCCGGTGGCCTGGCCTGCACAGATTAAAAAAAATAATAATAATAATTATTTTTTTTATTTATTTTTTTGCCAGGCGATTGTTTCTAGTTGTGGCGGTGTCGCGGCGTGATAGTTAGATAACCTAGATGGGTGGGGAACAACCAGGATTTCACTGTCTGCCACAGAGTTGGAGAACTATCTGACTCTCTCTCTCACGGCCGGCGGACAGTGGTGCAGTGCTGGTATAACGAGGTATAACAGCGTTTTACCATGGTCACTGAGGCTGAAGTACGCGCAATCGCGCACGGATATGTTCCCGCGTGTACGCGCAGTCACGCACACAAAAATCTGCTGTTCCCATTCGTTGTAACTAAGTACCGGCTCCGGCGGCTCGGCCCGCGGCCACCGTTTTTACATAACAAAAGCACAGGTAGAGTAGGCTGACCAAACGTCCTCTTTTGCCCGGACATGTCCTCTTTTCACGCCCTGTCCGGGGGGCGTCCGGGGGGGGGTTATTAATTCATCGAAATGTCTGGGGTTTCACTGTTTTTCAGTTTCAGTTTCACGGCCCTTTGCGAGCATCTGAAGGCTCGGGGCTGCATTTTTCGCCGAACATATAAATTACAGAATAAAGCGCTATTCGTTGCCGTTCGAATGCCATCTGGATCGCCAAAATCCGTGCCTCGGTTCTCGAGTTACATGCCGATATGTCAGGCATGCGACTTTTTACATGGCATTATCCAACCGGACTCCCGGAGAAGCATGCAGCTGCAGAGCCGCAGAGCCAGCGGCGCTCTCTGGACCGCAACACTTTAAGGACCCACACTTTAAGGACCCTCGCTTCCATTGGCTGATTTGGGTCACATGACCGTCCCACCCAATGGCTGAATTGGAGTATTGCACTGCGGGATTGATTGATTGATTGATTGATTGATTGAAAACTTTATTAACAGATTGCAGAATGGGTACAGTACAGCTAAATAAATACAATTGTTAAGGGGATGCAGACCAGAGAAAGACTTTCGTCTTGTTTACATCAGGGTCCCCCATTTTCAATTCATCATAACATATATGACATACACGACATACAGATAGACAGTACTGCTACATCTATACATTTATGACATATACCAGATTTGCAAATACAGTACTGTTTGTGATACAAAAGTTTCATACGCTGCAGTCGCTGCTACCTTTTTCAGCTTCTCTATTTCAAGGCAAAAAAAATAAAAAATCTGTGCCACGCGCGTGGAGCGTTTGACCTACTGTCAATTTGCCACTGCACCACTGCCGGCGGATCACACACACACAATGGAGCCGTGCTGCCGCTTGTGATTGGTGGAGGCGGGACCAGGCGATACAACTGATTGACAGCGGAGGCGGCGAATGGAATGGCAGACGGCACTCAGATGCAGAATAACAGCCAGGCAATGAGCCAGGTAGTGAGGGACTCGGGAGAGATACAGTAGAGCGAAAGTCAATTAACGTTGATGTCAAGATGGACAGTGGAAGAAAGAGAAAGGGTGGAGGAGAGAGAGATAAAACAAAGAAAAAGAAAGGCCCTTACAGGAGAGAGTGGTTAACTGTATTATAATAGTAAATAGAAAAATATGTTGTGCTCTTGCTTTTTTCTTTTTGAAGGTGGAGAGAGTAGCATTGCTAGTGCCACAACAGTTTTATTTGAGGTCCATAACAGTAGGCCTACATTGTACTAAGCAATTGTTGGCTCATTAGTTTGTGATTCACATGCACTAAAATTCACCAGAATGCAGGAAATTAAGTCTTTGTAACAAAAAATTTCCTGGTGGGGGACCCCCAGACCCCCCGCTTAAAAAGTGGCCTGACTGGGGCTATATTTCGCGCTATATCTCCCGGTATGAATTATTTCCCCAGTCCGGCCCTGCTAGTCTGTATGCCTTTTAAGGGGGAGTGAGTTTACTTGCAGTACCGCTATGTGCCACAGTCACTTCACAACACTTGAAGTCCATCGTGACTGTGGATACAGACCCGGCGCCATGGGCGGGCATTAGGGGGCCGGGCCCGCCCACTGAGTCACCTGTGCCCACCCTGGTAATTTTTTTTTTTTTTTGCCACTCTACTAATGAGTAGCCTGTGGAGGAATTTTTTTAGCTTTTTTATGCACCTTATTTTTGTCAGTTCAGTTCAGTTTGTCAGTGAATTCAGAAGTGTTGAATAAATGGAGAATTTTCAAAGATATAGAATAGAATAGAATAGAAATGTATTATCCTGAGGGAAATTTGACACTGCAAATCACTCAACATTAAACATTTAGACAGAACAAGTCACGAATAACAAAACAAATGGCCTAAGAATAGAATAGAATAAAATGAAATAGAATAAAAATAGAATAAAAGATACAGTAAATAAATACAGTAAAAATATACTGAAGTCTACAGTAGGTGTAATATTGCACAGTGCTGTTTAAAAAGTAAGAGTCCAGGAAGATGGTAACTGTCACTCTGTGCCAGGGCCGGACTGGGGAAATAATTCATACCGGGAGATATAGCGCGAAATATAGTCCCAATCAGGCCACTTTTTAAGCGGGGGGTCTGGGGGTCCCCCACCCGGAAATTTTTTGATACAAAGACAGCATTCTGGTGAATTTTATGAGCCAACAATTGCCTAGTACAATGTAGTACTCTTATGAACCTCGAATAAAACTGTTGTGGCCCTAGCAATGCTACTCTCTCCACCTTCAAAAAGAAAAAAGCAAGCGCACAACATATTTTTCTATTTACTATTATAATACAGTTAACCACTCTCTCCACCTATTCAAACAGAGCAAGAGCACAATACCATATTCACTTTACTGATGCACTACCCATCAACAGTTAAAATAGCCCTTTACACAAACATTAAATAACAGACCTTTCATTGCAATACTATAATAACAGTAGCCACTGCCAGAATAGTGACACATGTATCGCGTGTGGTGAGCACACGCATGCATGCACAACGAAGACAGAAGATTGCGTTGTCTCAATCATTTTAACTATAAAATGAGCTCAAAGTATGAGCTCACTGACTGAAATTTCCAACAAAAAGCATCAATTGTCAAATAATATTGATCACATTAACTAGACTAGATGTTTTTGAGGAAATTAGAAAGGGAACAACAACTTAACCCTTGTGTCTGATCAGATTCTTATTTTTTTGATAACTTTACAGTGATTATGTTTGTAGCCAATGTGGCAAAGGTGTGTAATCTTTGAATTATCTTTGAATTATTTTGACTTTCTCTTTATCTGCCATTCCATTCGCCGCCTCCGCTGTCAATCAGTTGTATCGCCTGGTCCCGCCTCCACCAATCACAAGCAGCAGCACGGCTCCATTTCTGTGTGTGATCCGCGTGAGGGAGAGAGAAAGATAGTTCTCCAACTCTGTCGCAGACAGTGAAATCCTGGTTGTTCCCCACTCACCTAGGTTATCTAACTATCGCGCCGCGCCGCCGCCACAACTAGAAACAATGGCCTGGCAAAAAAATAAATAAAAAATTATATATATATATTTTTTTTTATATAATTATAATTTTTTTGTATCTGTGCAGGCCAGGCCACCGGGAAAACTCCCGGTGCTCCCGATGGCCAGTCCGGGCCTGCTCTGTGCTCAGTGATGCAGTGAGGCACAGTGATGCATTGTATAGTCTGATGGCTGTCGGAATGAAGGACTTCCTGTGCCGTTCAGTGCTGCATCTATACTTTATAGTAGGGATGCCCCGATCGATCGGCCACCGATCGTTATCGGCCGATAATCAGTATAAATATGCGATCGGGGAATTCCGATAATTAGTCATATTCGCCGATCGCGGAAACTGATCAAGTGGATATCTCACTCGCTTGTCTCAGATGCACAGGACCTGCAAACTGCTCCTCCTCCCTAGCCCCGCCCGTACCCGTGTAGAGTTTGTAAACACAGAGTCTAGATAGTGCATTCGACCTGAGCTAACGTTAGCTACCTAGCTATCGTTACTGTTTAAACAAAATTACCCAGTCAACTATTCACTTTTAGTAGGCATTGTCTAACGGTATTTAGCCGGCTAGCTACTGATAGCTCCGGATATCAACAAATGCCCCAGGAAGTCTAGTAGTCCATGTTGATATCTCCGTTAGCTTGCGTTAGCTTGCGTTAGCGGACGTTAGTTCACAGTTCAAAACGAAATGTCCGATTGAACTAAATAGTTGTCTTAACGTCATCTAGCCGGCTAGCAGTAGCTACAGATAGCTCCTGATATCAATGTCTTATAACATTGATTGAATGCGTATTCGAGCTGAGGGCTTGCTGAATGTGAAATGACCAAAGCATAACGTTACCAGACAGTGGAGCTGTTTGCAGATAGCGAGCATTTTGACTTGTTGCGTGGTGGCGATGTCTCGCAGATAATACAAGTACAAGTCTAATTATATAATATATATTTTATTAAAAAAAAACTTTTTATATAAAATAATTTTTAATTTCTTTTTAATCAAAAACGATCGGTATCGGATCGGTATCGGCCGATATGGCTCACGACGATCGGTGATCGGTATCGGTGGCAAAAAACGTGATCGGGGTATCCCTACTTTATAGTATTGCTATCTGTCCATTCTCATTGTCACTTGAGTTCATAAACCGTCCCTTCAAAATGGCTTAAAGAAGAAAAAAAATCCATCAATAGATTGTCATTTTATAGCGCCGTGAATATAAGCTTTATTGCAGATTTCGTCTCATATTTTCTGGAAAGCTAGTTATGGAGCTAAAGGCTACTAACGTTATATTCAACAGCATTTCCGTTTTATATATGCTAAAGAAATAACACAAACTGCATATGATCCAGGCTCTCCCAAAGCATGTATGGATGAAAGGGGGGCGGCGGGGGACGGCGTTTAGTATTATTGATTACCAATACAGTGTCCGTGTAACTAGCCACATTCACTGATCGAATGCTTGCGTCTCACAACAAGGTCTGATCCGGCTGTAATTTAGGTGAATAAAGTCTTACCGTGAGCCCGTGGGATAGCCCCGGGCATTTCCCCGTTATCGATCGGCATCTGGTAGATCGATATGTCCATTGGCTGATGATAAATCCCATTATTCCATGGTGAAATCTGCGATTCGAAATGTAATCAACGGTGCATGCTGTTGGTTCGGGATCAGGGTAATATGAAACGCCATTGGAAGGTAAACATTTTTTTCCCCCATTCGCCCACATGGTATACTGCAGTGGAGCGATGGCGCCCCTAAGAGGATCTGGCCGGTATTGCATGTTCGCGATTCCACAGACGAGGGTAGATCTGCAGAGCCGGTCGGGGATCTTGATCCGGTTATTAATATGGAATAAAACAAGAACAACTTGCCACGGCTATATACGTGCCTCTGGTCCACAACGCATGGCACCGAAAGCCGTATATATACGTGGCCGGTCCCCATTGTGTTAAACAAGTCAAGAAGAAACATCACAATAAATCAAGAACAAAACAAAAACACCATAAAGTCCAAAAAATTTAAAATAAATGCAACACTCCCAGACATACCCCACGCGAAGGTAAGGAAAAACTCACTAAAACCTAACAATAGGAAAAAATGCACCATGGGCAATGTGGAGGAGAGAAACCTTAGAAGGGCCATTCAAGGGGGGATCTCCCTTCTTAGATGTCGGTGATAGTAGTGTTGCAATAAAACAACAACAACATACAGCAACAACAACATACAGATATACAGATATATCATGACATTTATGACATACATGACATACAGATATACAGTACTGTTACATTTGTGACATACACAATATGCAAATATACAGCAAATATACAGTAAATATACTGTTAAACAGAGATCCTAACAGAAAATATATACATACGAGGGGGAGGAGACTGTACATTGGGAGGGGGTGGGTGGGGGGGAGGGGGGTGCAAGGTGCAAGCATAGGGAGGGGGGGTTTGGACATTTACGGGGGCCAGTTTAGAATTGCAGCCTCCCGTAGGTGCTCTTTGAGAGCGGTTTTGAAGGTGGGTAGGGATTAAAAAATTTTATGGCTGTGGGTAGGGCATTCCACATTGATGTGGCATAATTGCAAAACGTGTTTAGTCCCTTGTTTGAGCCGTATCTGGGTTGAACATGATTTGTGGAATTCCCTCTGGTGTTGTGGTCGTGGTATTCACTGACCTTTGGGAAGTATTTCGACATAGTCGTAGTACCCTTGAATGAGTGCTCCTGTTAGTCTTCAGGGTATTCTTGTTTACCAGAAGAATCGTGTTCGTTGGTTGACTTTTTTGATTACATTGGATGCCATGTAACAGGAAAGATTTGCCTCTAGGATGGAACCCAGATATGTAATTTCATCTTTCCTTGTGACAATATTGTCACCCACTGTAACAGAGAAGCCGTTGGTCTTGCTGAGTTTTTTATTTGATCCGAAGAGAATGGACTCTGTTTTACCCAGGTGTAATGATAGTTTGTTATCAGCAAGCCAGGTGCAGATTCAGCCGAGTTCCGAGCTGAGGGTTTGTTCAACCTGTAACTTGTTCTTGTCAGAGACCAGTAGGGCTGAGTCGTCCGCGAACAGGAACAAGTTGCAGTCACAAGCTGATGACATGTCATTTGCATACAACGGTCCTAGTATGCTTCCTTGTGGAACACCACAGCTCACTGGAAGGGGGGGGGGGATAGGGTACCGTTTACCTCTACCATCTGTTCTCTCCCCTCCAGGTAGGATTGCATCCAGCTCACTGATAAACTATCAACACCAATTGCTTTTAGCTTGTCAATCAGAATGGAGTGATTGACAGTGTCGAAAGCCTTTTGGAGGTCTAGCATGACCATGCCGCAGTATTTGCCCGCGTCCACCTCTTGTTTGATGTGGTCGTTCAAATAGAGAAGGCATGTGTCATTGGAGTGGGATGTTCTGAAGCCAGATTGGAATTCGTAGATTCGATTTTTTTCCATGAGGTACTTTTCGACCTGTTCATAGATTTGTTTTCCATGACTTTCGAGATGGAGGTAAGAATAGAAACAGGGCGGTAGTTGCCTGGGTCTAATTTGCTGCCTTTTTTGTGCAGGGGGGTCACTCTTGCAATTTTGAAGTCTTCAAGGACGTGTCCTTGGTTTATTATGTGTGTGATGACTAGGGCTGACCTTCGAAGCTTTTTTTGGCAATCGAAGCTTCGGGGCCGAGCTTCGATTTTAATTCGAAGCTTCGGAGAAAAAAAAAGAAAAAAAAATCTATTTTTATTTTTTATCTTATGTTGTGGGACTTGTACAGCACTTTCGTAAACTTTGTTGTTTTTAAATGTGCTCTATAAATAAAGTGGGTTGGATTAATTAATTAAGTAGCCCCTTTCGTGACTGTGACACATCCAACAAGGTTTCACTCGGCTGTGTGATTTAATTCAAGGTGGATCGCTGTTGTCGTTTGAACAACTTCAGATTTCATGGGAACTACCAATCCCCCAAATCAAGAATGTTTAAGATGAATGAAGTAAGATTTTGATTATTTGAAATATGGCCTGTGTAGACTAAACTATGCACAGAATTATGTCAGTCTACAAGGTCCGGATTCTACATGGTCCGGCAATGTAGACCTTGTAGACTCCACTACAGACCAATTATCAGTGAATGTTCATGCATTTTTAAGAAGGGCAACTTCCACAAAAAAACAAAGAACTCACCAAAACATCTCAGTAGCACCTTATCTAAATGTTATATTTCATATATGGAGATTCATATTTATTTATGTATTGCATGCATTTCTACATTTTATTTCCTATTTTGTTTATTCATCCCAGTATCTTTCTTTCTTATGTGTGGAATTCTACAAGGCGCGCGCATACACACACACACACACACACACACACCTACACCTACACACACACCTACACACACACACACTTACATTTAGTCATTTAGCTGACGCTTTTATCCAAAGCGACTTACAAGTTCTGTACGACAAGACAGCAAGAAGGGTACAACTCTATCAGCTGAGTAACAATGTTCATCAAAGTGTTGCGTGTTACAGTGTAGGTTAGTTTATTAGGACAAGTGCATGACAGTAAGGTTAGTCACGGTTCGATTTTTTTTTTTTATCATTTCAGATAATGGTTGAAGAAGTGAGTCTTTAGTCGACGGCGAAAGATTGGACGGGATTCGGCTGTCCTAACTGGGATGGGTAGTTCACACACACACAAATCGAAGTTAAAAAAAAAAATCTGAAAAAAAACGTTTGAATTCTTTTTTTATATATATATATATTTTTTTTTAAACTTCGATTTTTTTTTTAATGTTCGAAGCTTGTGCCATCGAACGAAGCTTCGAAGCTTCGAAGTATTTAAGACAGCCCTAGTGATGACTGGGGTGATGGATATAGAGGTAAAGCCATATGGAATCCGCGATCACGGAATCGCGGACGGAATCGCGGAATTGAGCAATAAAAATGGAATCAACTATATGGGACTTGTACAGCACTTTGTTCAACTTTGTCAGTGCTGTAAAGTTTAAACCTTTTTAAATCTTAGACAAACAAAACACTTTGCTTTCATGAAATATTGTAAGCCGTCATTTGAGGGTTTATAAAAGCAGCACAATGAACACAAATCTGTCAGTGCCGAGTCCGACCTCATCTTAAATAACAAACAGCATTGCTTGTTGTAGTTAACAAAGAGAGGCAGAGTTGATTTTGCAAAAATATATATATTTTTTTTAATTTTTTTTTAATAATCGAATTTTATTTTCATATTCGAATCCCATGCCCATCGAACGAAGCTTCGAAGTATTTAAGACAGCCCTATTAAATGGACTGTTATCTTATTAAATTGTGGACATTTATTCATTCCCACTTATTAGACACTATTTCTGATGGTAAAATGAGCGTACAAAGCAAAATACAGAATTCTGAAATATTAAAACGGAAAAAACGGAATTTGGAAAAAGATTAAATGGAATTTGGAAAAAAATAAAACGGATTTCATATGGCTCTAATAGAGGGCTGAACAGGATTGTTTCACCTGACACTGAATATATTTAAGTCTTTTTTTAAGGTTATGTGTAGTTTTGGGAGAGTCATATTGGGGGGGGGGGGAATTGAAATAATAATACATAATTCATAAAATAACCTGTCCTCAGGGAAGTTGGGTCCCTGGAACACAGTTTGAACCTTTTTTTGTATTTTATTTTTTTTATTATTTTTTAAACAAACATATAAACAAACATGACAACACACGATAAGATATACAAGCATTAATTGTCAGGGCACATCCAATGAGATCACATTTTAGTTAGTTGTCTTATATAAGATATACCCCTAATACCTGTTATCTAAAAAACCTACACACATATGCTCCAGCTCGAAACCCCCCCTCCCGGACCCCACCTTGAGAAGTACCTCCACTATCCCTCGCACCTAACCAGACACTACCATTATAAGCTAGCTTTTATTCTCTCCACCACTTCTAACCACATTGACATTTTGGATTCATTGAGACCCAGAATTCTTGCTGTAGATATTTCATGGTAAATTACATCGAGATATGTAAGAAAAAGAAACCAAACTTTACGGCAAATTTTTTCCGGTTGAAACCAGCGTGATGCGATCAGCTTTTTGGCTACTGTGATACCCGATAAAACCAATCTCTTTAGCTGTGGATTCACTGCAAACTCAAAAACATCATTCAATAGTAATACCGAGGGGTGTACAGGTATATTCCAAGATACGAGTTTTGATATTTGTTGGGTCACATCTTTCCAGAATGCCTTAACTGGTGAGCAGTCCCAATACATGTGCATAAATGTCCCTTCGTCCCCATTTGTACATTGGGTGCATTTGGAATCTTGTTTAAGCCCCATTCGGCACAGTCTTATAGGAGTCAAGTATGTCCTGTGAATATAGTTAAGATTGATTTGTTGATGATCCGGGTTCCTTGATGTAAGTCGGACATTTGCCCAGGCTCCTTGCCAATCAAAGTCATTTTCCAGGTCTGGTATATCCCTCCTCCAGACAGAGTCTAGTTGGAGGGTTTCATACGAGGACGTTAGTAATTGATGATAAAATTCTGAAACAAAACCTCTCGATGTCTCTCTTGCGTAGAAGAATTTGTGGTATCTGTGGTGTTCAATTGGTCTGTCTAATGGAACACCGTGAGACTTCAAACATAGCTCTAACTGTTTGTGAAAAAGCCATGTGGACTTGGTGAGATTAAATTTTTTGCGTATTTCTTTATCACTACAAAAACCCTGTTTGTTAAAAACATCCCCTAATGAGTGTATGCCTTGCTCTTCCCATATAGGGAATCTTATAGGTCGTTTTCCAATTAAGAGTGCATTGTTATTGAATAAGGGAGTATGATTGTGCCATTTTTGTGGGTTAGGATTTTTTTTTTGTGATTCACGCCATATCCGGATCGCATGAGTAATTATGGGGCCAAATTTCCGTTCACAGTGCTTGATTGGTAGTTTAGTGTATGCTATGTCCTTCAGTCTATGTGGGGCTACTATGTTTTCTTCTAATTTTCTCCAGGATGCTAATGCTTGGGAGTCAAACCATGTTGTCAATGGACTTAATGTGTACGCCTTAAAATATAGGAAAAAATCTGGAAATGCCATGCCACCATCTGCTTTATTTCTCTGTGCGGTGGATCTTTTTATACGTGGTGGTTTGTTATTCCAAATAAATTTGTATGTGGAGGAGTGTAATCTTTTCCAGTAACCCTCTGGAGGGGGTAACGGTATCATTGAACTGAAGAAGTTGATTTTAGGTAGTACATCCATCTTAACTATTGATATCCGTGCTTGTACTGTGTTTTTAAGTTTTGCCCATCTATCAAGGTCGTCTTTGATTTTGTTTTGGATTTTTGTGTAGTTGTGCTTCACCGTTTGTCTTATGGTGGGGAATATTTCCACTCCCAAGCATCTGAAATGTTTTACCATCGGTATCTGTCCTGGGAGGGTTGTATCTTTTTTTGCAGGGGTGTTAAGGAAAAGCCGACTTCGGCCAATTTATCTTAAATCCCGATAAATCACCAAAGTCCTCAATCAACTTGAGCAGATGAGGCAATGTGGTGTTGGGGTTTTGCATGAACAATATTACATCGTCCGCATATAAACACATTTTTTGTTGTGTGCCCTTGATTACGATTGGTTCTATGGATTGGGATTGTCTTATATATTGTGCTAAAGGCTCTAATGATAGATTGAACAGTCCGGGACTAAGAGGACAACCCTGTCTGGCAGAGCGTGATACCGGAAAGATTTTGGAGATGATTGTGCCTGTTGTAATCATGGCCGATGGGTCTTTGTATAATACTTTAATCATATCGATGAATCCTTTTCCTAACCCCATCCTTTCTAGCACTGCCCATAGATACAACCATTCCAGCCTGTCAAAGGCTTTCATAGCATCCAGGGACAGCATCGCCTTAGGTATGGTGTCCTCCTTGTCGGCATCAAGTACGTGCAGTATTCGTCTTATGTTTTCAGTGATCAGGCGGCCTCCTATGAAGCCAGTTTGGTCCGGGTGAACTAAAGACGTCATATGCTTTTGTAATCTGATGGCTAATACCTTAGAGTACAGTTTGATATCTGTTCCGAGGAGGCTTAAAGGTCTATAACTACCGCACTCGTTGGGGTCTTTGTCTTTTTTAAGGAGGACTGTTATGAGTGCAATATTGTCATTCTTATGGAAGTTCCCCTCCTTGACTGAGTATAAGATCATATTTAGTAATAAGGGGCCAATTATGTCCCAACAAGAAAGGTACATTTCTGATGGGAAACCGTCTCTTCCAGGAGCCTTACCACTTTTCATTGCGGTTATGGCCTTCTTGAGTTCCTCTAGTGTGATCGGTGTTTCTAACTGTTTAGCGTCATCCTCTGAAAGTTTAGGGAGAATAATTTGATTAAGAAATGTGTCCATTTTGTTTTGATCGAAGGTCGTTTCTGATTTATATAAGTCGGAGTAGAATACTTTGAATGTATCGTTTATTTTTACAGGATCTGTTACAAGTACTTGTTGTGCTCTAATGGTAGTTATATCTGCAAATGTTGCATTAATTCTTAATCGCATGGCTAATAGGTGGCTGGGTTTGGAACCATGGGAGTACTGCTGTTGTCTTGTGCTGCGTATTTGTATTTCCGATTGTTGTCTGTATATGGCATTGATCTCTATTTTTAGTACGTTAACTTGATTTTCTAGACGAGTTGAGTTGTTGTATTTTAGAGAATTAAATAACGTTGAGTAAAGCGTTTCCAGCTCAGCCAGTTTTGTGCATTGATTCTTGCGCATTTTGGAGGAAAAGTTATCCGTGAAATCTTTGATCATTCCCTTTACCGACATCCATATTATTCTGGGGTCTTGCACCGAGTTTGCATTCTCCCGTTGGAATACTATAAGAGCTTCTTTGAGTTGTGTAATGAATTCCTTGTTATTAAGCAGCAACGAGTTAAATCGCCATCTTGGGGCTCGGGAGGATAGTATACCAAATGTACCTTTAAGGAGTAAATAACAGTGATCTGATTGGGTGCGTTGGGTATCATTTCCACTTCATAATTATCAAATAGTCTCTGTGATGCAAAGACATAATCTATTCTGGATAGTGTATTATGTCTCGCAGATCGACAAGAGTACTTTCGGGTCGTGGGATTAAGTAACCGCCATAAGTCATTTACACCTGTAATCTTCGACCAATCCTTTAATGCCTTCGATGAATTCTTTTGTTCGCTGGAAAAGGCGAGGTAAGATTTGTCCATCCTTGGGTTCCAGATGGCATTAAAATCCGCTCCTATTATAAATGAGTAATCGGGAATGTCTAACATTGCATTGGTTAGTGTAGTGAAGAAATCTTCTTCGTACAAATTTGGGGCGTATACCGCTATCAACGCTATTTTCCTGTTCTTATGTTCAATCTTAGCTATAGTTATCCGACCTTCTACATCAGACCATACTCCCTTTAGTACAATATTCAACTTACGTTTAACGACTATGGCTACACCCCGAGTTCTCGTACCAATAGAAGAGTGACTGATATTATGGTATGTGTTGTCCGCTAATTTATCTATGTCTTTCCCTAGAATGTGCGTTTCGCTTAGCAGAGCAATGTCCACATGTTCTTTTTTCATCAGTGTGAGCACGCTTTTGCGTTTGAGTTGGTTATTTATTCCCCCGGTGTTCCATATCATTATATTCAAACTAGCCATAGTCTATACATGTTGCATTGTAATTTTTGGTAATGCTTCTAGAGTGCGAGGCAATAATAGATATACATCCCACTAGTGAGGTCCCGTTGAGAGCCGAGCTTAAAAACATACATATATACAAATAAAAATCCCCTACCCTTCCCTCCCACCGAGAGTCGTACAGGATTGTGTTCCATGAACACAACCTTTGCGTATGACTCCCTCCCTTGCACCACCGGATATCCCAGAATGATCCAATTATCCTTAACATTCCTATGTATACCATAGGATCTAACACTCTAAATTCTACCATAAGTAGAATGTCGACTGTGGCTTGGCCACTTTCCCGTAAAAAATAAATAAAAAAAAATAAAGACCAAAAATAAGCTTCAATTGTCATGACCTAATCACTTACATTTTATATGAACTTGTGTATTTTATAGTAACCCATGAATAATATGAAGGTATTGAACTGAAGAGAGAGCCTCAATAAATCAGAGAGAGCGGATGAAAAAAAAACAAGTAAAAGGAAGAGAACATTAACTTAGATCTTAAAAGAGCATTGCTATGCTTAAACATCTAAAGTATAAATTGGAGAAGTAGTGGAAATATTTCCCATTAATAAAAAACTGTTTTTAAATACGTATATGCAGCATTTCCCCTGACCGGGGTGGGCGATGATCGTTGTGTAGAGTGATCTTTCAGCCGGCCGGCTATGATGGTTCTGTGGTTCTGCATCTAGATAGCTGTTGATTATTCCCCCGAGGGGCTTCTGGTAGAGTGACTGACCACGTATTGCTGATATTCCAGAATGTTCCATATATGAAAGAATGCTTAGATGTTCTAGATTATTCCAATATGTCATTTTTACATTGTTTGAATGTTCCAGTATGTTCTGGAGTGTTCCAATCTTGAATCCAATATGTCCGCAATAATATAAACCCGACGGGGAAAGCATTCAAAAACTCTGAGCACGTAGGTCTCTCTGTCCCAAATCCTCGGTTCATTAAAGATTGTACTATATGGTGACCTTGCATAACAGAGATTAAAAGGCCATTTATACACTATTCTGCGTGTTGTGCAGACAAGTATTTGGCTGCATCTTCAGGCGAGTTGAGTAAAACCCTTGCTCCTTGTTTATCGACAATGCGAAGTATTGCAGGGTATATTAGTAGGGGTCTGTATTTCTCCAGGTATAGTTGAGACATCACCGTCTTGAACTTGGCACGCAGTTCCACTACATCACGACAATAATCTTCAAAGCAGTGTATTGGTACATCCATGTATTTCAGATTGCCTTTCATCCTGCGAGTTTCACGAATAATCATTTCTTTTATTCTGACTTGGCGCAGGATAACCAATATCACTCTGGGCTTAGCGTTATTGCCAATGGAGCGGGTCCCCAATCTGAAGCACTGTTCCACCTCTGGTATTTTAGGAAGGATCTCTGTTCCCAAGATTTTCTGTAATTCTGTGGCAAACTCTTCAGGGTTTGCACATCTCACTGACTCGAATATTCAGCTTGCGTTTTTGATATTCCATCTCGAATATTTTGGCTCTGTTCTTCATTGATTCGCTTAAGCTCCAACGTTATTTCGCTGAGCTCCGTATTGATTTCTTTGTAGTTTCCCTTCATCTCAGCAGTTAGGTTAACGTTGTTAACCTCTACTTCTTTGTAGATGCGAGAGAAATTGTTTTCGTGGGCTTCCATTACTGTTTCCAGAGCCTCGGTGCGTTTAATCTGTGCGTCGGCGTCCGCTCTCAGCGCATCAATTTTGCCTTCAATAGATTCTTTAATAGCATCTACTTTTTGAGTTATTATCTTCTCCATTTCCTCCATTCTCTTCTCCATTGTCTTCCCCATTTCCTCCATTTTCCGGATGATATGTTCGGTGTCTGCGGAGGTGTTTGATGGGGTTGAACTTGAAGCGGCCACTGTCAAGTCTATATTTTCTGCTGTCTGCCGTACGAATCCTGATTCCTGCGGCGGGACCTCTACGACTGTTTTTGGACTCGTTGTGGTTTTCTTTGGTTTCATCTCGATTCTTTTGGTCAATATAGTTAGTTGATAGTCTCAGTTGATATATGCGTCAAGTTTTAAACGCATTAATGGTTTATAAATATGTTTTTAAAACGAAAAAAAAAATAACGGGTGAGCAGCTGTGTCACATGCGACCTACTCCATTCTAACGCTAAACCGGTCAATACAGTTTGAACCTTGAACATCGAAAGCTACCTGAAAAGTTACTGTTTGTTGTTGTTGTTGTTTACAATGCAAATTTACAAACATTTTAGGCTCGCCACAGTGCCTCAAAATTATTTTGTTTGGATTTATGATGACATAAGATAGAATAATAATTCTAAGATGTACTAAACATGTTTTGTATTTATTGCAGGCTCTGCAAACATAAACAAATCTCTCTACCCAGACTGTATACGTTTACAATCCACAATTATCTATCATGAAGTTTGAAACTTCTAAGGAATACATTTAATTTTACAATTTAACACTTCATTTGGAATTTGACCTAGTCTGCCATACTCTTCTCAGTGTCACTGTCTATCATTCATTATCTGTAAAATTATATATATATATATTGTTTTTTACATCCAATTGTTACATTTGTTTTTTGTAGTCTTCGCAATATGGATATTGGTCCTCATTTTCTAATGGACATACGTGAAAGTTACCAAGGGATTCCTTCGTAACTCGATTTACAAACTTATTCTGCATTCTTGAACGGCTTCATATTGTAAATTTGTTGTAGGATTTATGAACTTGAAAAGGCAGTCGTAAGTCGGACAGACCGATGTGCACCAGTGTTTTCAACAGCTGTCTGTGGGGGCGGCTGGGTGGCCCAGCGGACATTGCGCTCGTCACCAACGCAAGAGACACCGGTATCGAATCCGGCTGTCAGCGTTGCCTCCGGCTTGGGCCGGCCGTCATACTGACTCAATTGGCAGAGTTAGCGGGAGGGAAGTCGATGGGTGGTAGTCTGGTCGTTGTGAACAGCGACTCCTACAGGTCGGTTGGGGCGCCTGCACAGCAAAGTCAGGAAAATGGCGGGGGCAGTGTGAGCCTCCTACACGTTACTCCTCACCAATGAGAGTCCGCGCTGGCAGGTGAAAAGATGTGACTGGCTGCCTCCACATGTATCGGAGGGGACATGTGATGGGCTTCTATCCTCCCTACAATCGGCCAGTGGGGGGCACATGCGAGCAACGATCAAGACAGGGGAGGGGAGAATTGGCACGGCTAAATTGGGATGGGAGAAAAATTGAAAAAAGGAGGAGAAAAGTGGATAAAAAATTAATAAAAAAAAACAGCTGTAATATTTCATCCTACAGACATCCACGGAATTCAATAATTATAATGATAATAAATACACGGTCCAGGCTATGCTGGACAGCCATGAGGGTTGCCAACAGCCAGGAGAGGTTCGCTAACAGCCAGGAGAGGACCGTGGTGGTGATAGAAGCGCTTGCGGCCACCCTAGCTCAAATAAAACGCACAATTACTCAGTAGTATTTATATATTTTATACCCAGTTTAATCACCTGTGCATTGTATGTTACTATTGCACTTTACAGTTACTTGTTGGAAGTTGTATTGTACTTGTGCTGTATAATGACAATACATTTGAATCTAATCTCATTTTGAGATGAGTCGCAAATCGCTACCTGTTGAATGGGTCAGCACGGTGCAGATGCAATAGACCTGTGTAACGGTTGTGACATCATCACCTTAAACTTCGATGCCCCGAGGGAGTTTCGAACCCGTGGTCTCCCACACCGCGGGCCGACAGCACAGACCGCTATCAAGAAGTGAACTCACTGCTTTGTAACGTGTCTGTGTCTTTTAAGGGTGAGAGTGAGTTTAACCCATAGCACCGCTACTCGCCCCAGACACTTCACAACATCGGAAGTCCATCGTGACTGCGCTTCACGATACCATCCGTTACACCTGTTTGCTGTTTACAAACATACCGTGTTCGAGCCAATCAGCAATACCAACTGAATCACGTGACTAAGTTGCCCACTACCTGCGCTAGAAGAAGTATAACGGGGCTCTATGGAGAAACCATGGCACTCCCCTGACTAAAAGCTGTTTCAAACGAAAACAGCTGGATGTCATTTTGCCAAATCAGCATGGCTGTTAGTGTGAGTCTTTCACCTTTTACATATCTAGCTTTGGCATGGATTGATTGTTTAGATCGCTAGCATGGCTAACAAATGCAAATATATTGTAGTCTGCCCCGTTGTTCTGACCAGGATTACGTTCCTTTCTGCCCCCGTGATGCGCGCGCACACTGAGTCTGACGTATACAGCGAACAGGTCTATGCTGACCCTCTTGCTGTTTTGCACACGCCTCCTTCACCTTATAAGGAGCTGGCGGGGTGTGTCTTGTATGCAAATTCAGGTGTACAAGAACGTGCTTCCAATTTAAGAATTAGTGACGTTTGTCAGTCATGGGAACCCAGCTGCGATGATTTTGGCCACTTAAAGACGTTTCACGTGTTCAGGAATCCGGAGGAGGGTTTTTGTAAATTTGTTAGAACAAACTTTTTTTTTTTTTTTAAACTTTTTTTTTTAGCGTTTATCGCTTTTCTGGTCAAGCATGACCGACAGATGCAGGGTGAAACGGGAGGGAGAACAGGGGAAGACATTCGGCAAATGACGGCGGGTCCGGGAATCGAACTCGGAGTCAACCAGATCCGTGACGCAGCACGGTATTCCCCGACGCGAACATGGTGAGCTACTGGAGCCCCCTAGAACAAACTTTTTACCAAGATATTTACAAAGGTACTTACGAACATGTTCGAGAATGAGTTTTCATTTGTATTGGGATATCAATAATAATTATGTTATGTTATAATAATGTTCAGGAGCTAGGTGTAGTCCACCCTCCAATTTAAGTCAATGTTAGTTAGGCTGATAGGTGAGTATAGTCCTATTAAACCCATGAAAGACGTGGGTTATACTCACAACAACAACAACAACAACTGACTCAGTCACTACTCTATGTTAAAGCTGACGCAGAGCTTAGTCTCTTCCTCCTGTTTCTTTGCTCGGAATGTTCCCTCTGTCCTGAACCCCCCCCCCACCTGACCCCGCGTCTCACTCATCTGCCCCCCCACCCCACCTCTCACTCATCAGTCTGCTCTCCTTCCTAATTCTCCAGTTATTTCCAGGCTGGGTGTATTTGTAGAGAGGGGTATTAATACATTCAGACACAGGTGGGGATGATGCAGGGTTACCCACAGTGCAACGCGCTCAGTGTGAATGTGTATGTGCATTTTGAATGTCTGTGTGTCTGTGCTTGACTGCTTTCATAAGTGTGTATGTGTGTTTACATGTATGTTTATGTGTGAGTGTATGCACACACACACACACACACCAGTGTGGGTCAGCTAAGTATGATATTGCAAGCAGATTCTTGGGACACGCCCCAGGTTGGGTGACATTGATCACCATGGGAACATAACACAGGCAGCCTATCAGGTATCACTGTTTCCAGGGGGGCAGTAGAGCAGTAGGCTATACATTATCACATGATCTGACCAGGAAATAAGCTTGGCATAGATGAGGCCTTCTTATCTGTTTATAGAAGAGCCAAGACTGGATTAGAGCTGGTTGATGATGAACCGATACCACTTCCGACTACTAAACTATACTGGGCTGGCCAACACATAACTTTGACAGTAACAGTATAAGGTACTTAGACCTTTAGTTTGCGGACTAAAATTACTGAGATATAATATATTTGTTCTTTATTAGAGTGATCTAATATACTGTACTTATGTGTGAGAAATTCAAGACACTATGCTCATGGTATATTTACTATGCTCACTATGCTCCTCGCATGGTACACACATAGCTTTAGCATTGTCACATGTTAGTATTTATTGGGGAAATCATTTTTAGTATCTTTAGTGTATCTTATCCAGGTATTGGTCCAATATTCCATACCAGAGGCTGAATCAGTGCAGCACTAGTTTCCAGGGGAAGAAGTAGGCTATTGCAGTAGAATATCACAGCTTCAGCTGAGCAGGAAATACGTTTCTATCCGTTTATAAAACAGATGAGACAGGATTAGCACATCTCAAAGATCATGCACAGATACTGTACCTACCTCTATGTGACTTGATGTGACCATCAATACTTTCTCCAAGTGGTCAAATATGCTCCTTATTTAATCTGTATTTATGGGACAGTCCCATTAGCGACTCCAGCTTGGGGATGCACCGATACCAGTTTAATGTATCAGCCATTGCAGAGTAGCTATCCTATCCATTACTTTTACTGAACAAGACAGAAGAAACTAGTTAGTTTGGGGTCCTTAGGCAATCCATTTTTCACCATTATAGAGATAATATCTTCATCAATATTTGAAAATGACAACATCAAGTCACTTTGTTTTTATATCTGACACGTTAGGATTTCATTTGGGGGGAAATTGTCCAATACACAGTATACCATATTTTGGTCTGCTATTAGATTAGATTCACATTTATTGTCAGTGTTGGGGAAAATGTGTATGGGGTGGACTAGTTTAATATAGGTCAACTAGCAGTGCTGAAAGACGGTCTGGCTGACGTTCTTAAAACAACTTGGACAGAGGGACATTTCAGTACGGCACATTGTGTGCTGGTAATCTCGGACATCGTATCGCTTTCATATCTTGTTCTTTTCTCTCTTTCATACATACACAGCACACACACACAGACACAGGCACAGCACACACACACAGACACACACACACACACACACAGACACACACAGTCGCACAGACATACACACCGACACACACACACACACACACACATTCCCTGTGACACATACGTCTGTAAACTTTTATTATACGCAGACGCACACACACACAGACACACACACACACACATACACACACACACACACACACACACACATCTCACTCTCTACATCATATCGTGTGTGGACATCATATCTTGTTTATCTCTCTTCATGTTCTTAATGTTCTTATCTCTCTCCGATGTTAAATCTACGTATCATCTTAATGTACGTCATGTCAGATCTGACATGATATGATACGTCATCATATCTGTCATGGGGGGGCAGGACTGAGAGGGGATTTAGGGGACAGGCAAAGGGATTGAGGGTAGAGTGTTTTTTGTTCAAGCTGTGGTGATCCTCTGCTCGACCCATAGCTCTTGCTGTTAAGAACTTCTTTTCTTAAATAAATTACCTACTTGTTACAATTGGAAATATCGTCTCCTGCTGTGTTAAACAACCTTCAGCCACAACATCAGTATACAATACAAGTACAGTACAACAAAAATAAGTTTGGCATCCAACCAGAGTGCATATGTAGCAGTAAAGTGCAACAGCAATATATGTACAGGTGGTTAAACTCGGTAGAAAATATACAAGTTAGTACTACTGAGTGTAGTGTAGTGCTAATCAGATGTATGTACAGAGTGTATTATAATATATTATAAATATAGACAGTATGACTACTACTGGCCAGCAGTGTAACTAGTAAGAGTAGGATGTACAGATATAGATATAGTAAAAAAAAGGTCATCAAGGGTATTCTCAGATACTAATAACCTATCTCGGCCTACTATTGTAGGGCTGGAAGAAATCAATATCACAATAATAAGGACCTTCTCTCAATATTGATATACAGTATATCACAATCCCAATATCTGCTCACATTATTTGAAACCATGGATTATGTAATCCAGTTGATGTTAATCTCACTGAACTGTGTGGTCATGTAAAGTGACATAAAACAAAAGGTTTTCAAATTACATTCCCTCAAATATTTCATCTCAGACCTTTGAAATTTGAGGTATTATTATTAGAGTTATTATGTGCTTGTTGATTAATTCAGACAACATAATTGTGTATCACGAGATCTTGATAATCATGATTTGATCCTATTGAAAGACGATAAATGATCATATTGAATTATCGCCCGGCCCTATCAGTATGGGGGCAATCCATGATATTACCCCATAACTTTACCAGGAAATCGCCCTGTTTCTTGAGTGTGTGTGTCATTGAACTAAATAAAGGGGTGTGTGTGTGTGTGTACACTGTATGTCTGTGTGTGAGGTGAGAGAGAGTGAGAAAGTGAATGGCATTGAACTAAATAATAACATAATAACTGGACTTTGAAGAAGTCTTTATTCGTCATGCAGTGACATACACATGCGATGGGTGGCACACACACAGGAACACACACGCAATTTTTTTGGGTCGCCGATGAGATTGAGTCTCTGCGTTTGACCCATCCCGTCGTCCTTCCCCCCCAAGGGACCAATCCAAGTGCTCCTTCGTCAGGGACGCGACAGCGTTAGCGATCTGTTGTGCATGTTTTTCCATTGGGTTTATCTTTTTTTTTTAAACTTTATTTTTTAGCGTTTATCGCTTTTTCTGACAGAAACAGGTTGAAATGGGATGTAGAGCAGTGTCCCCCAGATCGGTGACGATCACGGTTTTCCCCGACGCAGAAATAGCGCCGAGATATGCGGTGAGCTACGGGAGCTCCCCCATTGGGTTTATCTTATCGGGAGAGGAAACCCTTGCGAGCATGGGGAGAACATGCAAACTCCACACAGAAAGGCCCGGGAGATACCCCACCTGGGTACCTGGCAACTTGGAAACCTGGTCCCCAAGCGGGAATCGAACCCTGGACCTTCTAGCTGTGAGGCGACAGTGTTAACCACTACACCACCGTGCAGCCAGTGTATGTGTATGCGTGCATGCTGCCAGATGTCACAGCTGTCCTTGGGAGATTAACTTGAATGGTCTCAGACAACCAGCTGTGTGGACATGAGAGAGAGAGACAGAGATACAGAGAGAGACAGAGAGACTGAGAGAGAGAGAGAGAGAGAGACAGAGACAGAGAGACTGAAAGTGAAATAATGATTCTCTGTTCCAGTGCCGTCTGATGCACATCAGTTATCTTGGGAGTTGCTGCTAAAACAACCGAATGATTTTAAGCCACAGTCGTAGTACAATAATGCAAAGTGTAGAAGCCAAAACCGACATACAGTATTGGGTGTTGTATTGTTTATGGTAATGGTATTGTATTTATGTTTTGAATATTAGGGGCACACCACTAGGGGCACACCACTTCTTAGTATAATAGGCACTGTAATTAGAGTAATGTTATGCACCTGCTGAGAGAATATATCCCCCCCACCGGAGCAATCGGGAAGACGCAAACTGTTCTGTTCTCAACCATCATTTTCTTTGGATAATAAACCTTACAAACTACATCAGCTGCAGCCTGGACATTCAACTCTATCAACATCCACAACTTCTTTTGTTAACCGAGTAGAAGAACATCTGAGTGGGTGCATCGTGGCGCATTGTCAATTTATTAGGGAATGACAAGCGGCCACTACACAAAGCACTTGTTCTTTTGTGATGTATTAGTTAGCTCTGCTAGCACACTAGCTAGGCCTAACTATAAATAGGGGCCTAACATTAGAATATAACATTAATGTTATTATGATGATTGACTGTTATCAAAGGTATTTTATCTATACACATTTGTATCCAAAAACTTTACATTACAGTGTAATTTGTAGTGGAAATGCCAGATACAGTCAAATTATTGTCATACCATCAAAAATCTCCCAGCCCTACTAACACCAGCCAGGGATTTGCCAAGGGATTAAGCTGTAAAGTACAATCAACTGATACCAGCGTCCCACACCAGCCAGCGACGAGTCTGGTGCTCTCTAACATCTAATCACTCTGGTTAATTACACTGATCCAGTCTAATCTCATCCTCAAACCAGATAGCCCCGGGATTATGACTCTCTCTCTCTCTCTCTCTCTCTCTCTCTCTCTCTCTCTCTCTCTCTCTCTCTCTTCCCCCCCCCCACTTGCTTCCCTCTTCATCTATTTTTCTCTATATATACCACTTTAATCCGATGTCCCTGCCATACACTAGAATACTTTAAATAGGCTAAGGATTTTATAGCACCCCGGTTTAGTGACTAACAATACTGTCTAGCCATTAGTAAAATACTTACTTATGACTTGGGGTTTACTTGTACTGAAAGTTGTTATTCAACTATTAACAAATACAAGTCATAAGTAAGTAGTTTACTAATAACCTCTTCATGATCTATTAACTATTTATAAGGCATAGGGGCACACCACAATTTGTGAATGATCTATTAACTATTTATGAGGAATAATTTTTCTCCTGATCACTGGAATCATTAGGATGCACTGATATGACTCATTCACTGCCAATACTGAGTCATACAATACAGAGTTCTGATCCAAGCCACACTGAACAGTATAGACTAAGACCATTCATTTTGAGTCATTGGGCAAAAGTGATATATAATCAATATCTAATCATTAGAGCGATCTATAGTAATATCTTCCTATATGTAAAAAATGCAGCAACATTTTCTTTGATTTCTGACATTTGGCATATGACTATTGTTATCGGATTTTAGTATTATTATTGGAAATTCTCAGATAACACACCTTGTTTCATCCTGATATCGGCCTGATGGAGGCCATTCGAATTTGACTGAGTACAAAATCACAGCATTTGGTATTTAGTGCATAGTAATTACTGTCATACAGTAAGTATTAATGTTGTTGGCTCATTGCAGTGTGTTCATTCCATGCTTTATCCTTGCTCTCTCTCTTTCTCTCTATCTCTCTCTCGCTCTCTCTCTAGCCCTCCACTATTTCTTTCTCTTGGTTTGATGAAAGGGAAGGGTACTCTGGCCTACTTCTGTCTCTTCTCTTTACCCCCAACCCCCCACAACAGACACCCACCCCAGGGTGTCACAGGCTGAGCAGAGTGATCCACTCTGGGGGGAGGTGGGGGTGTTCAAATTACTGGCAACT
Source organism: Notolepis coatsorum (assembly GCF_963971535.1). Lineage (NCBI taxonomy): Eukaryota > Metazoa > Chordata > Actinopteri > Aulopiformes > Paralepididae > Notolepis > Notolepis coatsorum. The sequence continues at coordinate 73,120,286 of NC_140171.1, read as the reverse complement.
GTGGCTGAAATACCCTCAAGGCCTTTGGCTTGGATTTTTATGTAACACACACACACAGGAATGCTCACTTACACACAGACACAATCAGGCGTGCACGCACTCTCACACACAAATGCATGGGCATACATACACACATTCCACTCGTCTTCAAACTCACACACACAAGCATGCACACACCGATACACACAAGCAAACAAACAAACAAACACACACACATTGTACTTGTCCTCCGTGTGTGTGTGTGTGTGTGTGTGTGTGTGTGTGTGTGTGTGTGTGTGTGTGTGTGTGTGTGTGTGTGTGTGTGTGTGTGTGTGTGTGTGTGTGTGTGTGTGTGTGTGTGTGTGACTGCAACTTGTTCCTGTTTGCGGACGACTCAGCCCTGCTGGTCTCTGACAAGAACAAGTTACAGGTTGAAAAAACCCTCAGCTCAGAACTCGGCAGAATCTGCACCTGGCTCGCTGATAACAAACTATCATTACACCTGGGTAAAACAGAGTCCATTCTCTTCGGTTCAAATAACAAACTCAGCAAGACCGACGGCTTCTCAGTTACAGTGGGTGACAATATTGTCACAAGGAAAGATGAAATAATTACATACCTGGGGTCCATCCTAGAGGCAAATCTTTCCTGTGACAAAATGGCATCCAAGGTAATAAAAAAAGTCAACCAACGAACTAGATTCTTGTACCGGATCTCCTCTCTGGTAAACAAGAATACCCTGAAGACTCTGGCAGGAGCACTCATTCAAGGGTACTACGACTATGCTTGCACCTCATGGTACCAAAGCACCTCAAAGGCGCTAAAAACAAGATTACATTATTATGTGTGTGTGTGTGTGTGTGTGTGTGTGTGTGTGTGTGTGTGTGTGTGTGTGTGTGTGTGTGTGTGTGTGTGTGTGTAAGAGTCCATGTGCCCTCATCAGTTCTTTCTTTCTCTTTCCCTCTCTGTCTCTCTATCACAAACTCACCACCTCCTGTACTCGCTCTACACTAGTATTGTTCAGCAATAAATTATGCATGGCCACGCTGTAAATGTTTCAGAGACCTGCAGTCAAACCCTAAGAAACATGCCTCATGCCAGGAGTGTGTGTGTGTGCCTAACACCTAATGGAACTAGAAGAATGGGCTCAGTAGAGCGCAAACCTCCACCAGACAGCATGCCTATATCCTTGACTCACAGAGAGGCACCTTTCCTCCTGTAGGCTGGCCTGGCGATTCCAGCAAAAAGCCCCATGTTAGGATTCACTCCTTCCCCGGAGACTGCCAGTGGATGTGTAGAATTGTGTAGTGATGTGATTTCTGGCTAGAGGAGCCATCTTGTTTTGCAAAAAACACGGGAAATACAACCCTGCTTAGCTTACACAATGTTGTTGTAAATGAGAGATTCGCTCAAAATAAATTTGAGTTGTGCCCTTCCTGAGGACTTGTCGTACAGAACTTGTAAGTCGCTTTGGATAAAAGCGTCAGCTAAATGACTAAATGTAAATGTAGATCACAAGTTCAGAGGTGGACTAACTTTTTCCACTATTAGCACTGGTGCTACCTACTGAAAACTTTAGTAGTAGCAGCACATAATTTAGTACTAATACCACTACTACTATATCTATATTCCAACCCCATATCACGCCCATGAGTGAAATATGCTCGCTGGTCCACTACAGGATAATGTCACGTGTTAGTGTCACAATTCATCACACTGCACTACATCATCTGCACTGAATCTTGATCGCCACAACTCTATTTTGATTGCCACTCCTCTTTTGGGGGAAAACAACTCAGGAAATAAACAGGAATTAAATGGTGTTTGTTCATAAACTACAATTTTAGGATGAAACACAGGGAATAAATCACGCCAAAGACTATCAAGGCCCAGAAATAACCATTGCCTCTTAGTTTTAGGTCCCTTAGAGATTCATAAGCATAATATTTTATGTATAATAATTAAGGCTGTCAAATATATCGCGTTAATATCGCGTTAACTCCCGATTCTATTAATGTCACAAATTTTTTTAACTCAAGATTAACTAAAAAAAATATGTTTTTTTTTTTTTACTAGACTTCACTCAGGTGTATTATTGATGCTCTCATTGATACTATGTTTGTTTCTGAAGTGTGTGTGTGTGTGTGTGTGTGTGTGTGTGTGTGTGTGTGTGTGTGTGTGTGTGAGATATAGAGAGAGAGGGGGGTGAGAGAGATGAGGAAGGGGCAAAAGAGAAAAAGAGCTGGGAGAGTGTGTGTGTGAGGGAGAGAGGGGGGTGTGTGATTAATCAGCCCTTGTGTGTGTGAATGTAACAAGTTCCTAACGTTTTCTTTCCCCTATTATTTCATGCACACTTTATTCATTGTTTTAAATTATTATTTTCTTTTAAGTTATTTTGTGCATCACTCTGTTTTGAATTTGATGCAAATTTGCAATGCATGAGGGTCATCCTTTTGTGTTAAATGGCTGCACAAAGCAAGCATTTGTTGACTCGCATGTTGATAAGAGTATTAAAACTTGGAACTTGAAAAAGATCTGTTTAAGGTATAAAAAAAAAAATGCGATTAATTTGCGATTAATCGCGAGTTAACTATGGACAATCATGCGATTAATCGAGTTAAATATTTTACTCGTTTGACAGCACTAATAATAATATAAAATGTCCAGGTAGGGGAAACAAGGAAATATCCTGCAGTTGAAAATAGACATGCCTGAAAACGGATCAAACGTAACTTTTCACAATGGTGCTCAATGGTGGAAAGTAATTGATTGACTTAACATGATGCACTAAGAAAACAAACTCCGTTTTTATTATTATTCTCCTCTCTTCCTCCTGGGGAGACTGCTCTAACCACAGATGTCTGTGAACAAGGGTCGACAGCGTCCTCACTCTCCCTGCGGTTATAGCTTGCGGCTGCGTCAAAAGCTGTATAACCTCAAAACCCTGAGCGAGGGTCTTGACGTCGGCCGCCCCAAGACCCCATCGCCCGACACCATTTTTGACAGAAAAGCAGCCAACTGAGCAATGTTATTAGTTGCAGCTAAATTCTGTACTGCAGCGATATAAGCTTCATCAGCCCGCTCAACCACCTGCCGGGCCGATTCGCCCCTTGGCCCTTGGCGTCGGCTTCCGGGCGGGGTGCCACTCTACCATGTCTGGGCAGAGGACCGAAACCAACTGCTTCTCTAAGCGTGGTACACCGGTCCTAAGCCCTGCCATCAGGCCGTCCACCTGTGTAAAAGGTAGATAAGCCTCGGCTAAACCCTTAACACATTCAGGGCCATTGGGGCCCGTCTAATCTCACTCTATGAGGCCAGCTTTTCATTACAAGTGTTCACTGTGCGTGAGGTTGTTTGTAGAGCTAAATCTATATTTTATATTATTGCTATGTGTCCATTGTCATTGTCAATTGACAGTATAAACCTTCCCTTCAATATGCCATAAAGAAATAATTTTTTCATCAATACGTTCCCATTCTATAGCGTCGTGAATATGAACGTTATATCCGAATGGTCTGGTATAATTCCTGCAAAGCTAGTTATAGGGCGCTAAGCTAATAACGTTATATCGATTGGCGTTTTGGCCCTACACAAGCTAGAGTTAAAAATCTAAATGCATATAATCGGTATCATGGACCACCATGAATGCATGAAAGAGGGGGGGCGGGGGAAGTCGTTTCTGATTATTGATTACCAATAACGGCATTCGTTATTGCAACATCATACGATGACCGGGTGGATGGCTATGAGAACAAGGCCCGATCAGATTGAAATTTACGTCAAATTGCTCTTACCTGTGGCCGGTTGGATTCCAAAAATAATTTCCCAGTTATTTGATCGCCATCTGGTATGTCCATTGGCTGATGCTATATTCCTTTACTGCATACTGAATTCAGCGTCACAATAAGTATTCCAGGCGATCGGTTGAAGCCCTCGCTTCAGGCTAACAGAAAAGCTACCCCGTAGTGAAAAAACGGTGAAACCCCGTCATAGCTGTCAACATTGGGATTTTAAAATAAGGCAGATTTCCCAGTGTGGGGGGTGAAGGGGGGTTTCCCCCCCCTTGGTGGATTTTTTTTTGTCAAATCAGTTATGCAATAGTCACTTTTGGTGAGTTGTTTCTATAAAATTCACTTATATGACGTGGTTGGCCACGAAACGGTTAACGTTAGACACCGTCGGTCCCTCAGCGATGTAATTAAGTAATTGTAATTAAGTGGAGGAAACCCAGAGCACAGCCTCTGCGTTCCCCCGACACACGGGAGTGGAGCCCCGAAAGCAACAGCATTTAGCATTAGTGGTGCGCGCCATGATACTGGGAAAAACACTCAATAACGTTACACGTTGTGTGCATTCACCTGAGTGAGTACACAGCCCCCCGCGCTGCACACACACCGCCCGTTTGTCTCACGGGACAGCGTGCGGCAGTGACAGTACTAATACTAGAGGATGCCGTCGCCAGCCCTACCTTAGCACGACTCAGTCCAGCGTCGAGCCAATATCCCGTCTGGACGCGTCTATTCTTTTTAGGGCTGACCTTCGAATATTTTTTTGGCAATCAAAGCTTCGGGGCCGAGCTTCGATTTTAATTCGAAGCTTTGAATAAAAAAAAATGTATGAATTAATTTCTTTTTAATTTCTTTTTAATTTTTAATTTTTTTTTACTCTTATGTTGTGGGACTTGTACAGCACTTTGGTAAACTTTGTTGTTTTTAAATGTGCTCTATAAATAAAGTGGATTGGATTAATGAATTAAGTAGCCCCTTTCGTGACTGTGACGCAGCCAACACGGCTGTGTGATTTAATTCAAGGTGGATCGCTGTTGTCGTTTGAACAACTTCAGATTTCATGGGAACTACCAATCCCCCAAATCAAGAATGTTTAAGATGAATGAAGTAAGATTTTGATTATTTGAAATATGGCCTGTGTAGACTAAACTATGCACAGAATTATGTCAGTCTACAAGGTCCGGCAATGTAGACCTTGTAGACTCCACTACAGCCCAATTATCAGTGAATGTTAATTTTTAAGAAGGGCTACTTCCACAAAAAAACAAAGAACTCACCAAAACATCTCAGTAGCACCTTATCTAAATGTTCTATTTCATATATGGAGATTCATATTTATTTATGTATTGCATGCATTTCTACATTTTATTTCCTATTTTGTTTATTCATCCCAGTATTCTGGAATTCTACAAGGCATTTACATTCACATTTACATTTAGTCATTTAGCTGACGCTTTTATCCAAAGCAACTTACAAGTTCTGTACGACAGGTCATCAGGAAGGATACAACTCTATCAGCTGAGTAACAATATTCATCAAAGTGTTGCGTGTTAATTTATTAGGACAAGTGCATGACAGTAAGGTTAGTTAGGGTTAGATTTTTTTTATTTAATTTTTTAAATTTTATTTCAGATAATGGTTGAAGAAGTGCGTCTTTAGTCGACGGCGAAAGATTGGACGGGATTCGGCTGTCCTAACTGGGGTGGGTAGTTCATTCCACCATTGTGGGGCAAGGACTGAGAATAGGCGTGTAGGTGGTGTATATGTGTTTGAGGATGATATCCTTCAAACAGGCAATAGTGATGATATAATTTGGGCAGTGCTGAGCTGGGTTACTTTCCTCCAGTGTATTTGTCCCCCGGCCCCACCCAATGGCCCCATGCACACACACACACACCAAAGTAAATTCTTTATTTTTTTTAAATTAAAAATAAAATTGAAAATATTTTTATATATATATCTTTTTTTTAAACTTCGATTTTTTTTAATGTTCGAAGCTTGTGCCATCGAACGAAGCTTCGAAGTATTTAAGACAGCCCTAATTCTTTTACCAACGGATTTCCAGTTCCGCATGCGCGTTCTGCGATCTGATTGGCCACTGACGTTTCTGGTCGTGTGACATGTGCGGCCAATCGTGTGACGCCTGTTTCTTTCACGGTTAAGCTTAGGCACTCTTTCGAAGTTGGTTAAGGTTAGAGTTTGTCTTAGAGCAGGGCGATAGAACACCAGCCCTGATTCCAAACTCTAACCTTAACCAACTTCGAAAGAGTCGCCTAAGCTTAACCCTTTACCCTTTAACCCTTTACTATCACACAACCGTCGGTTGTGTTTCAAGTTTCTTTAATAGTTGTCATACAGAAGTACAGAATACTTTTATACAAAATGCTTCTTACTGTTACGCTCCAGAGACTGTGCTAGACAAGATAAGTATGAAATAAAATAGTATAGCTTGTAAAATAGAAGTAAAAATAGAGGTCACAGTGTTCAGTATAGACATATGTACAATGTTCGATGCAGAATAGAAGTAACTGAGTTACCATACAATATACTATGCAATGTACTAATATACAATACTATAGTGCAAAGCAGAAATGGGATGAGGTACAATTTAGGTACAATTTACAGTAAGGTGTACGAGTTGTAGTGCAAATCCTTTACCAATAAATATAAAGTGTGTTTAGGTGATCTAAAGTGTGGAGAGTGGGTGCTGCAGTGTGTTGTTTGTTTAAAGTGAGTGTGTGCGTATGGGTGTGTGTGCTGTGTGCATTTGATGGTTGTTGCATAGTGTTTATTGTTCGTTGAGCAGCCTGATGGCCTGGGGATAGAAGCTTCTTCTGAGTCTTTCTGTGCTTGCCTTGAGACTCCGGTATCGCTTGCCTGACCGCAGCAGTTCAAAGAGGCAGTTGTTCGGGTGGCTGGAGTCCTTGATGATTCTCTTAGCCTTACCCCTGCACCGCTTGTTGTAAATGTTCTGGAGGGTGGGAAGCCCCCCTCCAATTGTGCGTTCGGCTGAACATGTCACTCTTTGTAGTCTGCTACGGTCTTGTGCAGTGCTATTCCCAAACCAGGAGGTGATGTTGCCAGTCAGGTTAACCAGTGATAAACTAGGCGTTAGGTAGGTTGCATGCCGTTTGAGGCGGAAATGGGCAAAGACACAGGCGTCACGATTGGGCGCACATGTCACATGACCAGAAACGTCAGTGGCCAATCAGATCACACCATAAACGTCAGTGGCCAATCAGATCGCAGAACGTGAACGCGGAACTGGAAATCCGTTGGTAAAAGAATAGACGCCGTCTGGACGCGCTGAGGAAAAACCCGGGGGCTGGGGAAATTGCTTTAATGTTTTTGAAAGTGCTTTAATTTCTCTCTCCTCTTCATAACAACTAAACTAAACAACAAACGTTTCCACTGGCTGACAGGTGCCTATGAGCAAGAAGTCCCTTGTGAAAAAAGATGAGAAGGGTATGAGAGTGGCCACACCCTAGGTTTTAAGGGAGCAGGCGTGGCCACGGGCAAATGCGGGTGCATGTGAAAGTTTTCAACACTTGCACAATATGTGCACAGAAGATGTATATCTCAATAAGGCTAGAGCGAGACGCTATGCCAGGATGAAATATAACACGGGTGACGGGTATGAAAGTGCAGTTAAGGTGCTCTACCAGCCCAAGACAAAAACTAAAAAACTTGAACCAGGACTTGAACCAGCAGACTCTACAGTTGGAGGCAAGTACTTTAACCACTACACAACCACCCTTATGGTTAGGGTTAAGAGTATAAAGTTAGGTTTTAAGAAGGGTTAGGTGAACGGTTATGGTTAGGGTTGAGGTTAGTTTTAAGGTTTGCTTAGTGGTTATTGTTAGTTTGAGGTAACAGTGTGGTTAAGGTTAGGGTTATGGTTTGGGTGAGGCTGTTAGAAAAGTGTCAAGTCAAGTCAAGAGTTTTAATTGTCACGGCATACAAGTATACAATGAAATGCGGGTGGTCTTGCCCGCAACGATGTGCAATATACAGTGGTACAACATATAATAGAATCCAATAAAAAAACAACATTGTGCAATAAACAGGTAACAGGTAACATGGTGTGACATCTCGGTATCTGTACATAGTTATTTACAGGGAATATAGGACATGCTAGGTAGCTTTGGTAGTGCAATACACTGTTCCTGTTATTCTAATTTAAAGTGGCCTTTCCTTTTGGCCATAAGTGTGCGGCATGAGTGTGTGCCCGCTCATGTTAAAGTGTTAAGTGGCTGCTAGTGTGTGAGCGTGCACAGCGTGCGTGTCGTGTGTGTGTTCATGTGTGCTTGTGTGTGGATAGTTCAGTGTTCTGTGGCACTCAATGTTCATTGTTCAGGGCTCTGATGGCCTGGGGGAAGAAGCTGAGCCTAAGCCGCTCTGTCCTAGTAGCTGGGGTTTGCAGGCGTCTGCCTGACCTCAGCAGCTGGAACAGGCTGTTATTGGGGTGGTGAGGGTGATTATTCAGCAGGCTCTGGATTTGCACCTCTTGTTGTATAGAACCTGCAGGGAAGGTAGTGCAATACCCGTGGTACGCTCGGCTGAGCGCACCACTCTCTGTAGGGCCTTCTTGTCTTGTGCCGTGCTGTTTCCATACCAGGCAGTGATGTTTCCGGTCAAGATGCTCTCTACAGCTCCTGAGTAGAAGGACTGGAGTATCTTCCCCGATACTCTGAACTTCCTTAACTGTCTCAGGTGGTAGAGGCGCTGTTTCGCCTTCTTTACTACTGTGTCTATGTGTGTTGACCATGTCAGATCCTCTGAGATGTGGACCCCCAGGTACTTAAAGCTGCTCACCCTGTCCACGGTAGCCCCGTTAATCATCAGTGGTGTGTGTGTCTCCTGCTGTCCTCTCCTATAATCCACGATCAGCTCCTTGGTTTTACCAATGTTCAGGAGCAGGCTGTTGTCCTGGCACCAGCGTTCCAGTACCTCAACCTCCTCCCGGTAGGCCTTCTCGTCGTTGTCCGAGATCAGCCCCACCACCACCGTGTCGTCTGCGAACTTCACTATGGAGTTGGAGCTGAACTTGGCCACACAGTCATGTGTGTAGAGTGAGTACAGCAGGGGGCTTAGAACACAGCCCTGGGGGGACCCGATGCTCAGGGTGATGGTGTTGGAGGTCTGACCCCCCACCCTGACCGCCTGGGGTCTTTCACTCAGAAAGTCCAGTACCCAGGCGCTCAGGGCGGAGCTCAGACCCAGCTCGATCAGCTTGTCCACCAGTCTGTGTCTCAGACAGGAGTTTAGAGTTAAAAGTCCCCAGTTTCGGGGACTTCCGGTTTGCGACGTTCTGGTGAGCAGCCACATGAAAGAGCTCCCGGTCAATGAATATAAAAAAAAGGAAGTAAAAGGAGTGGCTGAGTGGCGCAGTGGGCAAGGCGCTCGCCACTAACGCAGGATATGCTGGTATCGAGCCCAGCTCTTGGCGTTGCTACCGGCTTGGCCGGTCGTTCATACTAACGCAATTGGCAGTGTTAGAGGGTGGGAAAGCCGGTGGGTGGGGATTGGACGTTGTGGACAGCGACTCCTACAGGTCAGAATCAGGAAGTATCGGGGGCAGCGTGAGCCTCCCACGCGTTACTCCTCGCCACTGGGAGATAGCGATGTTCAGGTGAAAAGATGCGACAGCTGCCTCTGTAACGGAGGTACCACAGTCTATCCACAGTCACGAGGGACAGTAAGTGAAGTGGCTGTGGACGTTAAGCGGTACTGCAAGTAAATTCATTCCCCAGAGGCATTCAGACCCAATAGCAAGAAGTGAATTCACCTCTTGGTACAGTGGTCTGCGATGTCGCCCGCGGTGCGGGAGACCGGGGTTCAACTCCCACTCAGGGCAATCCATTAACAGGGGTTGAATCGAAACAAACACAACGCAGTAAGATCACACCGGTCACACGTGGTGCCGTGACCCGGATGCCCTGGGTGGAGTGAGTTTAGGGGGGTGAGTGTAACGGAGGTACCGCAGTATATCCACAGTCACGAGGGACAGTAAGTGAAGTGGCTGTGGACGTTAAGCGGTACTGCAAGTAAACTCACTCCCCAGAGGCATCCAGACCCAATAGCAAGAAGTGAATTCACCTCTTGGTACAGTGGTCTGCGATGTCGCCCGCGGTGCGGGAGACCGGGGTTCAACTCCCACTCAGGGCAATCCCTTAACAGGGGTCGAATCGAAACAAACACAATGCAGTAAGATCACACCGGTCACACCTCCTCGTGTACCGGAGGGGACACGTGATGCAAGGCTTGGTCCTCACTGCAGCCGACCAGTGGGAGGCATAGTCTAGCAACATTCGAGACAGGGGAGGGGAGAATTGAAGGGAGAATTGGCAAGGCGTAATTGGGATGGGAGAAAAATAGAAAATAAGGAGAAAGTGAAAAAAAAAGGAAGTAAAACAATTCAAATGAAATAAAAAGTGAAGATTAGAGGACAAAAGAAAGAAGGAAGAATGAACACGAGGACAAATGAAAAAAGCAACCCCAGATGAAGTAAATACACAGATGGAAAAGACTCAACACGAGGCAATGTGGCAGCAGGTAGAACAAGCTAGCGGGACGCTGAATGTCAGTGCAGAGAAGGTACAGGCTAACATACAAACTAGCTTACAAGCTAACATAGAGGCTAACCAGGTCACCACGCAGATGGGATTAGGAGCAATGCGGAGCATACAATGTAACACTGAAAAATCCAACAGAGGTGGCAATGAAGCATTGGAGCTATGTAGAAATAAAGAAAATTCAGAAAAAGAAAGGAACCAGGTCCCAACAACGTACAGGAGGCGGCGAGGGACACGGCGCGGAGAGGATGGAAGGTGCCGGGAGGGGAAGGAGAGAGGCCTACGCAGAGGATGGAGAGGGCGCGTTGGTGGACCAGAACCGAGAGACGAGGACGAGGAGAGGAGGATGGGAGGAGGAAAAGAGGGGACCTGAACCGATTCAAAGCAGATCAACTATGAAGAACGACAAAGGGACACGAGAAAGGGGCATGAAGGGCCACGGTGATCCAAGGAAAGATACAAGACTAAATCAACGTGGAAGAGTACCCAATACAAACATACGCAGCTCAGTGAGGATTATGTTCTTTGATTTCTCCAGCGCCTTCAACACCATCCAGCCGTCACTGCTAGCGGAGAAGCTCTCTGCGATGCAGCTGGAGCACGGCTTGGTGGCCTGGATCAAGGACTACCTCACTGAGAGGCCACAGTACGTCAGACTAAAGGACAGTCAGTCTGACGTACTGGTGAGCAACACCGGCGCCCCCCAGGGAACTGTGCTGTCACCCTTCCTCTTCACCCTCTACACCTCAGACTTCTGCCGCAACTCCAGCGGGTGCCACCTGCAGAAGTTCTCAGACGACTCCTCCATCGTAAGCTACATCACCGACGATGATGAGGAGGAGTACAGAGCCCTGGTGGAGAGCTTCGTGGGGTGGAGCGACAGCAACCACCTCCAACTCAACACCAGTAAGACCAAGGAGCTGGTGGTGGACTTCCGGAGGGGCAAGAAGAGGCCCCCCCCGATTCCCATCTCCATCCGAGGGGTGGATGTGGAGATGGTGGACTCATACAAGTTCCTTGGGGTACACCTGAACAATAAACTGGACTGGTCGGACAACACAGAGGCCCTCTACAGGAAGGGACAGAGCAGGCTGTTCTTCCTGAGGAGACTCAGGTCCTTCAATGTGTGCAACAAACTGCTGCAGTCTTTTTACCAGTCTGTTGTGGCCAGCATCCTCTTCTATGCTGTGGCATGCTGGGGAGGCTACATCAACTCAAGGGACACCAACAAGCTCAACAAGCTGGTGAGGAAGGCTAGCTCCGTGGTGGGAGTCGAGCTACCTAGACTTGAGGTGATGGTAGAGAGGGGGATGATAAGGAAGCTGGATGCCATCATGGAGAACCCCTACCACCCCCTCTACGACGAGCTAGTCAAGATGAGAAGCTCGTTCAGCCACAGACTCATCCCCCCCCGACACTCAACTAACCGCCTCGGACAGTCCTTCATACCAGCGGCCATCAGGCTCCACAACAGTGGGCAGCGACTAGCAGCCTCCAGGCCCCACAACAGGGGGCAGCGACAGCGACTGCTACCAGACATTGACCTGGGACTTATAGGAACCCAAGGGGGACAAAGTAGACTACCCTGGTACTTTGATTAATGTATACTCAGTAGATAGTAAATTATAACACTACCTCATGCATACTGCACCTCATGTGACACTGTGAATAATGTGAATATTCCTCAGCTAGTCAGATAGTAAATTATATTGACCATATTGATCAAATTGTTTACACTGCCTGTGTTGTCTTTTACTACCTGTATACTGTGTTGTTTTACTACCTGTACCCCTCCCCCTCCCCCCATGCTGCTATGATGCCTGAATTTCCCCAAGGGGATCAATAAAGGAATATCTTATCTTATCTTATACACACGGGGGACCTGGGGATGAGAATAAATGCAACAGAGGAAAGATAATTGAACAGTTACCCCAAGAAGTATAAAACTATAACACCAGAATTTGGAATAATTAACACTATGATTTAAAATACACGTTATAGACAAACTATTTGAAATTTATTTTAAAAAGGGACACAGTGATTAGGAAACATATTGGGGAATAATACACGATGGACTGGTATGAAGGAACTACAGGATTACACGTGACACACAATACAAATGAACATGAGCATAAGAAAGACAAATTCAGAACATTGACCGGGAGCTCTGAGGCCATCCACAGAATGAATGTTGGACTTATAGTGCGCACTTCGCCACTAGGGGGATCCCTCTCACTAGGAGAGCCATTAGTCCTCAACGGGGAACAGAGGGATACGATTAAGATCCTCTAGCACCATGGGAGCACCAAATGTTGTCTTTTTTCTTTGAGTTATGTTAGAATAGCAGTTGCTTTAAATTTGCACATGGACATTTGTGAAGGACAAGAATTAAAAAAAAAAATTGGACAATAATAGAGGCTTGGAGAATCTCCATTGGGGATATCTCCGTCACTAGGGGGGGGGGGGGGGCTTCTCCCCAGGAGAGCTGATTCCCCTCCAAACCGCCAACGGGGGCAAAAAGTGCTAACCATATAGCTTATTTTATTTTCATTTCATTTTTTCAGCTGAGTGGGGTCTTGTATGTCGTGGGGTCGTTGTGCGTGGGGTGGGGTACTGGGTGACATGGGAGGTAGCGGGCTTGGCTCGGTGGGGGGGAGTCTCCTTCCCTCTCCTCTACTGGGCCTGGCCCAATTTAATTCAAGGGACCTGTGTCGCTGAGTGCTCGGCCTCGCGTGGGGCGGACCTGGGATATAGTGATATCATATCGGTGACATGGGAGATACAGAAGTGGGCAGGCTGAGTTAAGTGGGGGGGAATGTCGGGGGGAGGGGCCATCGTTCCGGTGGTTCGACCCGGGAGGGCCTTGCGTGTTGTGGGATCGGTATGGGTGGGGTGGGGTTTCCTGGCGCCCTCGGCCGCCGGGGCGGTCTGGTCACCGGGCCGGGGGGACACCGGGCTTGGGGGGCCATTGAGGCGTGGTGCTTTGGCCTTCTGCGGGCCTGGGCTTGGGGTTCTCGTGGGCCGGGGGCCTGGCGGTCGGGGTCACTCACTCACTCACTCACTCACTCACTCACTCACTCCAGGCTACAGCCTGGTGGAGATAATTACGGAAGAGTTGGAGTTGAGAAACATCTGCTCAACACTTATGTAACAGAAAAACAATAAACATTTTAATTTGTTCATAATTGCACTGGGAGTGAGCTTGTGTGTGTGCATGCGTGGGCATATTAATGGTTGCACTGTGAAAGATAGAGGGGAAAAAGTTATTGGAATAATACAAATAACACTAGGGCTGCCCCCATCTTTTTATTATTATTATAAAAAAATAAATCATACTGAAGGAGTTATTTCTTGAGAAATGATAAGCATGCCCCTGGCATCACAATAATATTCAAAATGATACACAAATATGTTGACACACACATACACACACAGCCACTCGATACAGTTTCCCTCCAGGTATAATAATATGGGTGTGACTTTTCGGATCCGTCTATTGAATGGACTGTTCATTTCGTTAACAAAAGCCTATTACTGTTCTTTAGGCTTTTTTAAGGACAATAAAAAAAATGTATCCCCCCAAAAGAGGGACGGATAGAAAGGATTGTGAGTGAAAGGGAAGACAAAGTGTGCACCATTTTCTTCTGTTGTCTTGACTCTGTTGCCCAGATGCTATTAAACCTACAGTATTAAACCTACCAATGTATTAAACCTATTAAATGATGGCGCTGGCCATAATGTGTGTGTGTAGTTAACAGTTTCCAGATGTGGCGCTGGTCATAATCTGTGTGTGTGTAGCTAACAGTTTCTGTGGTGTGGTGCTGGTCATAATCTGTGCATGTGTAGTTAACAGTTTCCAGGCGTTCTGGCCATAATCTGTGTGTTAATCTGGATTAGATGTTCTAAATGGACGTCAGTTCAAACACTCCTCTTTTCCCATTTATCTCTGACCACTGATTACACAGCAGCTCCAGAACACAACACTGTGTGAGGGGTGTTGTTGTTGTTGTTGTTGTTGTTGTTGTTGTTGTTGTTGTTGTTGTTGTTGTTGTTGTTGTGTCAGTACATGTTTAATTGCAATATTTTGTGTCCCATATATATTATCAATACAGTAACACCAAGTATCAATATTTAAATTTGACAATCCCATTTACTGCAATACCAATGAGATTGGAATGAGGTAAACAGACTAAAAACATTATCTTATTAGATAAAACAGATGATGTATATATTGTATATTTCTATTGCAGATGGTAACAAAGTTTTCTGTTGGGGACATAATTAATAGTTAGAATCAAGTTGCGGTCAATGTCTTAACAGTCCTAATAATCTTGCATAAAACGCTTGTCGATTGCATACCAAAGTAAATTGAAAGCTATTCTTTAACCATTTATAGCACATGCATGAGTCTGGTCTCTTTTGAAAGGAAACATTCTGAACTTTCCTCCACAACAGGAAGAATCACTCTGAGTGCTACTGTAATATAGTTTTGAAGACACTGAAATAATATTTATTTTTTTAACCTCTTAACAATCACCCCCAAAAGTGGTCATTTTAGTTTAGTTATTAGTATGCGTTTTTGAGGACTGCATATTTTTTTTGCAAACCAAAATACTATACTTTATCCATATATAGTTTCTGATACAATAAAGAAAATTCACTTTTAGTGCTAATGAAATAGAGTAACATAGGTCTGAACTTGAGTTGTAGAAAAACGTGTCACTCACGTTTTTCTATAGTAGTTAGGAGAGCAGTAATAGAAGCAAAAAGGCGCTACAGGGATAAAATTGAACTTCAATATGAACAGGCTGACTCTAGAGCTATGTGGCAGGGCCTCAGAACGATGACAGATTACAAAGGCACCTCCCTCAAACTGAACAGTGACATCTCCTTAGCAAGTTATCTCAATACCTTCTATGCGAGGTTTGAGGCTGGGAATAACAGGGGGGGGGGGGGGGGGGGGGGCGCTGCTGATGGAGACTCTGTGTTCAGGCTAACAGAACATGAGGTGAGGAGGACCTTTAAGAAAGTGAATATCAGGAAGGACCGGACGGTATCCCCGGCTGCGTCCTAAAAGTCTGTGCCGACCAACTGGCCCCGGTATTCACTGACATATTTAACCTGTCCTTAGAACAGGTTGTCATCCCCACCTGTCTGAAGAAGTCCACCATTATCCTTGTACTCAAAAGAATCCAAGCCCGCTTGCCTCAATGACTACCGCCCTGTAGCTCTCACTTCCATAGCCATGAAGTGCTTTGAGAAGCTAGTGAAGGGCTACATCTGCTCCTCCCTCCCCATCAACCTGGACCCCCTGCAATTTGCATACCGCCCCAACAGGTCCACGGAGGACGCCATAGCCCATGTGCTGCACACAGCAGCATCACACCTGGACAAGAGGCAGGTTATTGGTGAGAATGAGGTGAGAATGTTATTCATCGACTACAGCTCAGCATTCAATACCATAGTCCCCTCCAAACTCATAGCCAAGCTCAGGGACCTGGGCTTGAACTATGACCTCTGCCAGTGGGTCTTGGACTTCCTGACGGGCAGACCCCAGGTGGTGAGAGCAGGCAACTGCACCTCCTCATCCATCACTCTCAACATAAGGGCCCCCCAGGGCTGTGTCCTGAGTCCCCTCCTCTACTCCCTGTACACACATGACTGTGTGGCACAGCGGAATAACAACACAATCATCAAATTTGCTGACGACACAGTAGTGGTGGGCCTGATCTCTGCAAACGACGAGAGGGCCTACCTAGAGGAGGTTAAGGTTCTAGCGGGATGGTGTCAAGAGAACAGCCTATCCCTGAACGTCAGCAAAATGAAGGAGATGATTGTGGACTTTAGGAGGTCGGGGGTCAGGGACTACAGCCCCCTCAGCATCGATGGGGCACCGGTTGAGAGAGTGAACAGTTTTAAGTACCTCGGAGTCCACATATCCGAGGACTTGACATGGACCACACACATTGACAGTGTTATCAAGAAGGCACGACAACGCCTCTACTTTCTTAGGCGCTTAAGGAAGTTCAACGTGAGCCAGAAGATCCTCAAGAACTTCTACTCATGCACAATAGAGAACCTCCTGGTTTGGGAATAGCACTGCACAAGACCGCAGCAGACTACAGAGAGTGGCCCGTTCAGCCGAACGCACAATTGGAGGGGGGCTTCCCACTCTCCAAGGCATTTACAACAAGCGGTGCATGGGCAAGGCTAAGAGAATAATCAAAGACTCCAGCCACCCAAACAACTGCTTCTTTGAACTGCTGCGGTCAGGCAAGCGATACCGGAGTCTCATGGCAAGCACAGAGAGACTCAGAAGGAGCTTCTATCCCCAGGCCATCAGGATGCTCAATGAACAATGATTGCTCAATGAACAATGATTGAACAATGAACAATAACAGGCCAGCAACACACCCACAGCACACACACACTCACTTTAAATAAACAACACACTGTAGCACCCACTTTATCACACTCTACACTTTTACACTTTACACTTTATATTTATATTATTGGTAAGGGAATTGCACATCTCTCATTCCTTATTGCACCTCACCACCACAACGGTGGCACCACAAGCTAAGCTATACCTCACCATTTTTGTACCAGATGTACATACTGTGAGGTATACTGAACAATTGTTGTTTACACTTGTGTTTACTTGACTTCTTGACTTTCTATTTTTTACTTATTATACTTATTTATACTATCTTATTATTATTATCTAGCACACTCTCAGGAGCGAAAAAGAAAGAAACATTTCATGCAAAGTATTCTGTATTTCTGTATGACAAATAATAAAGAAACTTGAGAACTAGTTAGTAGTCCAGAAGTAGTATTTTGGTATGGCTTAAAATACACCCTGGGTCCATAGCCTGAAGTCTTGTGTAGTACATGTCCAAATTTAATAAAAATCCCTTCAGAAATGAGTGAGTAGGAGCGATCTTGGTAAACTGTGTAGCGTTCCTGGTTTCCTTCTCCTCATAGACTTCAATTCATTCAGCGTTTTTCCTGTTTTCGCTCATGACTTTTCACCTAGATCCCTGATTCCTACATCCCCATCTTGGGTATCATTGGAAAGCCACAATCATTGGCTACAACCCTGTCTAATCATTTTCGAGATCGCCAAATGATTGACAGAGCTAGAGCCCCGGGAGTTGGGGGTGGTAATCTGACTGTGCCGTGTACTTTGGCGCACGCCTCACATATCAGCACGTAACTCGAGAACCGCTGAACGGATTCTGTCACCTGAAATGGCTATCGACAGGCAACACATATGGCTTTAATTCGATATTGTATGGGTGTAAAGGTACACGTATCTGTACCGAACCGAACCGTTTCAGTGTGTACCGTACCGTACAGAACGGCTGTGTAGTGTACCGAACGAATACAATGGATAGAAAGGATGTTAACCACTAATGACCGCCCACCGGGGGCTGTTTTTTTTTCACAATCTAATATAATTATAATTATAAAAAAAAAGAAATTACAAGTCGATTATTAATTTCAATATAGAATATTCGTTGACAGCCCTACAAGTACAATTAGTTACTGCACACTACATCACCCCTGAGTGGAACATGGAAAGCCAAACTTTCCCCCACTGTACCGAAAACCCATACCGAACCGTGACTTCAAAACCGAGGTACGTACCGTACCGTGGTTTTTGTGTACCGTTACACCCCTAATATATTGTAGGGCTGGGCGATATGGAAAAAAATCATATCGCGATAACGATATGATAATTTTATTTTATTTCTTGATATCGATAATTATCGAATTGTTATAAGTATTAAAACAATTTTTTTTTTTTTTTTTTTTTTTTTTTTAACAACAGATGTATGTTTATTTTGCAGCAATTCTTTGTCGTTGCCGCCATCTTTAGTGTTACATCCCCTCACACTCCAGTTCTCAGGCTGCAGCTGGTTTAAAAGCTAAAGTAAACCGGCTTCTCTGCTGGCTGTGGCTCAGTTCTGGCTCTGTTAGTTTATTTTCGATCTTTTGGCGCTTTTTTGGTGGACAAACCACCGCACATGTGCACTGTGACTCGTGACTGGAGTCTAGTTCTGCT
This sequence comes from Notolepis coatsorum, assembly GCF_963971535.1. Classification (NCBI taxonomy): domain Eukaryota; kingdom Metazoa; phylum Chordata; class Actinopteri; order Aulopiformes; family Paralepididae; genus Notolepis; species Notolepis coatsorum. The sequence goes on along the minus strand of NC_140171.1, from coordinate 73,101,873 downwards.
AGCACACATAGCCTACTGTGTACAGACAGTTTCAAAATGTATTTTAAATTAGAAAGCAAACAAAATAAATGGACAAGAGAAAAATAAATCTCAATTTGGTCAGTATTGTCATTTGGACAAGCAAAGCCATTACTTTAAGTTGCAGGCAAGAAAGACAAGTCTGTCCACTGCCCTGTTGCAGGTCACAAAAAAAATATATATATATATATATATATATATATATATATATATATATATATATATATATATATATAAAAAAAAATAAAAAAAAACGATTTTTCGATTTTTTTTTATTTCGATATTCGATATCGATTATTAAAATATATCGCGATATTTATTGTTATCGTTATATCGCCCAGCCCTAATATATTGTATTAAAAATATGCACATCCGAGCCGCTACAGGTCGCCAAAGTGCCGGTGGGCAAATCGTCCTCAAGAGGGCCCACATGTGGGCCGTTGCATGCTAAACTTACGTCTGAACAATGGACCTCATTCACCAACATTGTCTTAGGATTTCTCTTAAGACAACCTCCTTGGAAGGTCGTAAGAGAAAGCAGATGACAATTACCCCCGGATTGATTCACCAACACGTGTAGATGTTGTCTTAACTTGCCAAATGATCACAGCTGAAAACCCTGAATGATCGTACGTCACTCATTCACAAACTGGAATGTGTGTTCCCGTTTACTTAATTTGCATACAGACACGCCCCTCCAGCTCATTATAATGCGAGGGCCGTGCACAAAACGGCATTGCCCTGTATTCACCAGGTAGCGAGGAAGCGCTTTGCGACGGATAAAAATTTGATTAGATTCAAATGTATTGTCATCATACAGCACACTAAACCTATAGTGGAATAGACTGTATTAATATTCCATATTTATACCTCTTGTTGCACGCTCCTGGCCACCTGCCACAGCGCGCACACTGTATAGTCTACGTGTGTAATGAATGAACAGTAGGCTTATATTATTCTAATGACTTGTTTTATTAGGAGATCACAGATACTGCGCTGCCCTATAGTAGTCATACTGTAGTTATACTACAGTACGTACAGTACAGTACACATCTTAGCGCGACAGAGTCGGGCGTGAACGGACCAGACTCCACAGAGGTGTTGCGCACCAGTGTCACACAAAAGGCTGCTCGGCGTGTTGGTTGATTGATTGATTGAACATGTTTATTAACAGATTGCAGAATGGGTACAGTACAGTACAGCTCAATACATACAATTGTTAAGGGGATGCAGACCAGAGAAAGACTTTCGTCTTGTTTACATCAGGGTCCCCCATTTTCAATTCATCATAACATATATGACATACATGACATACAGATAGACAGTACTGCTACATCTATACATTTATGACATATCAGATTTGCAAATACAGTACTGTTTGTGATACAAAAAGGTTGACATCGACCTGCTTTAAATGTAGTAAACTGGCATGAGAAATGTAGGAAATTGGTAAGCAGTGGTAAGCTTGACTGAAATTTCAAACGATTGCGGATATGCCGCACAGAGTCCGATCCGCTCACAGTACGCCCGACTCTGTGGCGGCCTTAAGATGTCATGCTAAGATGTGTACTGTACGTACTACTATAGGGCAGCACATACAGTATCTACTATCTCCTAATTAAACAAGTAATTAGAATAATATAAGCCTACCGTTCATTCATTACACACATAGTGTATTGTGATATTATCGTTATTATTAATTATTATTAAGTCAAATATCGTCCCAGTATCATATGGTGAGTTACTCGTATCATCTCTAATGTTAAGTCGCTCTGTCCTTGTCTCTCTCCCTGATGCCTCAGGGATAATAATAATAATAACTTTATTTGTATAGCACTTTTCATACAGAAATTGCAGTTCAAAGTGCTTCACAACAGTAAAAAATACAGGCATAAGCGAACATAAAAAATTGAATACAAAAAGATAGAGGTAGCAAGGTAAGGTAAATCACAGTTTTTCAGTACAGATAATAAAATAGAATAGATTAGATAGAGAAAAAAAGTGCGGTTTGATTCCATTTAAAAAAGGCTAAAAATAATTAAATAGAACGGACAGTAAAAAGTGTGATAAAATTGTTCAATAAAAATATATAACAACAGAGCAGTGTATCGCTCTTAATACTTTGAGTTTCTTTACAAAGTACTAACATACAACAGAGCATCGCTCTAACATACAACAGAGCAGTGCATCGCTCTTAACACTTTGAGTTTCTTTACAAGGTACAGTGCCTCAGGGATGCACATCATTGTCTCCAACAGGTTATTTTCAGGTGTGTGTATGTGGTGGTGGCTGAGCCAGACAGAGCGGGAGAAATATGCACAGTAGAGCAGATAGCAAGACGAGAGACATTGTTTTTTTTTTGATCAAATTTTTTTATTATTAATTACATGAAACAAGACAACACAATAACCACAGTAACAAAAAACATAACTCCACAGGAAAATAACAAACAATAATACAGAATAACAAATTATAAAGACAAAAAAGAAACAGCGTTCAACCTATCAAATATAGATGGCAACTTCAATAGCAAAAATGTCTTCAAACATGCCAACCTTTCACCACCTTTACAAAGTGGAGTGACTGAAAAGACTGTTTACGAGAGTGTTGCCGCAGGTTTACTGTAGATAGCCTAGGTCCCTTACACATGTCATGTCCCTTACAGTCATCACTGTAAATGAGGGAAACCTCAGTGCTTTCACGAGTATAAATAAAGGTTTGAAAATGTTGTCAAGACTGCTAAACTCGCAGAAGGTAAAGTGTAAGAAGAAAGAGAATCTTCCTCCAAGTTGGTTGACAGGTCAATCAGTCTGCCAACATTAGTCCCTTGGGGAGATGCCATGTGAATTGACAAATGGCGCAAAATAGCTAAATATCAACCCCCCCTAAAATCCCCCCAGTCAAAGTTAAGAAGGACAAGACAAAAAACAAGACAGACAAGACATTTCCTCCATCCCCTCCCATGAGACCGCCGGACCCCCCCGATCAAGCACCCCAACCCCGCTCAGCCGCATACGGCGGTCCTTACCTTCTCAGCTGCTGCGAACCACAGGTCAATGCCAGCCTGTCCTACCCCAATCACCCGCGCCGTGGATATCTCAAGATAAATCACATCCAACAATGTTAGGGACCAGTTAATCACTGTGAGCTTCTCAGGCTCCTTCCATCTCATTGCTATTAGCTTCTTCGCTGCTGTGACGCCCGCTAGGACAACCCTTTTCAGTTGTACGGACGCGGGTAGTGTCGTTATATCGTTCAGGAGTAGCGTAACAGCTGTGAATGGGATAGTTAAGCCACACAGATCTGAAAGTTTGTCCGTTATTGACCTCCAGAAACGGGCCACTGGTGGGCAATCCCAATACATATGCATACAGGGAACAAACTTAACTTTTTGACTCACCAGCCATTTGGCTGGTAGATTTTTAAAAGTACCAGCCGGGCAGATTTTTTACTAGCCAAAAATTATAAATAGCTTTTTAGTATATCGCCATGTGTTATTATTACATATAATACTCTCATATGCTATTTTCAATTAATATCATAAACAACATAAGGAATATTAGCATAATTTTGAGTGAACTGAAGGAATGAGTCAGTGTTAATAGTTTTAAATGCAAATAATTTATTGAAACATAGAAGTGGGGTCGGGACACACATTTTATTTCTATTTTTTAACTGTTTTAACCATGTAGTGTAGCACTTTGGGATCCCAGTGAACAAAAAGTGCATTACAAATCCAATCTATTATTATTATTATTATTATGTGTGGCTGCCACCCTGGCGGACATCTGTGCAGCGCTCCGTGGGCATAGATGTCCGAGGGCTTGCAGCAAGCCAGAGTTTAACACAGTTTCAATCAATCAATCAATAACAACATTAACCAGACTCTCGTTGCGTCTATTCTGCCAACGCTAACGTTACCTCTCATTGTGTATTCTACCAAGCAAACCCGGGTTTAACGTTACCTCTCTATATCGGCTGACTGTAGTATTAGGCTAATAACAACAACAAACTTAACACATCAGCGATCTTGTTGTGACACTAAACTCTCCGCTCGTGGTAAATTGGGTTGATGTCGGTTGTTTCATCAATAAATAAGGCAGAATACACAGTGAATCCATTCTTTTTTGTTTATTGCACTTGGTTCTGTCGCAAACAAATCCTGAATGAAATGCATCCTTAGCGAGGCAGTAAAGATGGCGGCGCGGCGTTCTGTTCAGAGGCTACAAAGTGTGACGCGTCGAGTAGGGGGTATCTGCAGAGCCGCAGAGCCAGGCTGGACCAATAGGGTCGCTTGGAACCGAGTAGGGTATATCTGCAGAGCCGCAAGCCAACTTTATTATTATGATAAAAAACAGCGGTGACGCGGTATTCAGCCTAACTCTGCGGTGAGCGTGATGCAACAGCGATCGCGGCAGCTCTAGCCGACGCATGCAGTGGATTTTGTTGGCCGCCAGATGGCGCCCAGGCCTTAATTTATGACGGCCAAACATTAAATCTACAAGCCTGTGGCGGTCGGCGTGTGACTAATTTGTACCCTGTATGCATATAAGTGCCAGTGGCCTTTTGAGAGCACAAAGTGCACCGAGAGTCGGCTATCAGTCCCATAGCAAATAACTTCCTAGGTGTAAGATAGGTCCTATGAATATAATTAAAATTAATCTGCTGGTGATTGGGGTTGCGGGAAGACAATGCCACATTTGCCCAAACATCATCCCAATCAAACTCGGGGTCCAACTCCGGGATATCCACACGCCAGATTGTATCCAATGATACATTTTTATACGTGGATTGAATTAATAGCGTATAAAAGTCTGAGACAAACCCTCTGGAGGTCATCCTGTCCACTATGAGCCTGAGAAAGGGGTGTGGTTGCAGAGCCTGAGCCCACGGCACGCCATGCGCCCTCAGCGCTGACCTTAGTTGAAGGTAAAGAAAGAAGGACTCGCCGGGAAGGTCATAAAATTATCTTAAGTCCTGAAACGCACGGAGGCCGTTCTTATCATAAATATCCTCCAGAGTATGAACTCCCCTCCTTTGCCATTGAGGAATATTAACCGGCTTGTGCCCAATAAGTAATTGCTGGTTATTAAAAATTGGAGAGTCCAGGTGCCATGGGCATTTAACCCCACACGACTTCTGTACATTACGCCACGTCTGGATCACGTGAGTTATGATCGGTCCATACCTCAGTCGGCATTTCGAAATAGGGACAGTGGAGTACACCACATCCTGCAATCTTAGCGGTGAGACCGCCGCCGCTTCTAAGGAGCGCCAAGATACAGCATCTACAGGGTCTAGCCAGCACATCAGAGGTCTCAGTGAAAAGGACCAGAAATAAAGCTTAAAATCAGGGATTGCGAGGCCCCCATCTTGTTTCCTACGTTGAGTAGTAGCTCTTTTGATTCTAGGGCGTTTGTTATTCCAGATAAACTTAGATACCATCGATTGTACCTTGCGCCAGTGGTCTATTGGAGGGGGCAGGGGGAGCATTGAGCTAACAAAATTTATCCTAGGCAGGACGTTCATTTTGATTATGGAAGCCCGGGCTTGTAAAGAGTTAGGAAGGGACGACCACCTAGTAGTAACCTAAGTAGTAATTTTGTCTTGTCCTATGTATCAAGAACTCAGACTGTTGTTTAAGTATGGAGTTTATTTCTTTCTTGACTATCTTACGTTGTGTGTTTAGTCGTTCACTATAGTTAGTTTGCAAGGATGCGTATAGGTCCGCATATAATGTTTCCAGTCCTTCTAGCTTTTTTGACCGGGATTTGTGCAAATTGGAGGCGAAAAGTGTGACATGACCCCTGATAAATCCTTTCAATGCGTTCCACAGGACCCTAGGGTCTTCGACTGTGCCAACGTTGATCTGCAAGAATTCAGCTAGTTTACTCCTGAACTCAGAACATAAATCATCGTTCTTTAGCAAGGTTGAATTAAAACGCCATCTGGGAGCTCTCGCGGAGAGCCTGCCAAAGGTTGCCGTAAGGAAAATCCCCTTGTGGTCTGAGAGAGCCAAGGGAACCAATGAGACATCGAAACGATCAAACATATTAGGGGACGCGAATGCATAGTCTATTCGAGAGAAGGTTTTGTGTCTGGCTGACAGGTGAGAGTAATCCTTGAGGGTGGGATTGGATAAGCGCCATAGGTCTGCGAGCCCCGTGTCCTGGGCCCACATCCTAAGGGCCTTAGAGGACCGTTTTTGGTCGCTCGTTTCAGAGGACCCGGACCTATCCATCTCCGCATCCCAGCACGCATTAAAATCGCCACCCACAATGAGAGCGTATCCAGTAAGTTCCAACATATTCTTCGTGATTGTATTATAGAACGCTGAATCAAATGTGTTAGGAGCATACAATGCTATTATTGCCATCTTCCTATGAGAGAACTCAACTTTTGCTATAGTAATCCTTCCCTCCGTGTCCGACCACACGTCCAGGACCTTGATATCAAGGTTACGTCTTGTAACTATGACGACTCCTTTCGTCTTATCATCGGCTGAGGATGAGGAGATAACGTGATATTGTCGATTTGCCAGCCTTGACACATCACCCACCAATAAATGCGTCTCACTAAGGAGAGCAATGTCAATATTTCTTCTCTTCAATAACCAAAGGACACTGGCACGCTTGTGTGGGGCGTTAAGACCCCCAGCGTTCCAAATTAAAATATTCAATTTAGCCATGGTCAAAATTGTCTAAATGCGTAGAGAACATACCAGTGCAGCCAGGCTGAGGCTCGAGATAACCCCCTGATCAACCCCCACTAGTCCACTAAACACAAATACAAATAAAAATTAAATTCAATAAAGATATCGGTCGAAAACCACCGTGGCCCTAACATGAGACAACTATAATGGAAAAATTAGCCATTACTATATAATAGCTCAACATCAGACCTGTAACCATCTACTTCCGAGTCTGCGTATTAATGTCGCAACTTTATAGCATAAATGGATAAAGGAAAATTCAAAACAAAATTAAATTAAAGCCTACCAGCAGCTAGACTAAGGTAGGATCGGGTCACAATTAAATTGCGCAAATAGATGCCATTTAAACAGCGACAATGAGAAGAAAAGGAAAAAGGGGTTATGGACTAAGTGCAAGCATGTAACAGTAACAGCCCCTCTGGTCAGGCACAACGGCTGTAATGACATAACCTATGTAAGAATAGAATTAAACACCTTCATTAACCCGGGGATAATAATAAGCTATACCTGACACAACCTGTTATCACATATTGCATATATATACTCAACCGACCTTCTACTACTGGTGCCCAAAGCTCAAAACAGCCTGGAAATAAAAATTAAAGCAAACAAGAAGTAAGAAAAGGACCAGATCGCGTGTTGCTTTTTAACAGCGCAGCAGTGCAAGAATGTGACAATTTGACCATGTGACCGCGGCAACGCGGGAGAGCGGCAGTGCGGAAATAGGCTGTCTCTAAGACAAACTCTAACCTTAACCAGCTCCTTAACAGCGCCTAAACTTAACCGTTCTAACCTTAACCAACTCCGAAACAATGCCTAACCTTAACCTTAACCTTAACCATGCCTAACCTTAACCGGCAAAAGAATACATGTTAAAAAAAAATCACGTTAAGAATTTTCTTTTTGATGGGATTCGAACTCGTCAACAACGGACCGCAGGACCGCGGGGCATGGCGCAGCCAATCAGGGAAAACGCGGAAGCAAAAGCAGCACTGCTGCGCTGTTATTAAGCAATAGGCGACCAGATCACCGTTGAATTGTGCATACGCAAACATTATCGGGTTTCGAATGTCAACATCAGCCCTGTAACCATCTACTACAGAGTCTGCGTATTAATGTCGCAACGTTATAGCATAAATGGATAAAGGAAAATTCAAAACAAAATCAAACCAAAGCATACCAGCAGATAGACTAAGGCAGGATCGGGTCACAGTTAGATTGCGCAAGTAGATGTTATTTAAACAGCGACAATGAGAAAAAAAGGAAAAAGGGGTTATGGACTAAGTGCAAGCATGTAGCAGCTCCTCTGGTCAGGCACAACGGCTGGAATGACATAACCTATGTAAGAATAGAATTAAACACCTTCATTAACCCGGTGATAATAATAAGCTATACCTGACACAACCTGTTATCACAAATTGCATATATATACTCAACCGACCTTATACTACTGGAGCCCAAAGCTCAAAACAGCCTGGAAATACAAATTAAAGCATATAAGAAGTAAGATAAGGACCCGATCACCGTTGAATTGTGCATACGCAAACATTATCGGTTCTCGAATGTCTCGATGCGGGCGATAGCCGTAGCCTGCTAGTTAGTTCGATGCTAGCGCGCAAGCTAGTGATGAAACCAGCCCGTACGCCCGCATCTGAAATGAGCATTGTCCAGCTAACTCGCTAGCTATCATAAAGGCGACGCACACGTACGACCATGAGGTCAGCATTTAGCAAGTCACCGAAGTCATTAGGCATGACAACCAGCAATTGTGAGTAGTCCGCCCTGTCAATGTATCTAGGTCCAACACATCAAGTCACTCACCCGACATAGCTATCAAGCCACCGTCACGGCTAACCCCCCTAGATATTCCTCCGCCCTGGCCAACGTCCAAAATGAGCGACGGTCATCGCCCTTGCACAGCACAGACAATCTTGCGGGGGAAAATAGTGTAGGCCTCATGCCCAGATCCCATAGCTTGGCCATGACCACTTTGTATTTGCTTCTCTCCGCTTGAACCTCCGGTGTGAAGTCCTCGAAAATGGCCACTTTGTGATTGCCGATAGCGAGTTCCCCCCTCCTGGCACGGGCCGACCGCATGATGAGCTCTCTCTGTTGTAGCCTGTTTAGCTTTACAATGATAGGCCTCGGCCCCCTGCTCACACCAGGACTGGCCTTGCCCGCTCTGTAGGCCGTTTCACACACAGGAGGGTCGGAGAGGACTTCCTTCCCCAGTATCTTCTGCAGTAGCTCCGGCACGCTCTCCGAAAGACGTCCTCCTCCCTCACTGCCCTCCGGTACACCGACAATCCTGATGTTGTATCGTCTCTCCTGGGACTGCATCTCCATAATCACAGACTGTAGTTGGGAAACGTCAGCCTGCGTATCCCGCAGGGAGCTCTCAAGACCCGCCACCTTCTCGCTCTGTCGAGAGGCCTCTGTCGTTAGCGAGGCTAGCTCGATAGCATTTGCCGCGGTGTTAGCGTGCAACGACTCCATCTCTTCTCTCATCGGGGCGACCGCCAGCCTGATTTCCTCCGATATTACCCGATGAAAGGAATCAAACAGCTCCGCCTGCGCTTTCTTTTGTGCCTCAGCGAAGCGTTCCTCAAAGCCCTCATGGAGTTTGGTCACGACCGAGAGAATTTCACTAATTTCTGGCGACAGCGTGGATGCGCCCGATGTCATTTTGCCGGCTGGGGTACTCGAGGCTCTGGTACTCATTGTCATCGTGAAAATTGAAAAAAGGTCGACGAAAGTAGTGGATACTCGACCACTCAACAAAAGGACCAATAAAAAATAAAAATAAAATAAAGACTAGTGGGGTGACAAGTGTATTTCGCACAATAATAGGGAGCTCCCGTGAAAACGTGACCTACTCCATGAACGCCTGGCTCCGCCCCCCCGACGAGAGACATTGTTAATGTGTTGTTATTTGCTATTTGTGGTGGGCCTGTCTGATATTGTGGTGCGCCGCCAAAGCTAAATCTATGTCTGGGACACTGAGTGGAAAACACCAGCCAAATGCTAGTAGATTTTGCTACAGTTTGGCTGGGAAAGGTATCAACTCCACTAGCCACTTTGGCAGGTAACCAGTAACCACATATTATATTGGGGTTCCTCCTTTTGTATTTCTAAATATCAGTTTGGCTCATTAAATAGTAAAAGAGGCTGGTGAATTTTGGAAAGGTTGTGGCTAGATCCCACTGCCTGGAAAGATCTTTTTAATTGTATTTTTATTTAATTTGTAGGTAGTGGGAAGGCTTACAGTAGGACTAGGGTTGCGGTAAAGGATCGTTTTATAAACAACCTTTTAGATGAAAATGAGTCTGCAAGTGCAGACCCCCATTGTCCTTTCCAGGTGATGGGATTTAGATGTGATTGACCTTTTGTAATCCACCAGCCTTTGTAGGTTAAGCAAATGTTAGATTCATGAGCCGATGGGAAGCATTGAAGGACTGTTTGGATAATACCATTGTGTCTGTCTGAACTTCCACTGCATGCATAATCTATATCAAGCACGTGAGAACATCTTGGAAGAATGGAACTAGGCCACAAGCCAGTATGTCATTGCCTTGGTGGTGTGGGGTCACTCTAAATTAGATCCTTCTGAAACTAAATGTTGGGGGAAGGGTGACCTGGGCAGTGCATGGTTCCTCTGACAGAAAGACAGTGAAACACGCTCCTATACAGTACAGTCCTAAAGTGATGGTGTTTTAGCATCAGGGGTAGATACAGTACTAGCATCAGGGGTAGATACAGTACATTATCTGCTATACAGTGTAGGGGTGTCTAGACTTCGATACATATCTCTGCTATACAGTTTATGGTATCTAGACTTACATATCTCTGCTATACAGTGTAGGGTATCTAGACTGACTTACATATCTCTGCTATACAGTGTAGGTTATATAGACATATACATATCTCTGATATACAGTGTAGGGGTGTCTAGACTTGGATACATATCTCTGATATACAGTGTAGGGGTGTCTAGACTTAGATACATATCTCTGATATACAGTGTAGCGGTGTCTAGACTTAGATATATATATATATATCTGCTATACAGTGTAGGGGTGTCTAGACTTGGATACATACACATATCTCTGCTATACAGTGTAGGGGTGTCTAGACTTAGATGCTGCAAAACTGCTGTAGAAAGACCCTGTTCAAATGAGTGCTTCAGCTCGATTTTGGTGTGCATTCGTGGAAGAAATAAAACCCAAGGAAACTTAAATGTTCAATTGTCTGTTTTTTGGGGGATGGAAATGTATTGTTTAGATGCACAGATTAATCAATACAATAATCGTTGAATGAATCAACAACTTAAATATTGGTGAGCAGTAGCTCTAATACAGTGATGCACCCTTGTGTCCTTCAACTATAGGTTGGGATGTAAAATGGGTCACAGGCCTATTTCTCCAGATGACAAGAAAAGTAATACATGAGTCAGCAGAATAGAATAGATGAGTCATCTCGGTTCCCGGGCTGAACCCTGCATGTTGCCTGATTCATCACAAAAAATACAGAGCAATATGGAAACAAGAATGATAAACGTACTTCTCAGGCTATTGCTTGTGTTAGCATTAACATTAACACAGTAACAAACAGTCAGACTACACCAGGTTAATTTGTGACACAATGTGAACTAAATTCAGATATGATCTGATGTCAAAGTAGCGTCTAATGTAATCCTGATCCTCATGCACTACAGTACGTGGCTTAATGGGGATAAACATGAGGTTCAAGTCAAGCAGCCAACAGTCTTCCTCAGCCTCATTATCTCTTTTCCTTATTACCTGTTATATTACTATCTCATTGAAGATGAAGATTTGGTTTGTCTTTGGTTCTATATGTAGCAGGGTGGAGTACCTCCTCTTAGTGAGGGTGAGATTGTACGAACACCGGATAGTAGGGACACGGAGGAGCTAAGTCCCACCGAACCCCCAACTGTAGTGGCCGCGTTGCTAGACGTAAGGGGTAGGAATGCAGTAGGCAGGGCCTTAGGATTTACTAACCTAGGAACAGGTACAGTAGTCATGCAGGATTTTATAATGACAAATACTCATCAGTACCGTGTAACCCCCCTAAACAACTGCGTCCTGTCTAATAAGCGGCGTACCCCCTCACACCCGGTGAAAGTAGTGATCAATCAAAACAAACTAATTCAACCGTCCACACAAGTGCAATATCAATCAATAAAGAATATTTATTGATTAGGGCAGAATATAGTCTGATGGGCAATTAGAATGGTCGTAATACAGTCCGAGGTCAAAAACAGGCCCTCGTACAAAAAAAGGGATTGCTCAATACTCATGGTAGTCTTCCGGTCCAGGGTCAGCACACACAAGGGGGTTTCTCAGCCAGTCTAGGGTCCAGTACACAATGAACACGTTCTCGCCTTCACCTCTCCTCTCACTACCTCTCACCTTACACAACTCAGTCAACAACAATCTCTTTCTCTTCGTACTTAGCTCTTACCTCACCTCCTCTCAACTAAACTCTATCTGTACTAGTGTTTTATATGTGTGTCTGGTGTGTGTGCGTGTGGGATGTGGGTGATCTAATTGTGCACAGGTGTGTATATCAGTCCTAATCAGCTGCCTAATTGCTTCCACTCCTCCCGTGGCAGTAGTATATCCCATCCTTCACATAGCCATGGGACGGGGGGTGATATCTGCCACAATATATACATATATATTTTAAATGTAACAATACAAACTGTATCTATTCAAATCTGTAATCCCTTGCCTCTCAATAGCTATTTTCATTTTGTCTCCACTCTTATCCTATGGCCTGTAAATGGTATTTGAAATAGGCGTGACCAGCCTATTTGCTGTGTTGTCAACACAATCAAAATCAAAACTATGGTGGTAATTACTCTTCAATACTTGATCTTTCAATATGTCTTGTAATTTTGTCTATCTATCATATGGCGTACTGCTGGCATTTGAAATCGCCCAACATTTCTGGTCCAGCCAAGATTTATGAAGACTGACTGACAATTCGCTGGTTCAGTATTAATGTTCCATGGATAAATGACTCAATTTCATGATGTACAATTAAACTAACATTTATTAGATTTTTAGGCCAATTCTTGAGGAATGACAAAGCATTATTATATTAGTCTTGGACATTACACATTAGATCATCACATACAGTAGCTAAACACATAACTAGGCCTGCTTAACCTCATAGGCTACCTATTGCTACAAACTGTAGTTTTCCCATGTTTTAGTCATCTGCTCTGAAAAGTAAAGATGAACACATTGGCTATTGCTAATGTTAGGATAGGATATATGGGCCTATCCAGAATGAATGGCCCTATGCACTATCACTGAATATGGGTATTAATTATCTGAATTATGGATCTGAATTTATCAGGCAAGGACAAAATTAGAAGGGAAAACGGTTAAAATGTCACAAGGGAGAACATCCCCATTGAGACACAGTCAACTGGGCTTAAAGGGAACACCAGTGATGTAATGGATAAAATACAGAATATTTCATTCAACATACATGACATGTAAAAAAAAAAAAAAAAAAAAAAAAACAATGATATGAGATACATCTATATGGTGTACTAACATAACATAAAAAGTAAAAATGTATCATGCAGAGAAGTAATTAACTATGTCCATTTACATCCACCCCAAACAGTTCCGATTTTCGCTAGTGACCACCTGATCAAAATGTTAATTTACAAAGAGATTAAGATAAATATGCACATTCATTGACCATTGAACTGTATAATAATATAAACTACAAATGTTAACTTTGCATGTGTATCATGCTTTATGCCATTGCAATGAACCATACTATGCAGCCAGCTACTTACTGTATGCTAGCACCATGTGGTCAGTTAGATAGCATGCTAAAACTCAATATTAATGAACTAACCATATTAATACTTAAGTAATATTCTAACATATGTCTTATTCAAAACATCAATCCTAATTTATTATTATTATATATATTTTTTTTTACAAATGAGTACTTACCAAAAACAGAAATATGTAGAAAAAGTGTTCTATTGAGGATCCCCCTTATTTTTTTTTAATGCAACTTCTTCACAGCTGAGCTGGCCTGGCACATGTCACATGTGTGCTTCAATAACTCAAGGTCAGTTAATCTGATTGGCTTACAAAAAAACTGTCATGTAGGTAAGATGCAGCTTCATTGGAAGGAATATTACACTGCACAAAATGATTATGCATTTTTTCTTTTTTCTTTTGACTCAGAAGTTGCAAGTGTTACGGTCGAACAAAGTAGTCAAATGTGGCAGCACCCCAGAACAGACAGACACAGGGGACTGATGCATAAAATAAACCAGATTTAATTAAATAGAATACAGGGGGAAAAACGAACCTATACTAACGGGACCTACATGGAGGGGAGTGTGTGGATTCCAGCGGCGAAAATGTGAATGAAGTGTGTGTAACAATTTACCGTATGTGTATGGGTGCGTGTGTCTAGCGTGTAAAACTAATGTGGTGTAATATGTAGATGCGCAGGGCTGTTGTTCGTTTGCGTGTACTAACCAGTAATAGCAGAGGGAGGGGGGTTTATCCAGGGAGTGAGTCCATCCATGAGGAAAGGGGGACAAGTCCAGAGATGCGAGTGGGAGAGAGAGAGAGAGAGCAGGGAGCGACACAGTGATTGCAGGGGGAGGGGGTAACCATTTACATTTACATTTGTCTGAACGCTTTTATCCAAAGCGACTTACAAGACAGCAGGAAGGGTACAACTCTATCAGCTGAGTAACAATGTTCATCAAAGTGTTGAGTGCTACAGTGTAGGTTAGTATATTAGGACAAGTGCATGACAGTAAGGTTAGTTAGAGTTAGAGTTATTTATTTATTATTATATATATTTTTTCAGATAATGATTGAAGAAGTGCATCTTTAGTCAACGGCGAAATATTGGATGGGTTTCGGCTGTCCTAACTGTGGTGAGAAGTTCGTTTCACCATTGTGGGGCAAGGACAGAGAATAGGCGACTTCTCTTTGATGACCCTCCCGGAGCTCGGATAGGAGTAGGTCTGAGACGGCTCGAAGATGCAGAGCGTAGGGGTCTTGAGGGTGTATAGTTAGAGACCATTGACCGGAGGTAGGCGGGAGCCATTCCCTTCACCGCACGATATGCCAGGTCGAGGGCCTTGAAGCGGATTCGTGCGGCAATGGGGAGCCAGTGCAGGTCCCTGAGAAGTGGGGTGACATGGGCTGACTTCGGTAGGTTTGAGATCAGGCGGGCCACTGCATTCTGAATGAGTTGAAGAGGCTTGGTGGCAGTGGCCGGGAGGCCAGCAAGCAGCGCGTTGCAGTAGTCGAGGCGGGAGATGACTGTTGATGGGACGAGGAGTTGGGTGGCTTCTTTTGTCAGGAAGGGGCGGATCCTTCTGACGTTGCTCAGGAGGAATCTGCAGGTTCTGGTTGTTGCTGCGATGTGAGCGGAGAAGTTCAACTGGTCGTCAAGGACAACACCAAGGTTCTTGGCGGTCGGGGACGCAGTCACAGCTGCATTCTCGACTGTGATGGAAAGGTCGGTCAGGGGAGGGTGTTGAACTGTTGTGAACGATTCATCTCTTGAATGCTCTTATGCTGACATCATATCAGTCATCTGTCAATCACAATCAGTAGAGGTTGTACTAACACAGTTGGTGCTAATAAAGGGATCATTGCTGGCTCACTCGTGAGATTCAGTCGGTGTCATGATGTGAACTACATGCAAGTGTGTGACGTCTTTTATTCCTCCATAGTATTAGTCCAAGGCTATCTAGACCTTTGCTGGTAATGGCTGCTGCGCCAACAGAGGGTATCCTTGGTGGAGAGGGGAGGAAAATAACACTGGTTAGAGAAACAAAATAACGAAACACTGGGAAAACAAAATAACGAAGCCAGGTTAGTTTTCAACACGAGAGAAATATGCTAAGACTTGAATATACTTTAGGTTTGACTAACCACAAGTGATCAGTGGGGGGGGCGACAGTGGCTCGGGAGGTAGAGCAGTCGTCTGGCAATCCGGAGGTTCCCGGTTCCATTCCCGCTCCTCCCGGGCAGCGTGTCGATGTGTCCTTGAGCACTTAACCCCTAATTGCTCCCGATGAGCAGGTGGGCACCTTGCATGGTTGCCTCCGCCGTCGGTGTGTGAATGTGTGTGTGAATGTGTGAGTGAATGGGTAAAATGTGAGTAACAAATTGTAAAGCGCTTTGGATAAAAGTGCTATATAAAAAAGCAGCCATTTACCATGATCAGTATGATCAAGCACTGAGTGATGGACTGTCAGGCTTCTTATGCGGCAGGTGTCTCTGTCTCAGAGTGCGCCCAGCTGTTTAGGATTGCGTCTGATTAGGCTTGACGAGTTGTGACGAGATGGGAGTCGCAACAGCAAGTGGCTTATATGGTGATTCATTGATTGAAAATTGTATTAACAGATTGCAGAATGGGTACAATACAGTACGGCTCAATACACACAATTGTTAAGGGGATGCAGACCAGAAAGACTTTCGACTTGTTTACGTCAGGGTCCCCCATTTTCAATTCATCATGACATTTATGACATACACGACATACAGATATACAGTACTGTTACATCCAGACATTTATGACATACAAGATATACAAATATACAGTAGTGTAAAATAAAAGACAATATATACATAAAACATACATAAAAGAAAATATATACATTTGAGGGGGAAGAAACTGTACATTGGGTGGGGGGGTGGTACGTGGGCTTTAGGGACGTTTACCCTACCACACCTGTAGTACTCTACCCATTTAGCTACACGGGGTATAAATGGACTGCATTTATATAGCGCTTTTATCCAAAGTGCTTTACAATTTATGCCTGATTGGGAGCAGTTAGGGGTTAAGTGTCTTGCTCAAGGACACTTTGACACACTGCCAGGAGGAGCCGGAATTGAACCGGGAAGATTCAAGAGGTTTATATGTCACAAACATACTAGGGCATACAGTGAAATGCGGGTGGCCATGCCCGCTTTTATTGTGCAATAATACTAAATTATAAAATAGACATAATAAACAGGTAATAAAATAGACATAAAATAGGCATGATAAAATAGACATGTTAAAGTCCTGAGATAATGCAATACAATGTTAGCTACGAATTAAGGCACTGGGTCCTATGTACACTACTATACAATATACAGTTTTTACTCTATATCCTTATGCTATACTTGCTATTTCTAAACTATACTATACAAGAACCACATCAGTTCTTTCCTTAAAGTGACCTTTATTTTCCCCATTTATTTAAAATGTCCTTTCCATTGTGTTTAAAGTGACCGTTTGTGTGTGAGCGAATGCAGAATGTGTGTTGTGTGTGTATGTCACATGTGTGTGCGCATGTGTACTTGTGAGTGGAGAGTTCAGTGTCCAATGTTCTGATGGCCTGGGGGAAGAAGCTGAGCCTTAGTCGCTCTGTTCTTGCTGCGTGTGTGCATAGGCGCTTGCCTGACTGCAGCAGCTTGAACAGGCTGTTGTTGGCGTGGTGGGGGTCTTTCATTATTCTGCAGGCTCTGGATTGGCACCTCCTGTTATATCCTGCAGGGGTGGTAGTGCAATACCTGTAGTATGCTCTGCTTAGCGCACCACTCTCTGTAAGGCCTTCCTGTCCTGTACTCAGGTAGATCATTCAATCAAGAGGTCATTAATAAGATGATATGGTGTTGTTTGGAATTGATAGACCAACTATATGTCTTGTCCCAATCCACCTCCATAACATCTCCTGCTATTTATCCAACAGGCGGTGACCGGGCGGAGTTTTGGAGACAAGGACTTCCGCAGCGGATTGGAGAATGGCATCCTATTATGCGAGTGAGTCTGTGACATCAATTCCCCTCCATTCTGGAACATTTGACGTTGTGTGATGCTCTGATCGTCAGCAACGGCATATACGTTTTGGAGTATGTGACATATGATCGTTGCGATCGATGTGAAATCATTGTTGGATCAAAGTAGGTTTGATGTCATATAGTCCTCTTTTAAGATGAATTGAAAATGGGGGACCCTGATGTAAACAAGACGAAAGTCTTTCTCTGGTCTGCATCCCCTTAACAATCGTGGGTATTGAGCTGTAGCTACTGTATTGTACCCATTCTGCAATCTGTTAATAAAATGTTCAATCAATCAATCAACCCTTACCTTTACTAGGAGGTATCCCAAAAAAAAAATTCCAATTGTCTGATTGCGATTTCCCGTATTGATGTCCATCGGGTCCCTGACATGAACTGGCACAAAATATGGATGAAGTGTGCTGAACGCGTTCCAAAGTCCTCGGATGAAGCGATTCACTTGGCTTGGTCTAAATTCTCCGCCCGCACCATATACAATGTAACACACAGTGTGAAATAAGGTTTCAAAGGGTAGGCGATACCCTATATATATAGGATTCGGCCACTCTCAGGGTCTCAGAATGAGTTCCAATGGTAACACCGAGGTCCGTGAGAGTGTATAGGATATTAAAATCGAATAAAAGAAAAAACGATCGAAAACCCGACTATACTCTGGTTTTGGCACTCAACGGTTGGCGAGATAACCCGACTATAGTCGTGGTTGGCCGTGAATGAGTTAAGATTCATTAAAGATTCTGTGGTTTTCTCCTGGTTTGATTTCTCTCTTGCTCGTCAATGCAGGCTGCTGAATGCCATCAGACCAGGGCTCGTCAAGAAGATCAACAGACTTCCCGCCCCCATCGCTGGGCTGGTAAGAAGCATCTCACTGATACAATATGATCAACACATAAATATGATGTTACTAATACAATATACCATAGTACCATGTTACTAATACAATATGATCAACACATAAATATGATGTTACTAATACAATATACCATAGTACCATGTTACTAATACAATATAATCAACACATAAATATGATGTTACTAATACAATATACCATAGTACCATGTTACTAATACAATAGGATCAACACAGAACCATGATACTAATATAATAGGATCAACATAGAACCACGTTATCATACAATATGATCAACACGGAACCATGTTACTAATACAATATGATCAACACGGAACCATGTTACTAATACAATATGATCAACACATAAATATGATGTTACTAATACAATATACCATAGTACCATGTTACTAATACAATATGATCAACACGGAACCATGTTACTAATACAATATGATTAACACGGAACCATGTTACTAATACAATATGATCAACACGGAACCATGTTACTAATACAATAGGATCAACACATAACCATGTTACTAATACAATAGGATCAACACAGAACCATGTTACTAATACAATAGGATCAACACAAAACCACGTTAATAATACAATATGATCAACACAGAACCATGTTACTAATACAATAGGATCAACACAAAACCACGTTAATAATACAATATGATCAACACAGAACCATATTACTAATACAATATGATCAACACAAAACCACGTTACTAATACAATATGATCAACACAGAACCATGTTACTAATACAATATGATCAACACAGAACCATATTACTAATACAATAGATAAACATAGAAACATGATAACATGATGTTATTAATACAATATGATCAACACAAAACCACGTTACTAATACAATATGATCAACACAGAACCATATTACTAATACAATATGGTCAACATAGAAACATGATGTTATTAATACAATATGATCAACACAAAACCATGTTACTAATACAATATGATCAACACAGAACCATATTACTAATACAATATGATCAACACAGAAACATGATGTTACTAATACAATATACCATAGTATCATGTTACTAATACAATATGACCTAGACAGAACCATGTTACTAATACAATACGACTCAGACAGAACCATGGTACTAATACATTATGACCAAAACAGAGCCATAATACAATATGACCAATACAAAACCATAATTATTACTATTTTAGCTCTTCTTTTTAACCCTATGTATTTGTCCATCTTTATTTTTAACACATACTAAATAAGTGTATGTTATGTATTAACTGTTTCTACTACCGGTAACTGTTTTTAAATTGCTGTTATGCTGTGATGGACATCTGAATCTCCCCTCTGGGATAAATAAAGGTTTTCAATCAATCAATAATACAATATAAGTAAGTGAGCTGACCCCAGCTCTGGACCAATAATCCATCTGATACATCATACTGATTATGCTCCAGACTGAGGCCTCACACTGTGTCTGTTCTGTCTGTGTGCAGGACAACTTGTCCGTCTTCCTGAGGGGCTGTGAGGAGTTGGGCCTAAAGGGCTCCCAGCTGTTTGACCCGGGGGATCTACAGGACACCTCCACACGGGCCAATCTCACGTAAATGCGTGTGCATGTGTGTGTGTGTCAGGCCATGTGAGCGGATCGGAGCGTGAGCGGCGCGGGGCGCGGAGCGGGCGGTTTTGACGTGAGCGAGGAGTGGGTTTTAAAATGAGTCGGCGCGACGTCCGGAGCGAGAGTTCTCCTCCGCTCCAATCCACTCCAGGCCGCTCACAGTGGTTTAACACTGTTGATGTAATATATACATGCAGTACAATGCCAAAGCAACAGATGGCGATGTACAAACATGAAGGCCATTTTCAACCAATGAGAAGGGTTCAGGCTTCGTCACTGTAGAGACGCCCACCATAGATATCTATGACGCCCACACTCACTCCTGTTAGAAAAAGTATCGACGCCATTGTTGTTGACGTTAGCTTACATGCTAACGTTAATGGCAGCGACCATAGCATTGTGGCTCGGCTAGCCTATCATCGCTTACTAGAGCTAGTGAATGGATAAACAACGTTATTTAACATTGCAGAATGGCTACAATTACAATGCGGCTCAATACAAACGATTGTTAAGGGGCCCAGGGGGTGTAGACTGTTGTAGTTTGAGCTCATTTACACCATGCTCCAAAAAAGAAAAAGAAAAACTGCCGAGCGATCTGGCGCGGGGAGCGGGGATCGCTCGATTCAAGGTGAGTGGGGAGCGAGCGGAGAGCGACTTGGGGGCGGGGTCAACATGAGCGATTAGCGGAGCGGACCAAGCTTTAAAGAGCGAAGAGCGGATTTCTCGGCCGCGCCGATCCGCTCACGTGGCCTGGTGTGTGTTGACTCTTGGGTTTGTGTGTCTATTTTAATAAGGTATCACATGACAGCAACATACTCCCTTCTCTCATTCATTCTCTCTCTCTTTCTCTCCCCAGGGACTCCGACTGCAACAGAAAACTAAAGAACGTAAGTCTCTATTATTCTTAATTTCCTTGCTTTAATGTCAGTGTTTTTAACCAACTGGTTTAGAAGTCTGTAGCTTGGATAGTGACAACTTCCTAGAGCTACTCAACACCTTCTCTCAGAAGTCAATACCTGCTCGTAAACAGAACATCCCACTGCAAGAGGAAGTCAATAAGTGGCCCTATCTCAGTGAAGTGCAAATACCGAAGATCCAGGCGGAGATAGGCCTTCTCATCGGGACTGACATACCCAAGGCAATGGAACCATGGCAGGTGGTATCCAGCGTGAAAGAAGGGCCGTACGCGGTGAAAACGCGATTGGGCTGGTTCGTCAATGGCCCCCTCAGAGGAGAAGATGGCCATGAAACTACCAGTGGACTCATACAAGTCACGTCCAACCGCACATCCGTGGCCACGCTAGATGAACTTTGGAGTCAACAGTTCAAGAACGACTTCCCAGAGTGTCAAGACGACCGGTTTGAGAAGTCGAGGGACGACATCCAGTTTCTGGAACTGGTCTCGCAGTCCGTGAAACTTACATAGGGACACTACAGCATCGGCCTACCAGTGAGGAACGCAGTCTTCAAGATGCCGAACAGCAGAAGAGTAAACAGCAAGCACAGCAAGCTCTCAACTACAGCTATCTGCTACAGAAGAGTGATGACAACAAGCTTTATGTTGCCTTCGTCATGGCAAAGGCGAGAGTGGCCCCGCCCAAGCCCCTCACTATCCCGCGCATGGAGCTAGCAGCCGCTACCATGGCAGCGCGCATGGACAGGACCTTGATATCCGAGCTGGAGCTCCAACTAAACAAATCTGTGTTCTGGTCCGACAGCACCACTATGCTCAAATACATCGCAAACAGAACCAGTAGATTTCGCACCTTCGTAGCGATTCGAGTGGAGACCATCTTGAAGCTGTCAGAAGTAGGACAGTGGCGGTATGTAAATACTGCAACAAATTCTGCTGACCACGCGTCGAGAGGAAGACCAACCTCACTGTGGAGAATATAAAGGAAGCAGAGCTCGAGATCTTTGTGAAGAAGAAGCTGCATGAGGCGGTGGTAAAGACTGTACTCCTACGGGGTGCCATGTAGTAGTGACCTCTGGCACCAGGTATTTGTTATCCAGCAGCAGAGACACTTATCAGTTAAAATAGTGATTGGTTTAGCTCCTTGTTTTTTAGTAGTTAGTAATTGTCTCTAGATTAGAAGGACAATTAGGGGCCGATGTAGGAGCCAAAGCTATATATTTAGGTTATTGTATTATATGAATGTTTAATATTGATTGGATTTAGATAAAGTCATTGAACCGTCGTATTTGTCATAATAGAACATTCTAGAACATTTGTGATGTCACAGTATGATGTCATGGTCGAACATTCTAGAACATTTGTGATGATTTCATAGCCGAACATTCTAGAACATTGAACATTCTAGAACATTTGTGATGATGTCATAGCCGAACATTCTAGAACATCGAACATTCTAGAACATTTGTGATGATGTCATAGCCGAACATTCTAGCACATCGAACATTCTAGAACATTTGTGGTGATGTCAAGGGTACTACGACTATGCGTGCACCTCATGGTACCAAAGCACCTCAAAGGCGCTTAAAACAAAATTACAAACATCACAAAACAAACTGGTCAGACTACTACTTGACCTGAACCCCAGAACCCACCTCACCCCTGCCCACTTTGACAACCTAGGATGGCTTAGAGTAGACGACAGAGTACAGCAACTTGCAATGGGCCTGGTCTACAAGATACACTATACGACCGGGGTACCCATGTACATGTCAAAATACTTCCCAAAGGTCAGTGAATACCACAACCACTACACCAGAGGAAGCTCAACAAATCATGTAAAACCCAGATTCGGCTCAAACAAGGGACTAAACACGTTTCGCAATTATGCCACAACAATGTGGAACGCCCTACCCAAAGCTGTAAAGGAATGTGAATCACTACCCACATTCAAAACCGCTCTTAAAGAGCACCTACGGGAGGCTGCAATTCGAAACTGGCCACCGTAAATGCCCAAAACCCCCACCACCTCCTAATAGACAGTCTCCTCCCCACCGCATGTATATATTCCCTCCCCGCCGTATGTATATTTCTCTCCCACCCACCCACCCCCTCCTAATGTACAGTCCCCTCCCCATCATATGTATATACTCTGTCAGGATCTAGGGGTAACAGTACTGTATATTTGAATACTGTTTATGTCACAAATGTATCAGTACTAAATACCTATGTCCCTATGCCATAAATGTCATGTATGTTGTGTATGTCATAAATGTCTATATGAATTGAAAATGGGGGACCCTGATGGAAACAAGACAAACGTCTTTCTCAGGTCTGCATCCCCTTAACAATTGTATGTATTGAGCCGTACTGTATTGTACCCATTCTGCAATCTGTTAAATAAAGTTTTCATTCATTCATTCAGTCATAGCCGAACATTCTAGAACATCGAACATTGTAGAACATTTGTGGTGATGTCATGACCGAACCTTCTAGAACATTTGTGTATTCAGCAAGGTCAGTGTGCATCTTGAAACCGTGCTGAGCGGTACTGAACAGATAGACTAAACAACATAGATTTTCGGCTTTCCAGTGTGGAGGAATTTTCATGTGTCGAGTCTGCGGTGATTTTGGAGACTGGGAAAATACAGTTTTCTTACCTTGTAGTAGTGACGTGAATATTTAGGAAAATAGATTTAGGACCACTTCTGTAAAGAAAGACTTCGCTGTGGAAGAGAAATAACCCATTTGGATATCTTTGTTTTACACTGGAGCGGCTGTGGACATTATTTGTCTTTATCAACGAACGTACTACTCACGAGTAAGCAATTTTAACCAGTAGAGTCGAACGTCGGCCCTCATAATATCTTTTCTATAGGTCCTATTTTGTCATAAATGTGTCAGGACACCTTGTCGGGGCCTGGTGAAGGATAGGCAAAGAAGACCAGTGGTTATGGGTAGGGTTAGGTTAAGGTAAGGGGTAGGAAAGGTTAAGTATTGGCAAGTACAACCATTGTTGGTGGTTAAATGCTTATTTTGTCACACAGTGTATTGGTTTGTGTCTCACAGGTGTTGAACACAGTGTATTGGTTTGTGTCTCAAATGTGTTTAACACAGTGTATAGACCGCCGCAACACTTACAGTATTTTCAGCTCATGGGAGAGCACAGGGGGATAAAATTAATGAATGTTGATTAGAGCCTTGACTTAAGTGGTCGTAGCTACGGCTGTGGGGTGCTGAAGACATGATCCAATAGACTTTTTTATACGCCTGAGTCTCCTGAATACAGAGAGACCAATCCAAAGTCGACCGGCACTTTCTCAGCCGAGGACCTACTCCCAAACTGTCTGTAGCACTAGTGCATGTTCTCTCTCTCGCTCTCGTCTCCCTCCCGCCCCTCACCCTTCTGCTCAGTGTGGACACACAGACGCCAACACACATTATTGACCAATCACGTGCAAATAAATAAAATTATTATCGGCTCCCATCGTTCACTTCAAAGAGCCGCCTCTAAGAGCCGGTTCGTTTGCGACCGACACAACACTACTATGTAACACGTATTGGTTTGTGTCTCACAGGTCTTGAACACAGTGTATTGGTTTGTGTCTGACAGGTGTTGAACACATTTTATTGGTTTGTGTCCGACAGGTCTTGAACACAGTGTATTGGCTGGGGAAAGCTGCCTGTGGCTGTGCCTCCTACAGTGGCCCTACACTCAACCTCAAGGAGTTCGAAGGGCTGCTCGCTCAGATGAGGACGGTGAGAGGAAACACACAGAGAGAGAAGGAGGTTGAGTTTTAACAAGCCTTTTGTTGTGCAAATGAAAGGGGGGGCGAGCTCACATCAAGCCACGCAAACACCAAAAGACAAAGAAGAATTACCGTATTGATATCAAACATGTCTAACTTACTGTGAAAGGTGCTGAATATAATTTATTTCCCACGACATCCAATCTAGTACGTGTATTTTGCAACACTGTGTACCGTAGCCTGGCACGGATCAATGAACAGTGCCCACGTCCACTTGAAAAGGTGGTCTCCAGTGCGGTGGAGAGAGAGAGAGAGAGAGAGAGAGAGAGAGAGAGAGAGAGAGAGAGAGAGAGAGAGAGCAAGAGAGAGAGAAACAGCAAGAGAGAGAGAAACAGGTGGGTGGGTGTGTCTGAGAAAGAAAGACTGAAAGAGAGATACCTATGGTTCGCTCATGGTGTCCAGTATTTGTTCCATAACAAAATGAATGGGCCAAGCTGAACCTTTTTCAAAAAATATTCTCAAGCTCAACAAAAATACACTCTGATTCATTCTCTAGAGATACCTCTCTCTCTCTCTCTCTGTTGGTCTCTGTTCTTAAATGTCTCTCTCCACTGATACATTCTCAAGTTTCTTTAATAGTTGTCATACAGAAGTACAGAATACTTTTATACAAAATGTTTCTTACTGTTACGCTCCAGAGACTGTGCAAGACAAGATAAGTATGAAATAAAATAACATAGTATAGCATGTAAATTAGAAGTAAAAAATTAGGTCACAGTGTTCAGTATAGACATATGTACAATGTTCGATGCAGAATAGACGTAACTGAGTTACCATATAATATACAATACTATGCAGTGTACTAATATACAATACTATATAGTGCAAGGCAGAAATGGGATGAGGTGCAATTTAGGTACAATTTACAGTAGGTGTACGAGTTGTAGTGCAAATCCTTTATCAATAAATATAAAGTGTGTTTGTGTGATCTAAAGTGTGGAGAGTGGGTGCTGCAGTGTGTTGTTTGTTTAAGTGAGTGTGTGCGTGTGGGTGTGTGTGCTGTGTGCATTTGATGGTTGTTGCATAATGTTTATTGTTCGTTTAGCAGCCTGATGGCCTGGGGATAGAAGCTTCTTCTGAGTCTTTCTGTGCTCGCCTTAAGACTCCGGTATCGCTTGCCTGACCGCAGCAGTTCAAAGAGGCAGTTGTTCGGGTGGCTGGAGTCCTTGATGATTCTCTTAGCCTTCCCCCTGCACCGCTTGTTGTAAATGTTCTGGAGGGTGGGAAGCCCCCCTCCAATTGTGCGTTCGGCTGAACGTGTCACTCTTTGTAGTCTGCTACGGTCTTGTGCAGTGCTATTCCCAAACCAGGAGATGATGTTGCCAGTCAGGATGCTCTCTATTGTACATGAGTAGAAGTTCCTAAGGATCTTCTGACTGACTTGGAACTTCCTTAGGCGCCTGAGGAAGTAGAGGCGTTGTCGTGCCTTCTTCACAACACTGTCAATGTGTGTGGTCCATGTCAAGTCCTCGGATATCTGGGCTCCGAGGTACTTGAAACTGTTCACTCTCTCAACCGGTGCCCCGTCGATGCTGAGGGGGCTGTAGTCCTTGACCCCGACCTCCTGAAGTCCACAATCATCTCTTTTGTTTTGCTGACGTTCAGGGAGAGGCAGTTCTCCTGACACCACTGTGACAGATTCTCTACCTCTTCCAGGTAGGCCCTCTCATCGTTGGCAGAGATCAGGCCCACCACTACTGTGTCATCAGCAAATTTGATGATTGTGTTGTTGTTCCGCTGTGCCACGCAGTCATGTGTGTACAGGGAGTAGAGGAGGGGGCTCAGAACACAGCCCTGGGGGGCCCCTATGTTGAGCGTGATGGATGAGGAGGTGCAGTTGCCTGCTCTTACCACCTGGGGTCTGCCCGTCAGGAAGTCCAAGACCCACTGGCAGAGGTCATAGTTCAAGCCCAGGTCCCTGAGCTTGGCTATGAGTTTGGAGGGGACTATGGTATTGAATGCTGAGCTGTAGTCGATGAACAGCATTCTCACATAGTTCCCCTGCCTCTTGTCCAGGTGTGATGCTGCTGTGTGCAGCACATGGGCTATGGCGTCCTCCGTGGACCTGTTGGGGCGATATGCAAATTGCAGGGGGTCCAGGTTGATGGGGAGGGAGGAACAGATGTAGCCCTTCACTAGCTTCTCAAAGCACTTCATGGCTATGGAGGTGAGGGCTACAGGGCGGTAGTCGTTGAGGCAAGCGGGCGTAGATTTTTTGGGTACAGGGATGATGGTGGACTTCTTCAGACAGGTGGGGATGACAGCCTGTTCCAAGGACAGGTTGAAGATGTCAGTGAATACCGGGGCCAGTTGGTCGGCACAGACTTTTAGGACGCGGCCGGGGATGCTGTCCGGTCCTGCTGCCTTCCTGATATTCACTTTTTTAAAGGTCCGCCTCACCTCATGCTCTGTTACCCTGAACACTGAGTCTCCATCAGCAGACCCCCCCCCCCCCCCCCCCCCCCCCATTGCCGTGGTTTGTAGGCTGGTGTTGTTATTCACAGCCTCAAACCTCGCATAGAAGGAATTGAGATCATTTGCTAAGGAGATGTCACTGTTCAGTTTGAGGGAGGTGCCTTTGTAGTCTGTCATTGTTCTGAGGCCCTGCCACATACCTCTAGAGTCAGCCTGTTCAAACTGAAGTTCAACTTTATCCCTGTAACGCCGTTTTGCCTCTATTACTGCTCTCCTGATGTTGTATCTTGCCGTCTTGTGTTCTTCCATGTTGCCTGTCACCAGCCCGGTGTTGTAGGCTGATGTGCGCACTTTCAGAGCCTCACGGACGGATTTATCTACCCAGGGCATGACTATCTTTAAACATCATTGCTACTTTTGTGTTCTTCAGTTGTTTTTTGCATATTTGCTTGTTTGCTTACGTGTTGTTCATGCATATGTGTGTGTGTGTGTGCAGGAGACTGAGGATGGAGGGGACAGTCCTCAGAAGCGCAGTGTGCGGGACAGCGGCTATGACTGCTGGGAGTCTGAGAGGAGCGAGTCTCTGTCACCACCAAGACACACCAGAGATAACTCCTTAGACAGGTGAGACATGTCTGCCAACACACACACACACATACTCACATTTGTTCCCATGGAAATACACACACACACGCACGCACAGCCACAGACGCACACACACGCACGCACGCACGCACGCACGCACGCACGCACGCACGCACGCAAGAGTCACAACATGAATTGTTGACATTTTGGACATTTTACTTTGAATACTGGTTCTTATGGACATACATAAGACATGCATATTGAATATCTCTTTTATTATTTCTTAACCTTTATTTTTTTAAAGGGGCACTTCACCAAAAAACAATGCTGACTTATTTTGCACATAATCTCACACACATTCAAAGGCTCTAATCAGTTTTGCACACATTAATTTTGTTTGACAGTTATTGAGAGTAAATTTGTTTGAATATGTCCACCAGTGATGTCATTGGGGACATTGAATCCCCAAGTTGTTTTAACTTAAAGGGGCACTTCACTAAAAAAAACAATACTGATAATCCTTGTGCTGTGTTAATTACAGCACCATGAAATTATGTAGAAAAAAAATCAATACCTTATCATTTCATTGAGCTGTAATTAACACAACACAAGGATTATCAGTATTGTTTCTTTTAGTGAAGTGCCCCTTTAAGTTAAAACAACTCCAGAGAATACAAAGCCCACATAGAGGTTATAGTAAATATTGTGTATAATGAGAGGATTCTCAATGGTTGTTTTCCAGTCTGGACTCCTTTGGCTCACGCTCACAGCACAGCCCCTCCCCCGACGTGGTCAACCGAGGCAACAGTGACGGTAGGTTTTCCGCAAGACTCTAGAAACTATTTATCTAATTGATTTCTTATTTTCTTATTTAAAAAATACATTTATTTTTATATTTATAATTTGTTTTTGTCATCTTTATTTAAAATGTTACGTTTATCCCATCATTTATCTCCCCAAGTAGAAAAAGGACTGATTGACAGCAGTCAAAGGCAGGGAAATTGAAAACGTCCTTTAACTGTGGCTGGTAAATTAGTTTACTTCACTGTTGGCAGGCAAACACCAATGGACCATTTGGTCGTGAAAGTAGCCAGGGAATGCTGGGTGGAAGAAGTGAGCTTCCTGCCCTGATAGCAGTAATAATATGTATAGGTGGTGGAGCTGGGGAGGAGGAGGAGTGCACCTGTGACCCCCGTTTCCATCAGGGGAGTCGATGTGGACATGGTTGAGGAGTACAAATACCTCGGTGTGCACATCGACAACAAACTGAACGGTTCAAAACACGCAGAGGCACTGTACAAGAAGGGCCAGAGCCGACTCTACTTCCTCAGAAGGCTGAGATCATTCAATGTCTGTACAAGGATGTTGAGGATGTTCTATGAGTCGGTGGTGGCGGGCGCCTTCTTGTACGCTGTGACCTGCTGAGGGACACAAACAGGCTGGATAAGCTGGTCAGGAAGGCCAGTAGTGTGGTTGGGGTGGAGCTGGACTCCCTAGCGAGGGTGGCGGAGAGGAGGAGCTTTGCTAATCTCCAGGCCATCAGGGAAAACCCCTCCCACCCACTATACACAGACTTGGCTGACAGGAGGAGCATGTTCAGTGCTAGGCTCAGGCTGCGGTTAGACTGACTGATGTTTTCGTTTCGTTTTCAGATGAGTTTCGCTTTTCCAGGTCGCAACGTAGCGGTAGGCGAGTCACACTTTCGTTTTGTCACCTGAGCACAGTGATGTAGTACACTGCCAAAGCAGTAGGTGGCAGTAGGTGGCAAACATGAAGGCAATTTTCAACCAATCAGAACTTGAATGTGCCAATACACTTCCTGCAAAGAAATGTCAACAAGCCGCCATCTTTAAATGCCTATTTACCCAATGCAGCACTTATTTTTCAGCAAAAGTGTAATAAAAGTGCAATAAACAAAACGGATACATTCACTGTGTGTTCTGCCTCTCATTTGTTGATGAAACAAAACTAACATCAACACAAGTGACCACCAAGAGCGGATAGTTTAGTCTCAAAAAAGATCGGCGATGTTGTTAGCTACATTGTTAGCTACATGCTAACGTGAATGGAATATGCCAGTATAACAGTATAGCATTGTGGCTAGCAGCTAACATTTAGCTCACGTTAACCAGCCAGCACCAAACTGATGATATCGGGAGCTATCAGTAGCTAGATAACATTAGAGACAACGCCTCGTGTATTAAACAAAAGTGAATAGATGACTGGGCCATTTTGTTTAATGCTTGTTAAGATTGAAAGAGGAGCTTGAGCTAACAGGGTCTGATAGCTAACGCTAGCTCACGTTAGCCAGCTGCTCATGCAATCGGTAATGCTAGCAGAATGAATGGATGTAAACTTTATTTAACATATCGCAGAATGGGTACAATACAATACGGCTCAATACAAACAATTGTTAAGGGAATGCAGACTGTTGTAGCTTGGACTGGGGTCCTTGTAACAATAACTTGACAACACATGGTAGCTGCAGCTATAGCTCTGTTGTCACCGGACATTGGTGAGAGCACGCAGATGTGGGTATCTACTGCGCATGGGCGTTGAGCAACAACGGCTCCGCGCAGATTACACGACACGTTGTCGGCGAGTTTTTGGCGTTATTCCAAAACGGAAACACAATTTAGCGTTTTCAGTAGGGCCAAAACGTTTCCTGCCAAAACGGCATTTCTATCTAATAGGGACAGCAAACGTATTCAAAAACGTATTCAAACGAGCACAAAAACAGCCTCACACTACCTAAATGCACCACTGAACGGCACAGGAAGTCCTTCATTCCAACAGCCAATACAATGCATCACTGTGCCTCACTGCATCACTGAGCACAGAGTGACAGTTACCATCTTCCTGGACTCTTACTTTTGAAACAGCACTGTGCAATACTACACCTACTGTAGACCACAGTATATTTTTACTGTATTTATTTACTGTATATTTTATTCCATTTTTATTCTATTTTATTCTACTCTTATCTTAGACAATTTGATTTGTTTTGTTATTCTTATTCGTGACCTGTTCTGTCTAAATGTTTAATGTTGAGCTATTTGCAGTGTCAAATTCTATTCTATTCTATTCTATTCTATTCTATTCTATTCTATTCTATTCTATTCTATTCTATTCTATAGTATAGTATAGTCTAGTCACCTAGTAGGTCAGACTTCTGTCTGTTAGAATGTAAGGATTTCAACCTTGGTGTGCCACAGCTAGCCAGACCACAACAGCTGCTGGGGACAACAGCTGAATGTGTGTGTGTGTGCGTGTGCGTGTGCGTGTGCGTGTGTGTGTGTGTCCCAAATGCTCCTGCAGCTGTCTGTCTACCCTCCCCCAGAGATTTAGAACTGCTCAGCATCGTTCTTTTGTATGCGCGACTTGCGCGTGTATGCATTTGTGTGTGTAGGTATGTACTGTGTATATTCATGTGCACATGTTTGTATGTGTGTGTGTGCACATGTACAGTGTGT
This sequence comes from Notolepis coatsorum, assembly GCF_963971535.1. Taxonomy (NCBI): domain Eukaryota; kingdom Metazoa; phylum Chordata; class Actinopteri; order Aulopiformes; family Paralepididae; genus Notolepis; species Notolepis coatsorum. The sequence continues at coordinate 73,070,591 of NC_140171.1, read as the reverse complement.
GTGTGTGTGTAGGTGTGTGTTGTGTTGAAAGAAGATGACATCCTGTTTGTATCTTTCATGTTGACAGCCAGGGTATAGGAAGGGATAAGGATGCAGCTGTTTGTTGAGAAAAACACACTTCCATGACTAGGAATAGCACTAGGAATTTTCTTTATAGAAACATGCTTTAAAGAGTAACTAAACACATGGTCATTTTGCTGCCCTAGTGGTTGATATCTTAACCATGCTGCACACTCTGCCCCGCTCCAATCGGTGATGTCAGAGTATGTATTTTTGAAGTACAATCAAAGTCTGTCTAGGGAACAAGGACACACACACAGTGTCATAGATGTGAAGCCTTATCGCATAGATTGAAACTGGTCTTACACAAAGTGCTGTGCCTGTCTCTCTCCTCCAAATCACCACACTCAGAATGTCAGTAACTTAAATACTTAGCTAACGTAGCTACAGCGTAGGTTTGATTTGAGATTTTGTAGGGACACTTAATAGAACATTACTTGCACAAATTTGAGTGTAAATACAGTTTTTTGAGCTACAAACTTGATAATCCTTTTCTATCCAAATTGATAGAAAATTGGGTCCAAAAACTATTAACTAAATGCAAACTATTATCATTGATACAACTGTGAGTACAGAAGGCCGTCAACATATTTTTATTCCCTTGAACAGGAAGGAGGGCTGCAGCGTCTTTGTAGCGTCTTTTGGATAAAGGGGAGTCAGTTGAAAAAATAAAGAAGTTCCAGGCACTCTTCAAGTATATAAAAAAGCTTTAATTAGTTCATGCTTAGTTCATAATAGAACAATTAAAAAACCAACATGTTACGGGCGGCTACGTGGTGCAGTGGGCAAGGCGCTCACCACGAATACTGGAGGCTGGGCTCAAACAGATCATCTCCCTGTTCGAGCCCAGCGCTCCACATTGCTTTCAGTTTAGCTGGTCGTCCACACTAATACACATTGGCAGTATTAGGGGGAGGGAAACTGATGGGTGGGGATCGGGCGTTGTGGACAGCGACTCCTGGTGCGCCTGCGCAGTAGAATCAGGAAGCGACGGGGGCGGGGCCCCTCCAAAGCCCAGGCCCCAGACGCTGAAAGATCGAGCCGCGCAGGTGGAAAGATGCGACTGCTGTTACCTCGAGTATCGGAGGGGACTCGTGCTATGTATGACTTAGTCCACATTGCAGCCGGCTTGTGGGAGGCATGAAACAGCATTCAAAGACAGGGGAGGGTTGAATTGGACGATACGAAATTGGGATGGGAGAAAAATAGAAAATGGGAGAAAAAGTGGATAAAAAAAAAAAATGTTTCGGCCTCTCTATCGGCCTTCTTCAGGGCATACAAAAAGATGTAGAAAGATTTTTGTATGCCCTGAAGAAGGCCGATAGAGAGGCAGAAACATAGGGCGGCTACGTGGCGTAGTGGGCAAGGCGCTCGCCACGAATGACGGAAAAAGTGGATAAAAAAAAAGAGAGGCCGAAACATGTTTTTTTTTTAATTGTTCTATTATGAACTAAGCAACTAATTAAAGCTTTTTCATATACTTGAAGAGTGCCTGGAACTTCTTTGTTTTTTTCATATTTTATTCCCTATTGTTTGAGAACTTCAAACAAAAAAAATTCGCTAATGAACCGCTCGTGTGAGTGAGTAACGTGACCAACGGGTGGGCGGCTGTGACAGAGCTCACGAGGCACTCACTGGGACAGAGGGAGGGAGGGAGGAAAGTCCCTCATTCATCAACGTGACGTAGAAAATGTTCTATTTCCATACTTAAGCACAGAATTTAGAATCTGTGCACGCACAAAAAAAACGGGATTTATCACACATGCGTACACAGGTTCTACGCACACCTGTCTTGATAAATATGACTTTGATCCTACGTTTGAGCTCGTGCACTGTTTTAAGTATTTGCATACCAGAACCGCCCCGATTAACCATATACGGTAATGGAATACCCCCATGAAATGTGGAAAAATGGACTAAGCCGAGGGAAGCGTGTTATGTGACAGGCTGACAGACGTGTACACGTACGGTGATGTCGGATATGACATCTATTAACCATTGCTGCCTGGGCAGCGCAAACACTAATAAAGACCGTGCTGGAATATGACTGCCTTTTCCCGTTTTGTTTGATTAATACCCAGGGATTAAAGTTCTCCTCAATTTTATTCCAAATCGCGACGGATTTTCCGTAAATTTTCTACCTGCTGCATATGATTTCTAGAGGCATACAATCTATTTTGATGTCAGTATATTGGGTAGCCTATATAAACAATAATACGAGAGCATATACAAGAACAATGAATCTCACTGCCGTATGATGTAGCCTGCCTTTCAATACATGAACTTGAATTCCATCATGTTTGTGTGCGGGACTCACAAGGCTGTTGTCACAATGGGTGGTACCGGTACAGTAATAACAGTCTACACAATATCACGATGGACCATGCCATGTAGCCTATGTTCTATTATGACATGATCTGTGACGACAAATGTTCTAGAATGTTTGATTAAGATATCATACTCTGACAGCATGCCTATGATCAACAAAAACGCGAACTTGAATCCCATCATCATATTTACATAGTCTGTCCACTATCTGGTGTCATTGCAATGCGTTTTTTATTCTTTCATATACAGTAAAAAGGGGGAAGAACACTATATCGTGGGTGTTCATATGACTTGTATTCTGCTTACAGCTTCGAAATTCCACTTGTTTCGTTTAACGTAAAGCCTTTTAAATATAATCAAAACGTTCCTGTGTTTCTGCGGTCTGTGCGCAAAATAATAACGAGTTGAGCTACGCGGAGCGCAGTCAGTCAGTACACCCCGTATATTCCGATAACGCTATATAAACCATGCTGCATTCATTCTGAGAGAAAGATCTATTATTCCAAATGCTATTTATAGGGTTTTGACCATAATTACACTACTGTTGCTATTTTACAATAAACTATAATGAATTACGGTTCATACAGAACATGCCAGTGTTGAAACTAATGCACAGAAGCTCATTTCCTTGTTGTAATAATATATTCTACCAACGGGCGCCAGGTACGCATGGTCCGAGCTGTGCGTAAATATAAGCACGAAGTCAAGTTCAAGTTGAAATTGATGAATCCCACACTCTGCTTAGAAATGGTCGTACGCACAGCTTAAGCACATATCTGTGCGTAAATCACGTTGATGAATGAGGGCCCAGGTTGTTGATTGGATATTGCAGATAATAGGACATCTTGCTAATAGGTTCTTGATGCAGCTGTCAACCTACACTTTCGCAACAGATAAAAAGGTTCTGTTTTGCAAGACCGCAATGTATAATACAGTTTTTGCTCTGCACATTTATCAATAATGTATTTTGGGGAAAAGCAATACTTTTATTCCGCACCTTTCTAAAAACTCTTTATAATTTATAATATAATCATTTTTATAATAATTTTAAAAAAAAGATTACTCTATATAAAAAAGATATATAGCACCTTTACGTTGAGCAATTTGTTGACTATGTGATGACTATCTGTGTGATGAAAAGCAGTGCCTAAATATCCAAATTAGTAATTTTCCCTTCTTTCCTCTCCAACCATCTCTCCATCATTTCCCCTTTTTACCTTCTGTCACCTCCTTCTTTCTCCCGCTCCCACCCTTCCCCCATTGCCTAGGGCGAGGCAGTGACTCGGAGGCCGATGGCCCCAATAGGAAGCCAGACGTGCGCAGGGATGACATGTTGGCCCGTCGTACGGCCAGCGGCGAATCACGGAGCTCCATCCACTTTAACCAGTTCCTCCCAAACCGGGCCAACGCCAGTGCCTACATCCCCGCGCCACGACGCAGACCACGCACGGAGGAGGAGGGAGAACAGAGGAGGTAATGACACACACATGAACATACACACATACATGCACACACACAGAGAAGAGCAAATGATGAGAGGAGGTAATAATACAGACACTTGTGTGCTCACACACACACACACACACACACACACACACACACACACACACACACACACACACACACACACACACACACACACACACACACACACACACACACACACACACACACACACACACACACACACACACACTTTCCCTACCCCTTAACCCTCCTCTGACCTTCCACACCATTCCCCAGTTGCCCAGAACCTAAAGTAGATCAGGGGGAGGGGACTGGGCCTTTTAAGAGACCCTCCGGGCCACGCTTCAGAGCTTCCAAAGCCTACAAGACTGTGACCTGGGCCCCGGAAAATGGTGACACCCAAAAAGAGGAGCCGACACGGGAAGAGGGCGAGCTGACCCAGGAGGTGCTGGAGCAGAGGAGGCTGAAGAAGCTGGAGAAAGCTGGGATTAAAGTTTTGCCTGCTGCCGTTCGTTACAGCAGGTCAGGGAGGAGGTGCATGGTGTGTGGTGTAGCCTGCGGACCATACGAACTGATGGGCTTGTGTTTTTAGGTTGTGGTGGTTGTTGACTAACAGTTTTTGCTCTGTTGGTCTGGTGTGTTCTACTGACATGTGGAAAGGTACCCTAACCAGCTTTTTTCAGTGGTATGTTGCTACTTGGTCGCTGGATACCGTTTGGGTTTTTGCTGGATTTCTTTGTTTCTTTACAACTAACCGGTTGGTTTGATTGATTGATTGATTGAAAACTTTATTAACAGATTGCAGAATGGGTACAATACAGTGGCTCAATACAAACAACTGCTAAGAGGATGAAGACCAGAAAAAGACTTTCGTCTTATTTACATAAGGGTCCTCCCATTTTCAACTCATCAAGAACATCAAGACATCAAGAGATTGATGGCTAATCAATTGCGGAAAGGCCTTGCTCTGATTGGCAGCTGTTTGCGGAATGATATTTGATGTGGAACTGGAATTGGAATTGGATCTGATGTGTTAGAAGACATTATGAACTCTTGCTCTGAACTATGCATGGCTAATCAACATGACTCCTAATCGTGTGTCTCAAGTCACTACCTTGCACATCACTATCGCGCTGGGATTATTATTACATAGTCTTATTATTACATCCCTGAGTTGACCATTATCATGCCCAACCAATCTACAGCCTCAGAGTCGTAGCAACAGAGGAACAGGAAGTGAGGTTGTCGCCCCCTGACATCATCCTTCGCCGTGATAACGAGTTTCTGACCAATCAGAAAGCCGCCTGGGATTCGTCCTCCGATGGTGAGGGCGAGGGCGAGGTGGAGGATAGGAAGGTTCCAGATGTCCGGAAAGACGACCTGGCATCCCGACGGGGAGCACGCATCCAAGCAGCACGCAGGGTGCACCAGTTTGTCCCACCAGCATGCAGCAGCAAAGACAGAGAGCGCTGGGATGAGATCAGACGCGCCTCGCAGCAAGCACTGCAGGAGAAGGAGATCAGGTTAGAAGACCATATACGCGTGTGCGTGCGTGTGTGAGCGAACAACCTTTTCCTTTTTCGTTCTTTGTTTTTCTTCTCCTCCTTTGGTACCATAACTCACACTCTGTCCCGTTGTCTCTTTCTCTGGGTGGTGTGTGGTGATGGTGCCGGGCGTCTCTGGGTTCTGATATGTTGCTGTGCTGCTGTTGTTGTGTGTCGGCCACCGTCCTGGCTTTGTGATTGAATAGTGACAGGGAGGCGATCCCTGACATCATCACACGTAGAGGCAACCCCTTCCTACACTCCGCCCCTCGTCAGGAGGAAGAGGAGGATAAGGAGGAAGAGGAAGGGGTTAAGGCGGTACCCAATAAGCAAAAGGATGACCTGGCTCGTAGGCGGGCTCAGAGTAGGCCCCTCCCCCATGGGGATGGGCCAATGAGATTTGTTTCTGCCTCCATGAGCCAGGCCGATAAGGAGAGGTGGCAGAGACTCAGGATGGCCGAACCAAGGTGCCACATACACACTCCTTCACACACACATGCATGCGTACACAGAGCACCCCCACACACAGTAGCACAATACTACACATTTAGAGATCCCAGAAGCAGCTAGTATGTGAGTAATCTTTTGTATCAAACCTAATGACCTAATGAGTATGTGCTGTGTATGTGTGTGTGTGTGTGTGTGTGTGTTCTTGCATGAGTGTGTGTACATGTGCTCTATGACTGAACAACTCATCAACATTTGATCAAAATTGCAATATGGCCTGCAGTATTCAGTATTCAGTATTCAGGCCAAGTATTCAGTATTTATATTTGATAAAGGCAAAATGTGTGTAAAAATATCATTGTAAATGAAGTATTGTAGTACTGCAGAGCTGCCCTGGCCTGCAAATCATGATCTGTCAAAATAATCGCAATATGATATTTTCTCTATTGCTTAGCCTTGTGTGTGTGCGTATGTGCTTTAGTCTCAGTCTTGACTAAACAAATAAATAACACATTAGTTAATTAATCTACTCACTGCCATTCATGACTACAGCAACTTAGAACCCTTAACCTCTTAAGCCCTAGCCATGTTTTTAGAAAATTCGCCTAATAGTACATACCCAAATAAATGGAAGATTGTTCCACTACAAGGTCCATTTGCATGTTATTGGTATCTAGGGACATCTATGGACCTCAGGGAATGTATTCCCAGTGTCAGAGATATTGTGTGTATTACTATCCTTGAGTAAATTGTAATGTAATGAACCAAAGGTGAACAAACAAACAAACAAACAAATTATAAAAAGAAATTCCCCATCTTTGACGGTGAATAACACCATGTTAACATGAAAAACTCACTTCAAGTGTACAAAAAATCTAAGCAAATTAACAAAGGGCAGATGATTTACAGGGGGTTTTGTAGATACAGTAGGCCTACTGAATTTTGCCATCCGGACACATGCAATTTAAAATATGAATATAGAAAATAGAATATCAGGCCTATAAATGACCTTATTGTGGCCAAGTCATACATCTATGCATCGGCCCAAATCTCATTGCTAAAATCATTGCTAAACAAACATAGTGCTGATCGGGGCTTAAGAGGTTAAAACTAAAAGGATAAAAAATGAATTGTGTCATAACTTGTTAAACTCTGCCTTTTCAATTATGTCTTGATAGATAAGATAAACCGTTCATGTCAAATGTAGTTTCAATGTTGATAAACTAACTGAAGTGACTGAATTGAAAAGGAGTTCAATCCAATTCTAGTCTTGATGCTGCCCCATCTCTGTCTGTCTGTCTGTCTGTCTGTCTGTCTGTGTCTGTCTCTCTCTCTTTCTGTCTCTCTCTTTCTCAAATTCAAATTCAAATTTGTTTTATTGGCATAACAGGAAAAAAATATCAATGTTGCCAAAGCAATACAATACAATAAACACTTTGACAAATAATTCACTGATTCTTCAAATAAGGGACAACACACGTTTTAGAACTCAATTAAAAAATATATATTCTACATTAATTTGAAATGTATATATTTGTAGAGAAAGGTGTTAGCTACTGTATCAAACCTTGTTTTTTTTATCAAAACACCCTTTCTGAAAATAAACATTATTCACTTTATAACTTCATTTGTGTCAACTCCGTCAGACATACTAAAAAGTATACTATTTTAATTTGTTCAGTCCAACAAGACTTTAAAGTTACTCAGATTACACACTATTCTGAAAAAGCCAATTTCTAAATGCATTAACAATACAAACTCAACAAATAGTAAAAGATGTCTTCGAAAATTAATAAAAACATGTATTGTTTGATATATTTATAACCATTCTTTTTAAATTGATTCATATATTTTCAAATTTGTAGAGTTTTTAAAACGTTTTTTGTGCAGTTGGATATTGTGACCTCTTGCTGAGGACTCGTACAAAACATTACTTTCTAACTACAGAGCATACACTTAAACAAATTAAATTGAAACTGTAAAAAAATACATGAGAATAATAACATGGGTATACACAGTTCCTTTAGATTGAACTTTGTACGCATATTGTTCATTATACATTTCTTGATTTTTAACATAAAGAAGACTTTTCTATGTAGGACATGTTCTGTCCCGACTATCAACAATCAACGAATAAAATAAAATAAATTAATCCATAGAATATAATGAGTGGAGGGAACACAAAGTATTTCAACTATGTGTTCCCTCATGCATCTGCTAACATTTAGTAACAAACAAAAGTAATTATCTCTCTCTCTCTCTCTCTCTCTCTCTCTCTCTCTCTCTCTCTCTCTCTCTCTCTCTCTCTCTCTCTCTCTCTCTCTCTCTCTCTCTCTCTCTCTCTCTCTCTCTCTCTCTCTCTCTCTCTCTCTCTCTCTCTCTCTCTCTCTCTCTCTCTCTCTCTCTCTCTCTCTCTCTCTCTCTCTCTCTCTCTCTCTCTCTCTCTCTCTCTCTCTCTCTCTCTCTTTCTTGTCTGTTCTCTCTGGTTGTTAATGCTCCTCATTACTGTGTTATTGAGTTCTCACTGACAGGCGAGTGAGGCTTTCTAACAGCTAGAGTAGGGAACTGGCAAGACCCAATTGTGTGTGTGTGAGACAGAGACAGAGAGAGAGAGAAAGAGAGAGAGAAAGAGGGATGACAGAGAGAGAGGTGAATGTTGGCTGTGAGCGCTAAGGCTTTTGTCTGTCCACTGTGTGCTGATGTCACTAGATGGTATAAAGAGGAGTTTTATTTCATTCCCATAGCAGCAGCAGTGGCAGTAACCAAGGAAACATCCATACCTACAGTATGTTTTCTGAGAGACAAAAAGTTAGTGTAAATGTAAATGTGTTAAGTGTGAGATTCATTTGTGGGTATGTGAACGCGTTCATTTGTGAGCTTTTAAGTGTGTGTGTGTGTGTGTGTGTGTGCGTGCGCGCGCATGCGCACTAAGGTGAGTCCAGTCCACACTTCCTCTCTCATTTCAACCTCACACTTCTCTTTTTTTTTACCATTGTCTTCCCTTGTTGCTCATGAATTCTATCCCATTCCTTTCTTTTCCTTGTATCTTTCTCTCTATTCTTTTCTCTCGGTTGACTGTTGGTGTGTGTGTGTGTGTGTGTGTGTGTGTCTGTATGTCTGTGTGTGTGTGTGTGTCTGTGTGTCTTTGTCTGTGTCTGTGTCTGTGTCTGTGTGTGTGTCCAGTGAGTCTAGCTCACCGCCTGTATGTCAGGCCTGTCTGGAGAAAAGTTATGGAGTTCCTGCCGTCAGCCAAACAAAGGCTGGACGGGGTCATAGCAAAGTGGTGACCTTTGGGGGCGTGACTGAGATCGAGCAGCCAATAGACACTGTTGTGTCAAGTGAGGGGGAGGAGTCAGAGTTGCTACGGCGACTCCTCGCCAAGGCAACCGTTGTCCTGCCTACTATCGGCCTTCGCTCCCAGCTTACTGAGTGGGAACAAAGGTACGGACCGGGCCAGAACAGAGACCACTTATAACTGGGTTAGAATCACTCCAGAACAGGTCCAGAAGGTATAGATAGAATATAGTCTAAATATTTGCATAAATGGACTAGGTTGCAATGTGTCATTATCTCCACCAGGGGAAAGGTCTGGGGGGGATTATGCAATCAGGTGTGTGTGTGTGTGTGTGTGTGTGTGTGTGTGTGTGTGTGTGTGTGTGTGTGTGTGTGTGTGTGTGTGTGTGTGTGTGTGTGTGTGTGTGTGTGTGTGTGTGTGTGTGTGTGTGTGTGTGTGTGTGTGTGTGTGTGTGTGTGTGTGTGTGTGTGTGTGTGTGTGTGTGTGTGTGTGTGTGTGTGTGTGTGTGTGTGTGTGTGTGTGTGTGTGTGTGTGTGTGTGTGTGTGTGTGTGTGTGTGTGTGTGTGTGTGTGTGTGTGTGTGTGTGTTTGTTTGTTTGTTTATTAGCAAAGGATCCCCATTAGCTGACGTCAACTAGTCTTCCTGGGGTCCGAGACAACATTAAAACATTACAACATATACATTGCAATTAAAACATAATACAATTAAAACATAGCAAGACATACCAACCAAGGAAACACAACATAGCAAGACGTACCAACCGAGGAAACACAACAACATTAACACACAAACTAATTATATCTAAATATATACATCAACGGTAACATATTGCATAACTCAACATTATCAATATTGGCTCACATGTAAGATTTAAATTTATTTTTGAAGCTTGCTACACCTCTTATGTCACGTATGTCACTTGGAAGATAATTCCATGCCCTGATAGCCCTATATAAAACTGTTATTTGCATACTGTTAGTATTTGCATGGGGTAGAATAATCTCTACTTGCCCCTCTGGTAAAATGCATGTGCACATTTGAGCTGTAAATTATTTGATCCGTGATATATTTAGGACTGTGGGTTGTGATCACTTTATGAAAACACTCCGCCAACTAAGACGTTCATGCATTTGAACAACACTAGTCCTATATGAACAACCAAGAACGAGTCTTGCTGCCTTATTTTGTACCACTTGTAACCTATTTAGCAACTGTTTTGAAGCAGAAGCCCACACTACAGAGCAGTAATCCAAGTGGCACAAAACCAAAGCACAAACAATCTGATTAAACAATGCAAATGGAAGGAATGGTGCACATTTCCTGGCAGTAGCAACAGCTCTACAGTTTTTGATATGTTAAGCACCAGCTTATTTGTTTTTATCCAGTCATATAAAATGTCCAATTCACCAGCCAAAACCTGATTAAGCTCAGAGTTTGTAGCTGCAGCATAATAAAGGGTTGAATCATCATCATATAAAGTCAGACTAGCCTGATGAATAGAAAAAGGCATATCATTAGTAAAAATTGAGAATAAGAGGGGCCCCAGGCAACTCCCCTGTGGGACACTGCATTCTAACCCTCTGCTGCCTGACAAAGCACCATTAAAATAGACCCTCTGAGACCTCGAGGACAAATAACTCCTGAAAAATAAAATTGCTGAGTTATTAAAACCATAGCAGATGAGTTTTTGTATTAAAAGATTGTTCACATCGATCGATCACATCAAATGCGGCACTGAAGTCTAACATAATAGCACCCACCAGCATTGAACTATCGATAGCTGAAAGCCAACTATCAGACATTTGTGTCAAAGCAGTACTGGTCGAATGACCGGCCCTGTATGCATGTTGGTGTACAGTTGTTATGTCATTAGCTGAAAAGTAGGCCTGGACTTGCTCAGACACAATCTTTTCCAGTAATTTACTGAGAACAGGTAAAATGCTAATAGGCCTACTGTTGGGACCTCCAAAAGGTAATTTAGCATCTTTAGGAAGTGGAATGATCTTTCCCTCCTTCCATAACAAAGGACACATGCCACTGATTAAACACCTATTAAAAATGTGACAGATTGGTGCAGAGATATGAGACGCAGCTATTCTCAACAATTTGCTATCCAGGTGGTCGTTACCAGTAGATTTAGAGACTGGTAGAGAGCGCAATAGCCTATCCACAGTCACAATATCCACCTGTTGGAATTCAAAAACACAGTTTTTATCCTTCATAATGTGTTCTTTTATCAACACCTCAGAGGTGTTATTGACACTATTATCCATTCCCTGCCTAAGCTTGGACACCTTGTTTACAAAATAGTCATTAAAATAATCAGCAATGTGAAGAGGCTTAGTCAGATAAATACCACCATCTGATTCCACAAACGAAGCCAGGGCAGATTTTTTACCCATGATTTCATTCAGTATATTGAGTTTTTTACTGTCCCTACTGCTTTCTGAGATTTTCTGCTTATAATAGGTTCTCTTACTTAATCTGTTAATTTTAGTAACCTGGTTTCTTAATTTACAGTAATGATTTCTATCTTCAATTAGACCTGATAAAAACGAAATCTTCTTGGCCTCACCTCATTTGCAACATTAAGTCCTTTAAAGAGTTATCAATCCAAGGAGCACATTTCGCTTTGACAGTGAACTTTTTTAAAGGGGCATGTTTGTTCACAATTTTCATTAAATAATCCATAAATATATTTAGAGCTACCTCAGCATCATCTACAGACCTCACGTCCTTCCACTGAACTGAACCAAGATCATCAAGAAAAGCCTCCTCACTAAATTTCTTATAGGATCTTGTAAGTACAATTTTAGCACTGCCCTTTGGTAGTTTGGTTCTCCTGGAAACAGCAATAATATTATGATCACTGAAGCCAACTGGGATAGACACAGGTATGGAACACATTTCAGGATTATTAGTATAGATATGGTCTATACATTTGGAAGTGGTGATTCCATGACAATTAACAGATATCCTTGTAGGTAGAGACATCATTTGAAATAATCCACAGGTGTTTGTAATGGATTTCAGCTTGGTACTCAGATAACAATTATCTGAAAGCCAATCAACATTTATATCTCCCAATAAATACAATTCACAGTCTTCTTCAGTAACCCTATCCAACATATCACACAATCTATTGAAGTACCGGCTATCCGAGCTAGGGGGCCTATAACAGCAGCCAACCAATATGGGCTTTAGGTGTGGCAGCTGTACCTGCAACTAGATGGCCTCAATATCACTGATGTCAATGTCATTTCGTAGTTTTACCGGAAATAGATCACATATATAGAATCCCACTCCTCCCCCAAATCTGTTCCTGTCCTTTATATACAAAGTAAAACCATCTATAGCCATACTAGAGTTACAGGTCATCCAAATGCGTTCTGACACAGCAAGAATATGTATCCTATTAGCCTGTAAGAAGAGAGCCAGCTTATGTGTCTTATTCCTAAGACTACATATATTAATGTGGGCAAAGATTAAGCCCTTCGGTAAATTGCCCATAGACATGATGTAGAAAATACCACACATATGTTATAAAAATACGTAAGAAACACCACAACAACCCAGGACACACATAAATGGTCATCAGACATCAGGAACGGGATGTTACTTTCAATGAGGATAGTTACCATAGCAACGTGTGTGTGTGTCTGTCTGTCTGTCTGTCTGTGTCTGTCTGTCTGTCTGTATGTCTGTCTGTCTGTCCAGCTATATCTTGCAAACTACAAGGCTGAATTGGTCTAATATTTGTTGTGCACATTCATGAACGCTTTAGGACAGGGGTCATCAACTACATTTGTCCTATATTTGTCTAAGCAGATACTGTGGGGGTGGACCTTCAAAGAAAAATAAAATATATATATTTTGGCCTGTTATATAATGTTATTTATATTAGTCTACTGTATATCAGTGTGAATAGACTCCTAACACCTATACTGCAGTCAGCCACCGATATTTTGGCTTCACTTTTGGGGAGCTGTCATGTTGTCTATCAATTGTTTTGATGCTATTACATAGTGTCCTGATTGGTGGAAAACTCTTGTAGGAAGAAAAGCCTTTCGAATTGTTTGTCAGGCAAGCAATCTCAAAGAGCCCAAAGTGGAAAGTTGATGTGGAGAACCACAGCTTTAATGAAGAATGACTGATGAGTATGCATTCATCATGCCAACTTTCAGTAATGTTAAAGCCTGTATGCCTCATTTGCAATGAAACGATTGATGTTGTAAAAGAATGCAATCGTAGGCATCACCATTACACAAGGCATACAACTGTAAAAGAGTGTGTGTGCCATGCCAGTGGAATAAATGAAAGCTATGAGTTTGTCCCCATTCTTGCATGAAGATAAGGCACAAGCTGCATTCTATTCATAAAAGAGGGGAATTCATATCCTAGGCATGCACCCCAGACCTACACAGAACAAACAGCGCTGTCCATGGTTCTGAAACAACAGCACGCTGTCGATGGTTCTGAAACAACAGCACGCTGTCCATTGTTCTGAAACAACAGCTAAAGAATCATTTTGTTTTTGTTATTTTTCTATATATACATAAAGGTTAAACAGAGGGGCAAAAAATACAATTAAGTCCTCATGGGGCTGGGCCGTCCTAAATACTGGAATGCATTTTTTTCCCTCCTCACATTTTCTGAATTAATTAATATTCTGCAAGCTGAATGGGAAGCTTTGGCAGACTGGATGTGGCCCCATCACTCTTTTGATTTTTGCGACCCCATCACCTTTCCTCTAGCACCACGATTAGGGCAAATGTTTCATTTTCACATATCTCTAACAGCTTTCATCCAAATCATATAAAATGTGTGATGCACATTAATGACCCCAGGAGAAAGAATCCTATTGATGTTGGTGACCCCATGACCTTTCCTCTAGAATCACCATCAGGCCGAACTTTCAATACTCAAATTAGTGTATCCTGATCTGATTTCCACCAAAATTGGCAAATATATTTGCTTTACCATGCAATAGTGTAATAGTGTGTAATAGTGTGACCGTGTAATTGTGTAATAGTGTGTAATGTGTAAATGTGTAATAGTGTGACAATGTAATAAGGTGTAATAGTGTGTAATAGTGTAATAGTCTGGTAGTTTGTTAAATATTGTAGGCATGTTTGCTCTGAGAGAAAGAGAGAAGAAATGTGTGGCTGCCGCCTGGTGGAGATTTGCACTCTACTGAGTGGACCTATCTAGTTGATATGTCATTATATTATGATCTGTTAATGCCATTTGGGGAAAAGTACATTTTAACTTTTTTGTTAACACACTTGATTGTTTAATTGATTGAATGGAGGTAGTATGGCTGCTTTTCGTCTGCACTGGACTGATCTGCTTACATTTGACTCAAAACACACACGCATGCAAACATACACGCATGCAAACACACACACACACACACACACACACACACACACACACATGCATGTAAAGATGAACACTACATTTGCTGTATCAATAATATTGCTTCATAGTAATTAATTACTCTTAACAGTCCCCTCCTGGCATGATAAATACATACAGTCTTTCTATTTGTGATTCCTTTCAGCTAATTTCTACTCAACACTCTCAATTACTCATTATTAGTCTGTAACTAAATGCTCCAGGATATTGATAGAATATTTCTGGTGGCTCTGATAGTAACGGTGGGTCTGGCTCTCAAACTGGCTCAGAATCTTCTCAAGTTGTTTTGAGCAGATGGCTTAAGTTAGCGTCATGCACATGCTCTTTGTTCTAGCCTAAACCTCAGAGAGGAAAGGTTCTACCTAAGTTACTCTAATAAAGGAACATAACACATTAAAAGCTGCACCAATGGGATGAAAATGGAACACTTCCTGTCTCCTAAGTGGGCGGGACTTTTACACAGGCGCTATCTTTAACACTGTGAGATTGCAGGACAAGTCTCAGACAAACTGG
>NC_140171.1:72908019-73050519 GCF_963971535.1 Notolepis coatsorum | reverse complement strand
TTGGGAAAGAGCTATTCACATTCACAAATGTTTATTTGATTGTCCTAGAGTAGACCATAGGAATACTCTACATTCATTCTTAAACCACTTGTTATTCCACTATAATTCAGCATTTGACTATTTGACAGGACCTGGCTCGCTGGAAGAATCGTCGCCGCAGCGCCTCCCAGGAACTGATCAAGAAGGAAGAGGAGAGGAAGAGGATGGAAAAGAAGATGAAGGAGGAGGGTCTCGATGGCAGCAAAAGGAAGAGCATCAAGACCTATAAAGAGATTGTGGAGGAGAAGTAAGAACACATTTGAGTAAATGTAACCCTTTTCGGACATGTACTCAGGATAATGCGTTGAGAATTGGGTGCATTGCCCGGAGTTGCCTTTTCGGACATGTACAGTAGCACAATGCATGTAATTCTCCATGGTAGACGAGTTTGTACATTTAGAAATACTGTGCATGGTTTAGGTGAGGGTGGGGCCTAGGTAGAGTGGGGGCATGATGAGCAAACAGCATTTCATATCTCTCATCTTGCATATTTCATATATCTCAGTCAGACAGCGGAGCAAAGTGTCCAGCATATCATCTTGATTTAATATTCCAAAGATGTCAGTTTCAAACATTATTCAGCAAAAGCTGACCTATTTGGACATACAGCCCCTCCGATTAATGAGCGATTAAGATGGTACCATGGCTTAAATTAGATTATATCGTGGTATTATTTACAGTAAGTATAGAAGTGGTACCATGGCTATACATAACATTTACCATGGCAGTACCATGGTCAATTGTACAAAGGCTGTCATCAAACTACCATCATGATACCATTTTGTAAGGGATGGAAATGAGTAATTAACAATATGGCCCTTTTATTTTTTCTTACCCATCTCTAACTTCTCTTTGTCTACATTTCACACCTATCTCTCCCTCTCTCAAACTTTTTCTCTAGGGAGCGTAGAGAGGTGGACCTGTGCGAGGCATACAGGATGGCAGAGTCTCCGGAGGAGGCGGCCCTGGTCCTGCAGCGCTATGCTCTCCGCTTCACCATCAGCGACGCGACGCTGGACAGCCTGAAGCTGCCCAGATCACCGTCCAAAGCAGACCTCATCCAGTCAGACCAGCAGCACAAACCCACACAATACAGTACTGACTGTGAACCCCAGGCAGAAACAACTGGGCTAGAACTCCGACACAAACCGGCACAAACTGGCATCATCGACCAGAAGCACAAACCTGCAGAGGTGGATACGAACCCACAACAAGAGAGATCCCCTGAACTCTCCTCTGGTCTCCCAGCACCGATCAACACCCATACCGTGGTTACACAACACACCCCACCTCAACCCCAAGAACCCAAACCCCAACAGACACAACCTGAGACGGCACACACACCACCCATCACAAAAGACACACAATTAAATACTGAAGACACACAACTGATTACAAAAGACACGCAGCCTCAAACCAAACATATGCCGCCTAAAGCCACACAAGCAAAACCCCAGTCCTCTGTACAACCTGTTCAGAGACACTCTTCTCCTCTGTGTCCACCCTCGAGACCTGTCCCTCTGCTGACAGCCAAGCCCTACTGCCAGCCCAAGATCTCTCCCCCCGGACACAAACTTCTCATGGTGAGCCCAAAAATAATAATAATAATAATAAAGTTTCTATTCATAGTATTCCATCGCAGACATATTTTGGTCGGAAAGCATCAGGTGATTGTAATGAATTACTGGCCCAATCAGTTTCAAAGGATGACTTCCTAGATGGTTCTGTGTAACAGACAATCTGGTGGGTCAGGTTAGTGAATCAATAGTATTCCTGTGGTTTTACCATTAAAATGCTATGATTCTATAGTGATTGTATTTTGGAAAACCATCCCACCCCACAGCAATACTATCATTGCATTTTTATGTGGATAAACAAGAATAACAAACCTAGCGTTCCCCTAGCACAGGGGTGGCCAACCCACGGCTCGCGAGCCGCATGCGGCTCTTTGCCCGCCAATGTGTGGCTCCTCCCTCCATTGCATTTTTTATTTTTATTTTTTTAAATGTATGGTTCATTTGCATCTTCTTGCTATCTGATTCTAGGGACATCTATGGATCTCAGGGAATGTATTCCCAGTGTCAGAAATATTGTGTATGTTACTAGGCTTGAGTAAAAATTGTAATGAACCAAAGGAGAATATCAATTCAATTATATATATATTTTTTTATCTTTGACTGTGAATAACACCATGCTAAAATTGACCAGACCTGAAAAATCTAAGCAAATTAATAAAGGGAAGATGATTAAACAGAAGGTTTTGTAGATACAGTACTGAATTCTGCCATCCGGACACATGCAATTTGAAATATGATTATAGAACATCAGGTCTATAAATTACCTTATTATGGCCAAGGATGAGCCAAATCTCCCCTTTCCAATGGCAGAATTCAATCTGGAATTAGTATCACCAGGCGTGATTCACAAGTACAGTTACTTTTTTATAATGTAAATTTCTCCAATGTTTTTCATCAGATTGCAATGCTGTTTTTTGCTAGACGTTCACAGAAAGGTAGATAAACTAACTGTGTTCTGTATTATGGCAATAACGTTCAGGTTTGTGGGAGATAATCCCGAAAAATAAGAGAAATAAAAAAATGTATCCAGAAGTCAGATGATTGACAGGGGCTGGCGTGAGCTGGGTAGGGTAGTTTTTTGAAATTCGAAAGTCCATCAAAAGCCCTGGGTCTCTTCCTTCAAAAGACTACACTCACTTTTGGCTGCGCCACTTCCTCCCGTCAATATGCGCCGGTTTCTGACTCAATGCCCTGAGATTTCTATAATCATATATTTCACTAATAAGTAATAACAGTTACAATCATTGGTAAACAAACGTAATGCTGAAAATATACACTTTGACTGCTGTTTTGACAGGGTTAGGGTCTTTATTCTTGGCTACATTTGAAAAGAAAACGCAACATTAATTCATACATTCTGTAGAGATGGATTTATGGCCTGATGTCATTTGCAGTCCAGTACCGGACCACTCGGGCTTAAGAGGTTAACCCTGTGAGGCCCAAATAAAAAAGACATTAGCAACATCAGAGGCCTGTGCAAGTTCAACTGTATAAAAAAGTGTGTGTGTGTGTGTGTGTGTGTGTGTGTGTGTGTGTGTGTGTGTGTGTGTGTGTGTGTGTGTGTGTGTGTGTGTGTGTGTGTGTGTGTGTGTGTGTGTGTGTGTGTGTGTGTGTGTGTGTGTGTGTGTGTGTGTGTGTGTGTGTGTGTGTGTGTGTGTGTGTGTGTGTGTGTGTGTGTGTGTGTGTGTGTGTATCCAGGTGGATAGGTTGGTGCGTGTGAACGGAGAAGCAACAGAGGAGTTGGGGTCAGTGTCCACTTCACCTTCTTCTCCTCTCCACTCTCCGGAGGCGAACAAGGCCCCTCCTTCTGAGCAGACCACAGCCAATCATAAAAAAGGGGAACAGTCACCTCCCCACTCTCCGGAGGTGAACAAGGCCCCTCCTTCTGAGCAGACCACAGCCAATCACAAAACAGGGGAACAAGCACCGCCTCTGCAACCAGAGAAAGTGTCCACATCTTCTGGCTCTGCCATCAGCAACCTGATTGGTGGAAGAAACTGCATCATCACAACCACGATCGTGACGGAGCTCACGCAAACGACTGTGGAACCGTATCCCTTGGATACCTCTAGCAATGGGGAGGTGAGACAACTAGACAGATAGATGGATATATTTATCCATCTATCTATCTATCTATCTATCTATCTATCTATCTATCTATCTATCATATATATATATATATATATATATATATATATATATATATATATGCACACACACATACCTACAGTACATAGATAGTCATAGATAGATACATACATACTATACATTCACACATATGCATACATACATAATATATACTGTATACACACATGCATACATACATTCATATACACATGTACATACTTAAAACATACATATATACATGTATACATAATACATACATATACATTAGGGATGTCCGATATTATCGGCCTACCGATATTATTAAAATGTGATATCGGAAAATATCGGTATCGGTTTTAAATATTATTATTTATTTTTTTTACATTTATCTAACCTTTATTTACCCAGGCAAGCAAGTAAGAACAGATTCTGATTTGATTTATTGTCAAAAGTATGCATAATGTGTTCATTCCACGACAAGAGATATGTAATGTTAATTACCTGAAATTATTCCGTTTTTTGGGGGGGGAAACCTTGCATATATCGGTATCGGTTGATATCGGTTGATATCGGTATCGGAAATTAAGAGTTGGACTATATCGGTATATCGGTATCGGTAAAAAAGCCAATATCGAGCATCCCTAATATACATACATCCGTACGTACATACATACATACATACATACATACATACATACATACATACATACATACATACATACATACATACATACATACATACATACATACATACATACATACATACATACATACATACATACATACATACATACATACATACATACATACATACATACATACATACATACATACATACATACATACATACATGCATACATACATATACATACATATTGATCCCCTTGGGGAAATTCGGGAATATATACATATACATACTGTATACGTACATGCACACATACTGAATATACTTTGTAATGTAGAGCATCCATTCATGGTTTAATTGATTTAGTTGCTTATTGAATCATTCTCAGGTCAATGGTACCATGGGGTTGCTAGGGAGACCAGCGGGGGAGAAAGAAGCTGTGGTGTCACCTTCCTCACCATCATCCTCATCATATAGCAACCTGTATTCTCCCACCGTCACAGGTAAAATTACATTACCCAGAATGCATCTCTCTCACTTTCTCACTCTCTCTCTCTCTCTCTCTCTCTCTCTCTCTCTCTCTCTCTCTCTCTCTCTCTCTCTCTCTCTCTCTCTCTCTCTCTCTCTCTCTCTCCAAGCACTGTTGCCCGCTGTCCCTCAGCATACATATTTCTGAATAAGCATTTATTTTCTGTATGTGTGTTTCCTACTTGACAGAAGGACTTGAGGAATGTAACATGACTGTAAGTATAACTCTGAACTATCACAGTTCATTTCCTTTTATTCTACACCTAGACTTTGTGTTCCTTCCTGGCCTTGATCCTTCCTTCCACTAGATATAGTGTAGTCACACCAGGCTCCAGCTCGATTCACATTCAATTCAATCAACATTGTGATCTAGTTACTTGTGACAGAGCATTCATTCTCAATAATGAATACAGTTACCAGAGGAAGAATGTGTAGGAAGAGTGTTGTGTTCATTCATAGTTAAAGACAGTAGAGGTTGAGTGCTGTCTTGTGATATCACAGTCACACTCCCAGGTGATCTGGATTGACTTCACAATTGCAAACATATGGGCTGTTTCAAAACAGAGTTAATAATCTATATGGTTCTTCAGTGCAAGGGTTCAATTATTTGAAGCCTTCACTTCAGGCAATTAATAACCCTATTAAGTCTGTTTTTAAATGTCTGGAACAGCCCAACATATTTGCAGTTGTATGGTCAAGTTGAACCTGTTGGAATGTGAGTGTTACACGTCATCACCTGTAAGGAGTGGACACCCTCAAAGTAACCTCCACTGTATTCATATAAACTATGAATGTACGCAGCACTTAAGATTAAACTATGAATGTGCGCATCACTTAATATTAAACTATGAATGTACGCAGCACTTAAGATTAAACTATGAATGTACACAACACTTAATATTAAACTATGAATGTACACAACACTTAATATTAAACTATGAATGTACACAACACTTAATATTAAACTGAATGTACACAACACTTAATATTAAACTATGAATGTACACAACACTTAATATTAAACTATGAATGTACACAGCACTTAATATTAAACTATGAATGTACACAGCACTTAATATTAAACTATGAATGTACATAACACTTAATATTAAACTATGAATGTGCACAACACTTAATATTAAACTATGAATGTACACAACACTTAACACTTTGAGTGCCAGCCACGAGAAATCTCGTTAGTTCATGCCATGCGTTGAGTGCCAAGAACGAGAAATCTCGTTATTTAATTGTTTTTTTTTATTATCGATTTCCATTCATTTTTCATCAATCTAGCCTCACGTTACCAGTGGGGATCTATCTGAGATCGAACAGGGAAAATACCGCCCCCTATCGTCTCTCCGGATGGTATTGCACCCATTGGATTGGACTGAATGAAATGGATGGGAAAAAAAGAGTCCGGAATCCACATTTTACTTGTCAGGCATGTAACCGGAGACGATCCCATTCATTGCCGAGCCGCAGAACAGCGTGGAATATGTGTTTCCAGTACCCAGCGTTGGATCAATAAACGCGATCGATATTTGGAATGGCGATCAGGAATTGGAATAATCTTTTTGGAGAACATCTGATCTGAGGTAAGGAATCTATTTTACCAGTCTTGGGATAATCAGAGTTTTTTTTCACCTATATCTCAGCGTGTCCCATATGTGTGTGTGTGGCTGTGAGTGTGTGTGTGCTGATCAGGAAATAAGATAATAGATTTTTCAGACCGCTTCTCTAGCGTGCATAAGTACACATATACTATCGATAATCTAGCGTTTATTTGAAAACGATTCATAAATAGGCAGAAAAATGACAACGTGTTTTGTGTATTCCACTAAAGTGTGATTCCTGCAGAATCTTATATTTTTTTTCTGGAAGTTTAAAAAAACGAGCGTTTTTCAAAATGGTATAAAACGGAAATGTACAGATTAAAAAACAATCCGTTTCGACAATGTTGACTGCAAACAAGTCATTGATAAGCGACGGGCGTATTAGACACATAGCCATAATTTAAGATAATATCTTAAATTATGGTTATGTGTCTAATACGCCCGTCGCTTATATTATAGTTTATGCGTTCGCAAATGTGCTCGCCCTCCCATTGACTACAGCGCTGGCACTCAAGCGCTATTTCTGGTGCCCCCTGCTGGCACTCAAAGTGTTAATATTAAACTATGAATGTACACAACACTTAATATTAAACTATGAATGTACACAACACTTAATATTAAACTGAATGTACACAACAATTAATATTAAACTATGCATGTACAGCACATAATGAGATTTTAAAACGTTACTCATCTGAAATCTTAAAGATGTACCTATGTATACAGTCATTTGATAAAAGGTTGGACAATGTAGCCTTCTTAAAGCAAAAAGCTGTTTCAGTGTAGTTGAAGGAAATCCACTTCCTCGATTGATTGAGATGAAAGTGAATTGAACGCGGTCCTGGTAAACACCTGTCCTCTCACCTCTCCTTTCTTTCTGTCCTATTGTGTGTGTTTGTTTCCTTGTATGTGTGTGTGTATGTATGTATACGGGGTTGGGTCTGGGTAGATTGAGACCCCCATGTTGAACTTGGCTAAGCGTGTAAATCACTGGGTCTGGGACCCTAACGAAGAGCGTAAGCGGCAGGAGAAGTGGCAGCAGGAACAAGAGCGCCTCCTACAGGTACAAGGGTGTACTGTAAAAAGCATTGGTCATTCTATGTTAAAGCCCCAATCCATGTTTGTTTGTTTTTGACCATGAACTGTAAGTATGAGGTATATTCACGTACATTATTGAAAGGCTTTTGATCTGTAGATGGAAAATATGTTGTTTGGAATGTAAATCATAATATAGCTCTATTTTACTCCAATCTTTACAAACATTTCTAATGTAAACAAAGCTTTTACAACCATGAGATACAATAAATACAATTCATAAACTCATATTTGCCTGTTTCCTAGTAGTAGTGTTAGTCCTTGAATCAAGAGCTCAGTCAATCAACTTGAAAATGAAAACATGTCTCCATTCTTATTTGTTATTTTTTGTTTACATTTGTATCACGGATAGGGCTTTTAAATCAAGTTCCACTTTAATGTAATTTGTACTAAAAATAAGAAAATACAACAAGTGTGTTAAAATTAAATGAAATGCTTGTGTCCTGGTTCACTCACAAGACATGACAAGAAAACAAAGATACAGAAAGAATAAATAACGCGCATCCTCCGTTCCTTGGTGCTGAGCCAAACTGTAAAAACAGTAGTACATAAAACAACCACATGATGTGTGTGTGTGCATGAAAACTGACTGTTTCAGAATTTCACCATTTAATTGAATTTCAGAACAGCTGTAATTTTTTTTTAAAGAAAGGAGTGATTGAACACCAATCAGGTCGCTAGCTGCCAGAGTGGATAGTCAATAGTGGATAGTAAAATGTGTGTGTGTGTGTGTGTGTGTGTGTGTGTGTGTGTGTGTGTGTGTGTGTGTGTGTGTGTGTGTGTGTGTGTGTGTGTGTGTGTGTGTGTGTGTGTGTGTGTGTGTGTGTGTGTGTGTGTGTGTGTGTGTGTGTGTGTGTGTGTGTGTGTGTGTGTGTGTGTGTGTGTGTGTGTGTGTGTGTGTGTGTGTGTGTGTGTGCGCGCGTGCATGTGTTTCATATAACCTAATGATGTGAGCTAGTAGTTCATATTATCTACTGATTCCTAGGTTATGCAAGCCAGTGATTCTTATTATCTACTGATTCCTAGGTTATGCGAGCTAGTGATTCTTATTATCTACTGATTCCTAGGTTATACGAGCTAGTGATTCATATTGTCTACTGATTCCTAGGTTATGCAAGCTAGTGATTAATATATTTTACTCAGTCCTAGGTTACTAGATACCCCAAGGGGATCAATAAAGGAATATCTTATCTCATCTTATCTTATGCGAGCTAGTGATTCATATTATCTACTGAGTCCTAGGTTACTGTATGTGAGCTAGTGATTTGTACGTTATGTTTCTGGCATCATTGGCAAGTTTCATCTCTCTCTCTCTCTCTCTCTCTCTCTCTCTCTCTCTCTCTCTCTCTCTCTCTGTAGGCGCAGTACCAGAGAGAGCAGGAGAAGCTGAAGGAGGAGTGGGAGAGAGCACAGAAAGAGGCGGAAGAGGAGGAGAGGAGGCACAACGAGGAGGTGAACACACTGACAGACACTCACAAACACACATGTGCATGCACACACATGCTGACACAGCTTTGAAAAAAAGCGATTGTATCCCCATGTGTACAGGCACTCACATTTGTGTGTATGTCTTGCAGGAGAGACGGATTCTGGAGGAGACCACGACGCCCCTCAACCCGTCCGGCCTGTCCAAACAGCAGCCGGTCCAGACAGGAGCAATCTCACCGGCTCGGCAGAACCGCCAGACAGAAGATCCCACACAACAGAATGGACAAAGAATGTCAAGGAGCCAGGAGGGTCAGCAGCACTCGTCCAAGCTGCACTTCTTCCAGGGTGAGACGCATTAAGACACAAGCTGCACTTCTTCCAGGGTGAGACGCATTAAGACACAAGCTGCACTTCTTCCAGGGTGAGACGCATTAACACACAAGCTGCACTTCTTCCAGGTTGAGACGCATTAACACACAAGCTGCACTTCTTCCAGGGTGAGACGCATTAAGACACAAGCTGCACTTCTTCCAGGGTGAGACGCATTAACACATCCTGCGCCATTCACGTTGTACGACGTGTTTCAAGTTCATGCTAATTCTGCCAATCCACGGCGTACGCCATTATTTTGATCATATTTCATTTTTTCGCCATGGTATTGATATTTCCCTCACGGAGCCTGGTCTGATGCTGTGTGAGCCGGCACAACTCTGCAACGCTTCAATACTGCCCCCTGGTGGATGATCGGCGAGTTGCCAAACCGGAAATGGCCGGTTGGATCTCGGTGCGTCTCCTAAATACGTCTGGCCACTCGCATATCGTCGCGGGACTCTAGCCACACACCGTGGATATGGATCCCTGCCATAACTCAATAAATCGACATGATTTGGGCGTGTATTAGTATTATACAAACCGGAAATGGATCGACTCGATCCCCATCAAATAACTGGGATCTTTTTGCTCCAGTCTCATCGCCCAACGGTAAGAGGAGGCTGACGTTACTTTCAGCCTGTTTGTTTATTATTATCCATGCAAACTGCTCTGATCTATATATTACCCATACTACATAGAGCATTTAGACGATTACGGAATTATAAACACCCCCCCCCCCCCCCCCCCCCCTCCGTTCATCCACGCATGATCAGTCATAACGTTTAGGACCATGTACAGTTGAAATTTTTAATATAGCGTGGATCGGCAACAAACGGCATTTGATCATCTATATATGAATGACCTTTATTTATATAGCACCCTTCACAGCACGAATGCACAGGGTGCTTTACACTACAGCTTAATATAAAAACACAATAAAACAAAATCAGAAATAAATGACAACAGACAAACAGCAGTTAAAAACAGTGAAACCAGATAGAAAAAGTAGAATAAAAGAATTTGGATAAAATCATGAGTCACTAATTAAAACAACACTATAGAACAGTGAGGACAAGAAAAAGGCGCCTATGTGTGATCAAAAGCTTGCCTGAACAAATGTGTTTTTAGTTGTTTTTTAAAAGAGTTCTCACGTTCTAGGAATTACTGCAGAAAACGATAAAAACATATTTATATTCTAGACGGTATTTTCGTATGAATGTGTGAATGAAAAAGTAAAACGTTCCTACATCCTGAATGATAGATAATCGATGTTGAATGGGCCATAGTAATGTCAATTTAGCAATACAATTTAAAAAGTTATAGCCCTGCAAAGAAGGTGAACATCTCCATAGACTTACAGTACTGGCAGAGAATGGTATAAGATGCTGAAAGTGCGTGGCAGGGAATGTCTTAAGACACAAGCTGCACTTCTTCCAGGGTGAGACGCATTAAGACACAAGCTGCACTTCTTCCAGGGTGAGACGCATTAAGACACAAGCTGCACTTCTTCCAGGGTGAGACGCATTAAGACACAAGCTGCACTTCTTCCAGGGTGAGACGCATTAAGACACAAGCTGCACTTCTTCCAGGGTGAGACACATTAAGACACAAGCTGCACTTCTTCCAGGGTGAGACGCATTAAGACACAAGCTGCACTTCTTCCAGGGTGAGACGCATTAAGACACAAGCTGCACTTCTTCCAGGGTGAGACGCATTAAGACACAAGCTGCACTTCTTCCAGGGTGAGACGCATTAAGACACAAGCTGCACTTGAGATGCACGTGCATACTATGTACACACACACACACACACACACACACACACACACACACACACACACACACACACACACACACACACACACACACACACACACACACACACACACACACACACACACACACACACACACACACACACACACCATACTAATTAAATTGTATGTATACCTGGCAGTCAGTGACCAACCTGAAACTGAACAAGATTAGTGGGACTAGAAACTGAACAAGATTAGTGGGACTAGTATATTGCCGGACGCATTCTCTGGTTTCTTATACCATATTTCAATTTTGTCACAGTTAGGGGTGTAATGGTACACAAAAGTCACAGTATTGTAACGACCCTGGGATTATTGAGGTGATTGGTCAGCCGAGCTGTCACTCTGCACTCTACCAACCTGGGTCTGGCAGGTGACGCGAGCCCGGGGTTGGTAGAGGGGAGGGGGCAAGGGCTGAGGGTATAAGAGGGTGGTACACATGGAGTGCGCTCTCTTGGGGTATGGGAATGCAAGCAGAGATGATGCACAGACACAGAGTATTTGTACCTGAGACCCATACCCGAGAGTTGAATAAACTGATAAGTGAGAAACAAGAACCGAGTCGGTGAGTCATTAATAGCCGAAACGCTATGTACCTCGTTTTGAAGTTACAATGTTTTCGGTACAGCAGGGGAGCTGGGTTTCCTCTGTTGATTGAAAACAGATTGCAGAATGGGTACAATACAGTACAGCTCAATACAAACAATTGTTAAGGGGATGCAGACCAAGACTTTCATCTTGTTTGTTAAGTAATTAGCTTCAGTGCCATCTGTTTGAAATAGCTTCACTTCAGCGCCATATGTTTGTTTCTTGGGGCGCTTTCACACCTAAGTTCCTTTGAAATGGTCTGAATCAAAAGTGAAATTGTTACTTGCAGTGTTGTTGCAGTTTTTTTGGTTTGGTTATGTTTCATCACTAATTGACAAACCAAATCAAACTTTCTAAACAATCCATGTAGTCATGCAGGTCAGACCTTATTGGACATACTATGGAATCCTAACAAACATGTGTGCACAATAATATGCTGAGATTTTATGAAATACTATACATTTTCCAATTCGCTGTTGGTGATTAATTATGTGCTACTAGAGGTTTAATGGTATGTTATGTTGGTCTAGATTCTTCCTTGGACAAGGAGACCAAAAACTCCAAACAGCAAATGTGGAAGACACACTCTCTGGACCGCAACTCCCAGCTGAGTCAGCCCACTAATGTTAAAAGGTATGTACTCATGTAATGTCTTGTGTGTACTGTGTGCGTGTGTGCATGTGCGTGTGTTATGCCCCCCTGTAGTCACTCAGTGGAAGGGCACAACATAAGGCAACAGACATGGTGGGTGAGGGTGCAGCAACACAAAACCGAAAAACCAATGATTGTTACGATTCAAGGTAGGAGTTGAGTCCAATAGTAGAAGGTAATAAGGAGACGGAGATGTGGTTGCTCTTCTCAAACATACGTGTTATTTTATTATCAGAATCACTAGAGCAAGATACTGTAACGATAACGAATAAGTAGCCAGGCTACAACTGAGGGTAAAGAAGGAAAAGATAAACAAAATAATTACAGCAAAGACAAGAGGTCCCACTTCTTGTCCGTGGCCGACTGCTCGCAGTAGTTCTGTTGAAGATCCGACAACGGACAGAGAAACAAGGGATTACTATAAAGGCAACCTCCCAGCAAACCACACGCAGTAATTAGTGACAACAAACCACAGGTGACAGTCAATCAGTGCTAATTACAGAGAACAGGGTGAAGTACTCCAGAATGGCAGTAGGGTTTAGAACGTTACAATGATGAAACAATGTGTATTTACAAAAAAGGCAACACAGGGATTAGGGAGGAGATCAGTGGCATCAAATTAAATACAAAAATTAATAATAACCCACCCCCCTTGACAGGTGCTAAGCATCCATAAAAACAGTGGGTGGTGCTCACTCTAACCTAGGGTTGTAACAACCGGTAAACCTACATGATGCTAAGATGTAGACCCCAGGGTATCTTCCTATCCTCACTTGTCCCTGTGTGCAAAAACAAGAGAATGAATAAACAGAAAAAGAACTACAGTAGGCTGAATAAAAAGAAGGATAACCAAATGAATGTTAGAAGCTTCAAACAATAATGGGTAAATGGATAACGCAATTAACAAAAAGATAGAAGTTTCCCTGAACATCAGCAAAACAAAAGAGATGATTGTGGACTTTAGGAGGTCGGGGGTCAGGGACTACAGCCCCCTCAGCATCGACGGGGCACCGGTTGAGAGAGTGAACAGTTTTAAGTACCTCGGAGTCCACATATCCGAGGACTTGACATGGACCACACACATTGACAGTGTTATCAAGAAAGCACGACAATGCCTCTACTTCCTTAGGCGCCTAAGGAAGTTCAAAGTGAGTCAGAAGATCCTCAAGAACTTCTACTCATGCACAATAGAGAGATCCTGACTGGCAATATCACCTCCTGGGCCCCGTTCCCCGTACCTGGCTAACTGAGTTAGCCGGATAATTTTCAGCATAGCTTGACTTAAGCCAGACCTTTCCATTCCCCGACGCTCGATTGTCTAAATCACTATGACAACAGATCAAAAAGTTTGAACCTGGTCGAGGGCAGGGTTAAGTTCAGTTAGCTGGATGAACTATGGCCACGCCCCCGCAAAGAAATCCCAGCTCCCTTCCTGAAATATTTCTCACAGTCTAGATCCCATTATGCCATTCTGAATTATGTTTTTGTGCTTTGTTTGAAATGTAAAATAATAGGTCTGCAGTAACGCTGATAATAAATCATATTCAGCCTATGAATTTACTTTGTCCTATATAATGCACGTCATATTTATACGGATACGGCGCTCGCGAGTCGCGACACAGTTATTTTAATAACGGACTAAACGGATCATTGCAAATGTGAATCCCGCTGGGATATTTTTAATGAATGAAACCTATCGGGTGTTTGGCTCTGATTAGTTTAATATTCTTCGCTGTGTATTTGCTTAACGGAGCACCCGGATGCGTTTCATTCAAGCTGAAGCGTCTATGCGCGGATTGTGGATATGAATTATGAGGAATCTGAATCTGTGGAGTATTTAATTGTATCACTGTGACAGTGTCACACGTTATTGTGATATTGTAACTGGGATTAAAATATGAGGAGATGCGCTGTTTGATGGATTTGATGACGTGACGTGACTTGATAAATTGAATGAGCCTTTGACGTTTTTGATGAATGAATTTGAGAAAATGCATTTATCTTTTCAAGCACTGTTATATCTGATGATGAACATGAGGTGTCACTGGTATAAACCAAATGGTAATCAATTCAATGTATGTATGGATTAGGTCCGAAACAGATTAAAACCTGATTAATAGTGTAACTGCAAGCCTCCCTCCAAGCCTCTCTTTGGAAACCATGTATTTATATAGTACATAATACCTAAGCACATACAGATATCCTCATGATATAATTCGTATCAATTAGATATACTATTTGGGCTTGTTTTTATCGTTATTCTGAAAGAGCTGAACTAATTATTTTCGCTAGCAAGATCTCATTTGATTATTCATTCCATAAGCCTATACTGCCAGCAGGTACGTTTAAAGAAATATAATCTGATTGATTGGGGTAATGAGGGATTTAAAATTAGCCTATAGATTATGCATTTAACTTGTCGGCGAGGCTATTGAGCCGGCCCGTACTGCATTGTACCCATTCTGCAATCTGTTAATAAAGTTTTAAATCAATCAATCAATCAATGCCGTTAGAAAATCAGGATTTCTGCTATCGACACTTGCTGTCTTTTCAGCTGAGGCGGGCACGCGCAATTATCCTGAGTCTCAAGTCTGGTTCAAATGAACGAGACTTAATCCACCATCGAGGTACAGGAAAATCCCGGATTCAAACATCGGGTTAATTGAATCTGGATAATGGGACTCTTGATCGACTTAGTTGAACCAGGTACGGGGAATAGGGCCCTGGTTTGGGAATAGCACTGCACAAGACCGTAGCAGACTACAGAGAGTGGCCCGTTAAGCCGAACGCACAATTGGAGGGGGGCTTCCCACTCTCCAAGACATTTACAACAAGTGCTGCATGGGTAAGGCTAAGAGAATAATCAAAGACCCCAGCCACCCAAACAACTGCCTCTTTGAACTGCTGCGGTCAGGCAAGCGATACCGGAGTCTCATGGCAAGCACAGAGAGACTCAGAAGGAGCTTCTATCCCCAGGCCATCAGGATGCTCAATGAACAATGAACAATAACAGGCCATCAAATACACCCACAACACACACATCCACACGCACACACTCACTTTAAATAAACAACACACTGTAGCACCCACTTTACCCACTTTAGACACTAACACACTTTACTTTACTGGCATCAATCTCATGCACCTCACCACCACAAGGTGGCACCACAAGCTAAGCTATACCTCACCATTTCTACACTGTACTGTATCTGCATTGTATAGACTGTACATATACTGTATATATGTATATTGAACATTTTTGTTTTGTTTACACTTGTTTACGTACTTGACTTTCTATTTTATACTTATATTATACTATTTTATACTATCTTGTTATTTTATCTAGCACACTCTCATGAGCAAAACAGAAAGAAGCATTTCATGCAAAGGTATTCTGTATTTCTGTATGACAACTAATAAAGAAACTTGAACTTGAACCTAAATAACACAGCAAACAAACCCAGAGCTCTACCACAGCTCTCCTCACAAAACATACCCAAAAGGAAGATACAGAACTGAACACAAATGGGACTACCGGTAAGGTGTGGGAATGCTTGATTGCTGATATTTCTTTATTTCTTTATTTCGCACCATTTCAGCAAAACAGTAAAAACATTGACCATGACAGAAAGTGTATAAAGGTGCTGAGTAGAGGCAAGAGACCCACATGGGCCTATACAGGGCCTCAACTCATTAACTCATTGGACGCCAGACCCGAGAAAAGTCGGGTTTTCTATCGTTATTTCTTTTATTCTATATTCCCATTCATAATCCATCGAGGGAGCCTGTGTTATCATTGGGAATGAGTCTGAGATCGCAAACGTCCAATACCGCCGCCTGCCACCTTGCGGCCGGTATTGCACATCCTTTGAAACCCTCTGGCTTGGGCTGTGTGTTGATCTAAAAAGTCCTGTCTGGGTTTTCCTTGTCGCGCAGGACAGGCGTTTATAACACATGGATTGAGGAGATTCAAGCACTCTCGGTTCATGTTCTTTGGTGGATTATGTTGGCAGCATGATTGACATCAATACTTGGAATGGCGATCAGATAATTGGAATATTCTTTTTGGAGCTCATCGTAGTCAAGGTAAGGGCTATATGGTATCAATCTTGCGTTGATCGAAGAATCCCTTCCCCGCGATCCGAACGTATGTGTGTAATGTGTGTGTGTAACGTATTCCGTTGGTGACGATCG
The DNA here is from genome assembly GCF_963971535.1 of Notolepis coatsorum. Taxonomy (NCBI): domain Eukaryota; kingdom Metazoa; phylum Chordata; class Actinopteri; order Aulopiformes; family Paralepididae; genus Notolepis; species Notolepis coatsorum. Next base: position 73,033,887 of record NC_140171.1, on the reverse strand, counting down.
AAACATAATACCGATAATATAGTGTTGATTTCAGATTGATTGTTGATACAGGCGAGGAACGCCACGGTTTTTAGTGAAATGCACTAAACGCTGCATAGCGGCGTTTCCTGGGATTAGGCAGGATTACTCTAAAACTATACTCATATTCACCACGGTATAAAACGGGAATGTATGGATGCATTTTTTTTTTTCACAAATTGAACGATAGATACTCGATGTCAAATGGGCAATCGTTTTATATCCATAGCTGATGATGATATTTAATATAGTTTAGGCCTGCAAACACCGCCATGTATCCCTATTCTTTAAAGCGCTGGCCTTCTTACCACACGGGCCACAGCAACCTCTGTTAAATCATTGGATTAAAAAGAAAAACACAAAAAAAAGTTAAGTGAAAATAAGTTCATAAAACTATTTTCATAATATTAAGATAATAATAATGATAACAATAATAATCAAAGTAATAATAATAACAAACAACAACATTAATAATTAGTCTAAACAAATTAACACTATGGTCGCCAAAAACGCCATAGGACGTCTTTCCTCGCCATGCTCATTCTGCCAAAGATGCCGTACCACGTCTTTGATATCAATATTTCAAAAATCTGTGATCGAAATCATATTTCTCCCCCGGAGACTTGAAATGTACTGTTGATCCCCTCTCAACTCTCCAACGGTTCAAGAGCGCCATCTGGTGGCCGATCGGCGGATCGCCCAGAGCGGAAACAGGAAATGGAAGCTGGTGCTCATTTCAATTCGTATAGTCCGTGGACTCGAGCTAGACACAACAGATTGCAATCCGTTACCAATAACTCGATAAACAACATGATTTGGACGTATATACTATTATACAACCTGGAAATGGATCGCATATTTCTACATCCCATAATAGGAATATTTCTGTTCCACGCTCATCGCCCAACGCTATGAGGAATCTAAGGTAAGATTCAGCGTTTTTTTTTAGCGTGTTCGATACTAACTGCTCTAATGATCATATCACCCACACTAGATGAATCATCTAACGTTGGCCACGGAATTATAAACGACCCCCCCCCCCATCCGGTCAACATCAAATGATCAGTAGTAACTTCTAGAAGCACGTCCATTTGACATTTTTTATATTGCGCAGATTCCTATCAAACTGTATTTCATCATCAATATAATGCATTTGGGGCTATAAATCACGTTCTGGAGAAAGCTGCAGAAAAACGATAAAAACATACTTATACTTTAGACCGTATTTTAGTATGAATATGTGAATGAAAAAGTATAACGTTGCTACACCCTGAACAATAGATATAGGACGTTGAATGGGCCATAGTAATGTCAATTTAGCAATACAATTAAAAAAGTTATAGTCCTGCAAAGAAGGGGAACTTCTCCATATTAAATAGGGCTGGCGGAGGATGGTAAATTATGAATTTAAGCCTGGCGATCAAAGTGTTAACATGAAACTGTAAAGCAAAGTGACATTAATGGTTTTATGAGATTGAAGCTATTTAATGATGTATACTTACACTGGTCTACTGGCCTATTTAGGAAATACCTGAATATGAACTTCCATCGGTTTGTGATAGATTATTAGTTACTGGGTATTTCAAAGTACCTCATATTTGGTACCATTTTGAAGCTAACAACTAGGGATTTCCAATGATATATAAAATATGTGTACGATTATTATCATTTTTATTATTATGATTCATATGTAGTTGCACTTGAACTTGTTGAAATTAAACTTGGAAGATAAAAATACATTTTCAAGCACTTTCCTTACTTGTTTGAATGAAAGTATGTGTAATGAATGGAATGTAGACAATCTTGTTGGCAATATGGAACAGCTGACAGATTAGAAATAGCATCTATTGTTTCAAGTTCAAGTTTCTTTAGTTTCTTTAATAGTTGTCATACAGAAGTACAGAATACTTTTATACAAAATGCTTCTTACTGTTACGCTCCAGAGACTGTGCTAGACAAGATAAGTATGAAATAAAATAAAGTAGCATGTAAAAAGAAGTAAAAATAGAGGTCACAGTGTTCAGTATAGACATATGTACAATGTTCGATGCAGACTAGAAGTAACTGAGTTACCATACAATATACAATATACTATGCAATATACTAATATACAATACTATATAGTGCAAAGCAGAAATGGGATGAGGTACAATTTAGGTACAATTTACAGTAAGGTGTACGAGTTGTAGTGCAAATCCTTTACCAATAAATATAAAGTGTGTTTAGGTGATCTAAAGTGTGGAGAGTGGGTGCTGCAGTGTGTTGTTTGTTTAAAGTGAGTGTGTGGGGGAGCTCCCGTAGCTCACCGCATATCTCGGCGCTATTTCTGCGTCGGGGAAAACCGTGCTCGTCACGGATCTGGGGGACACGAGTTCGATTCCCGGACCCGCCGTCATTTCTCAGAATGTCTTCCCCTGCTCTACATCCCATTTCAACCTGTTTCTGTCGGTCATGCTTGACCAGAAAAGTGATAAACGCTAAAAAAATAAATAAAAAAAAAAAAAAAGTGAGTGTGTGCGTGTGGATGCGTGTGCTGTGTGCATTTGATGGTTGTTGCATAGTGTTTATTGTTCGTTGAGCAGCCTGATGGCCTGGGGATAGAAGCTTCTTCTGAGTCTTTCTGTGCTCGCCTTGAGACTCCGGTATCGCTTGCCTGACCGCAGCAGTTCAAAGAGGCAGTTCGGGTGGCTGGAGTCCTTGATGATTCTCTTAGCCTTGCCCCTGCACCGCTTGTTGTAAATGTTCTGGAGGGTGGGAAGCCCCCCTCCAATTGTGCGTTCCGCTGAACGTGTCACTCTTTGTAGTCTGCTTCGGTCTTGTGCAGTGCCATTGTTCAAAAGTTATGAATTAATTAATGAAACTAGATTAGATACAAAAATTATATATTTTTTTCCTTTTACATATTGTGATGGTAGTTATAAAACTTTCATGTGTGTTAAATTTTTTCTTCAAACTTACCCCATTCTCTTCCTAGAGCCTTGTCTTCCTCCATACTCTCTGCTGCTCTAGAACCATCTTTCCTGGGTAGGGAAGTAGCATGGCTCTCTCAGCTTGATGTTGTTAGCCAACGCTAGCATGGGAGCTAGCGTCCAGCAATTAGGCCTTGGAGACACTCATCGTCAATTCTAGGTTGATAAAATAAAATATGTTATATATACGAATATGACCCACTAATGAATACACTAAATACAGCAATGTGGCTATTTGAAAACACTGCATTTGCGAAATAAATACGTCAATTGTGTTCACGTCAAATGTTAGCTCGCAGCTAGCGCCAACATTACCGCAACACAAAGCACGGCATCCTCTGTGATTATTTTACTTTGGTACTTTTGAAACAAGCTTTTTGAGTGGAAAATATTACCAGAATCTCTGGAAAAACATCTCACAAACACTATAGATGGTCATGAACATTAACGAATGCTATAATAAGGCCAACAAATGAGTATAAACAGTACTTACACGGTCGTTTCGAAATGCACGAACAAGCTCCGATTCCCCGGAGAAATAATTTGTATGACCGCAAGCTCTGGAAAAATCTATCAAAAAACACGAACGCTGCTTCGGGAGTGATATATATAGTCCCTCTAAGACCTGCGGACTGATACTTGCGGTGATGGTGGTGATGGGTCTTACTGACAAGCCATCCAAAAATGGTGTCCTTCTGCCCAAATCTGCCCAAATGGGACCTGACTGCATGGCAACAGTGAGCCCATCTCACAGGCGAGATTGCCGACCCTGAAGTGTTTGCTTGGATTTGAGTGATGAAATAGATGAGCAATTTTTATTATGGAGGGTTTTTAATTCCAAATAGTAGGACCTCTAAATCTTATACTGAACTAACCTAATGTTGTGCGGAAGAAATTACGATGAATATTGTTTGATTGCCTTGTTGGATATGAATGAATACTGGAGTTTGATATGAAAATATTATGGAAAACAATAGGAAATAAATCTAAATTAAAAGTGCAGTTAAACATAAAAATACATATCTGGTATACATTAATATCAAAGATTGATAGTGGATGATGACTGAAACCGGGTACATCTGAGAAAAAGGAGAAGTAGAACTAGAAGAGTGAGACAAAAGCAACAACACAAAACAGAACCAAACAAGAAATGCCTACATGCATACATAAACCCCATATGTAACTGTGTAACTGTGTGTGTGTGTGTGTGTGTGTGTGTGTGTGTGTGTGTGTGTGTGTGTGTGTGTGTGTGTGTGTGTGTGTGTGTGTGTGTGTGTGTGTGTGTGTGTGTGTGTGTGTGTGTGTGTGTGTGTGTGTGTGTGTGTGTGTGTGTGTGTGTGTGTGTGTGTGTGTGTGTGTGTGTGTGTGTGTGAAACGCACCCACGCGGCACAGCCTCTTGGGCTTGTTATGCAAAATTACTCTTATGTAAAACTGTATGTTTATTTAATAAAATACAGATTAGGAACAGAAAGGTAGTGAGTGCGGTGCTATCATCTGGATCCCTTAAAGGCACTTGGGGTTTTTAATAGGGATGCACCGATCCGATATTGATATCGGATATCGGCCCCGATATGACTAAAATAGCTGGATCGGGTATCGGTAAAAAAAAAATATATATATATATATATATCGGATTCTTTTAAATATTTATTTTATAATAATATAATAAGAAATAACAATTCAGTACATTTATATCTATGTATTAATTTGTTACATTTTGTTTCACTAAGTTAGGAAAGTAATGTTTTAAGTCAAGCCTGATGTTGCCTTGCACAAAAGAATGATCCCAGTCTCTTCCACACAGTGAGGCATACAGTTTATTAATTGAACAATGGGTATCGGATCGGTACTTGTTATCGGCCGATACCCAAAGCCAGGTATCGGTATCGGGACTGAAAAAGTTGGATCGGTGCATCCCTAGTTTTTAAATCTCCTTTCTTTTTGTTTTGCTCACAGATCTGGATCCCATGACACTGTAGTTGGCACACAGCAATCTGCATCACCTCAGCCTCCCTCCCCTAGCAGGTATGTACGTATTATGTACTTTTACACGCCCACACATAGTACGTGGTGGATTGTAGTGGACTCCTTCACCCCACACACAGTCAGGCATGCAGTGCTCATGGGACGGGGTTGCACGGCGTACCAAACTTCTTTGAGCAGGAGCACGCGCACGCACATGCACGGATGTGCACGCACGTGCACACAAGAATGTCCACTTGACTCTGCGCCAAGTACCCACCTGGCTACTTTGCATAACAATAGCTCAGGTCGTCAGGTGTGTTCAAATACTACAGTTGGACCATTCACACAAATCCTGTGAATGAAACGTGTTACATTCCATTCCTAGAGGCAATTAGGTCATCTTTATTCGCGAGGGAACATTTATGCGCATGCGCGGGAGCCTGCACGCGTGCACATGACGTCATTAAAGCACAGTGCAACCCCTTATGAAATCACCACTGCACCACTGCACACTGTACATGGTGGGTTGTAGTGGACTCCTTCACTAAACCCTTTGTTGTTTTAGGATGCTCATGTTCATGTTGTTGTTTAAACACACCTGGGATATAGTTCAGGGTATTCTAATACAGACACAATAAACTTGTCTTCAAAATGTCAAGTTTGTCAAATGTCACACAGTGCTGCCTGTGCCCTTGCTTTTCTCAGTGCAGTAAAAAGCCATTGTTTGCCTTTTCATTATGGGCTTCAGGGTACAGTGGTGGAGCTTATCATGTCCTGTCTGAGTTATCATGTCTTCTCTCAGTTCATGTCCTGTCTGAGTTATCATGTCCTCTGAGTTATCATGTCCTCTCTGTTATCATGTCCTCTGAGTTATCATGTCCTCTCTGTTATCATGTCCTCTCTGTTATCATGTCCTCTCTGAGTTATCATGTCCTCTAAGTTATCATGTCCTCTCTGTTATCATGTCCTCTCTGTTATCATGTCCTCTCTGAGTTATCATGTCCTCTAAGTTATCATGTCTTCTGAGTTATCATGTCCTCTGTTATCATGTCCTCTCTGAGTTATCATGTCCTCAGTTATCATGTCCTCTGTTATCATGTCCTCTGAGTTATCATGTCCTCAGTTATCATGTCCTCTCTGTTATCATGTCCTCTCTGTTATCATGTCCTCTGAGTTATCATGTCCTCTCTGTTATCATGTCCTCTCTGTTATCATGTCCTCTCTGAGTTATCATGTCCTCAGTTATCATGTCCTCAGTTATCATGTCCTCTCTGAGTTATCATGTCCTCTGAGTTATCATGTCCTCTGTTATCATGTCCTCTCTGTTATCATGTCCTCTCTGTTATCATATCCTCTCTGTTATCATGTCCTCTGAGTTATCATGTCCTATCTGTTATCATGTCCTCTCTGAGTTATCATGTCCTCTCTGTTATCATGTCCTCTGAGTTATCATGTCCTCTCTGTTATCATGTCCTCTCTGCGTTATCATGTCCTCTCTGTTATCATGTCCTCTCTGTTATCATGTCCTCTCTGAGTTATCATGTCCTCAGTTATCATGTCCTCTGTTATCATGTCCTCTCTGAGTTATCATGTCCTCTCTGTTATCATGTCCTCTGAGTTATCATGTCCTCTGAGTTATCATGTCCTCTCTGCATAGGCGGCACTTTTATTAAGGCTAGGGGCGGCTATGCCTACCCAGAATATTATGCTCGGAATCTTGAAATGTATATAATATATATGCGCAGGCTGCTGGCTAGTGTGTGTCTTGTGCTGCAGCCGGCTCGCTGGCCGAGGTGTCAACGACGAAGGTGTCAATCTGTGGCAGCGTTTAACATTCCAGGTATACAGGCAGTAACCAATCACGCATAGGCTCAGTGTTGTGAAGGGCCAGATTAAACCGAATATATATATTTATTTATATATATATATTTAATTGTATTTGTATATTCTCTAATATTCCCTGATATCCCTTGTATATTCCTTGTACAATATGCATTGAATATCCATTCTAGCCTACTGAACATCCCATAATAGTCTCCATTCTACTATTGGTCGAGACCTTGGTGCCAGGCTGCCATACCCCTCAGACCCAGTTCAAACGTACCGCTCGACATGTACGAACAAGTCCTAGTTCCGCGTAGGAATTTGGCTACCGCACCACTAATGGGACTATTTGTTCATAGTGCGTATATATACTGCGCTACTAAAGTAGGACTTTTTTTTCAGTCCAGTTTCTTACCCTCCAATAGAGTCACAGACGTAAAGCCTCCCCGCGATGCCACGTGTGGGAGTAAGGCCAAGTTCGGCCTACCATCGGTATTGAGACATCGTGTATATTAATATTTGAATAGTCATATTTGGCACTATATCGTCGAGTTGGACGTAGTCTATTAAGCTAATAATAGTCTGTTAATATATAGTGCTTCGTGCGGTGAGAATACTACCGTAGTCAGTACCCCATCGTTTCGGGCAGAGAACTGGCTGCTTACCCAGGGTGGTTGACCCTATGTGAAGCTGCACCCGAGGAGCCCCAGAGCCGACGAGCGAGTGGACCTGTATACCGGATTATTCTACCGACGACAGCCCGCCTTCCCAGGCACGGATTATGCTTTGGATACTTTGATTATTCTATGGATAAAGACCCCCGACACTACCGTGTGTTGGAACCCCCCCCCCTGGAGAGGACGCAAGGTGAGGAGACGCTCTGCAAGACGAGGTCTCTCCACATCTCTCCCCCGTGGACCGGAGAGAGCCGGCCCACAAAGAGTCCACCTGCTTTCATCTGTGGTCCAAGGATCGCCGGCGCATTGAACGGCACTACAGTGGGTTCACCTGGGATACCCTTGGCCGGACGAGGCAGCTGGATTCTACCCCCCCCCCCCTCCTACTCCTGTCGGCTTACAAGCGACCGGATTAACCCCCTCTAGTGTATCCAGCCTATAATCATTAAAGTATCATTGCTGTTATTCCTTAACTATTCCAGGTCGTATATTTACCACCTGCGCCTTCAGAGATTGGACATTATCTATTGATATACCGACGAATACTCCTTGCCATAAAAGTGCATACTATTTCAATTCATAAATGTAATTAAGTGATTAAGTGCTTATTCTACACACCATCGCTGTGTAGGAAATAAAGACCTGTTTCTAATTCGTACATTTGTGTTGGATCCGTTTCATCTACGTGAGAGTGTTCATGATAACATATTTATGCCGTGTACTGGGTGGCCGAATATTAAGTACAAAGGTAGTGGTAGTAAGTATCATATCTAGTAATACAGTCAGGGAATTGTACCCCTCAGTTACAATTGGTCCTTCGAGCCGGAGGGTAATTAGTGTAATATTAATATAGTGTTATTAATATTGAAATGGCCTATGATGAACACTCCACGAAACGATCCTCCTAACCAACGCCCGCAGCGCGAACGACGGCTCCCTCAGTACTTAGAGGCTTACGCTGTCAGTCAACAACCTAGTCTTCTACTAACAGTAAACGCGGTAAAACTAGAAAGTAAAAGTATGTCTAACCCCAACGCCCAGACTACCCCGACCATAGAGGCCCCTACGGGCTCTAATGTAACTGACCAAGTTCACGGTGGGGACCAGTGGGAACCAGACATGACTTCACACCCCGCCAGTACTGAAGAAGTAGTCCCCGATGAGTCCCGGGAGGAATACAACGCTACCGAGAGAGAACTCGGCACGGAAGAAGACGGGGAGAGCACCGTGGAGATAGAGCTCCAAGGCTCCGCAAGGAGTACCCCGAGGGAAGGCTCCCCTATACAACCGCCTTCTCCCAGCGAGGCAGAGAGGACCCTACAGCAGGCATTCCTCGTCAGCCTGAAAGCCTCTACTGAACGCGATAGACTCCAGGGTGAACGCGATCGATTGCAGCTACAGCAACGGAGCGAAGAAGAGCACATACGCCTGGAAATAAGACGCATTCAGATGGAAGAGAATGTGGCCCGAGACCGAGCAGACAGCCAGCGAGCAGCTGCTGGTGCTCTACGGGACGCAGAGCGCGACAGACAGCAAGCGCAACTAATAGAACAGCTGATCAGACGGACAACACCCTCTCCCTCCGCCAGAGGCTCCAGGAACTCGTCTAGACACACCTCCAGGGCGGCATCCCCTAGCCGAGTAAACAACCCTGAACTTGACCAACAGACGAGGTCTATACCCCCCACAGACCACCTCCCCCCACCGGTCCAAGCGAGACCTAGCAACCGGGAAGGAGCAGCATATCCTGTGGAGAGGCTAAACCAGAGACTACAAGCACTGGATGACCTAACTGAAGACGAAGAGGAAGAGGAGGAGAACCGCGCCCGAAGACAGCACAGTACTCTACCGGACCAGGAGGTCCGGTACAGCCCAGGCTATACTCCCGCGGAGCTGCGCTACAGACCCCCGACTCTATACACGGGTGAGCACGACGCACGACCCGCACCGAGGAACAGCACCTGGACAAGCGGGCCATGGTACACTGCCGGTACCAGCCCATACCAAGGAGCGGGAGGAGACTCGCCTAGGAGGCCTCCCCCCCAACGCTCGCCGATGTATCCACAGTCAGCGTCATACATTGGCACGCCTATGGTACCCGACTTCACCCAAGAGAACCGGGCCCAGTATACAGAACTCCGCATGTGTCTGGAGACCATGTTGGTGGATGTATTGGATGAACGCCACAAATACGCCATCCTACTGCAGCACTTAAAGGTGCCCCGCGCACATAATATAGCGCTCGCCTACGCGACTTCCACCACCCCATACACAGCAGCGCTGGTAGCATTGGACCAGAGGTATGGGCGCATATGGGATTACGTGATCCAGGAGATCCGACACATCGACCGCTTACCCCCAGCAATAGACAATCGAGCACTGGACGACCTGTCCATCAGAGTGCAGTCCCTGGTAGGGATGTTGGGAGCGCAAAGAGAGAAGGGGAAGTATGAACTTTACGCCAACTCAAATGTGGAAAGGATCCTGGAGAAGCTGCCGCCCGCTCGTCAGGAGCGCTTTAGGCGGCAGAGGGACCACAGAGACCCGAATGGCCCCGAACCGAACCTCCTCGATCTAGCAGACTTCCTGGCGAGAGAAGTCAGCAGCCTACGGCTAGATACATTCGGACGGAGCACCCCTGGCTCCAGAGAAGGAACCAGACGACTAAATGATGGAAGAAGATCGGTGACTGTGATGCACCAATCGGAGTCAGTACCGAGCAGCAGGAGCCACAGTACCCCCTCCAGAACGGAGAAGTGGAAGATAGTGTGCCCCTACTGTGAGAAAGAACACTGGCTAGCGCAATGTGACTCCTTCCCCAAGCTGAACGCGGAGGAAGCAGGTCAATGGATAAAGTCCAACAAGCGCTGTTTTCGCTGTGCGCGCTCACACATGGCAGCCGAATGCCGCTTAAAGAAAAGGTGCACCAAGTGCGATGGAGCCCATCTGGACATACTTCACGACAGTAACAGACGGCGCCCTTCACCTGCACCATCCAGCCGCAAAGCGAGCGTCATGTACATCGATCCCGCCAGCAGCAGTGGAGCCCGAGTACTCCTAAAAGTAGTGCGTGTGACACTAAGCTACCAGAATAAAGTCCTGGACACTTACGCCGTCCTCGATGACGGGTCAGAGAAGACCCTGCTGCTCGCCTCCGCTGCGGCCCAGCTAGGGCTGCGGGGAAGCGAAACCCAAATGACAATTCGGACAATAAGACGAGATTTGAAGACGATAAAGGGCGAGAATGTCTCATTCTCTATCGCAGCAAGCGGCCAGCCTGAGCGACGGTACCAGATTGCAGACGCTTTCACCAGCCAAGAAATAGGACTGTCGCGGTACACATACCCCGTCGCCAAGCTGATGGAGAAATATGCACATCTGCGCAAGTTACCGATCCCGCTCATAGACAATGCTATGCCGACCCTGTTGATAGGCTCCGACCATGCAGACCTCATTGTCCCGATAGACCGGGTTCATACCGGACCCCGAGGCTGTCCTGCAGCAGTCGAGACCCGTTTGGGATGGACTCTCCAAGGCCCGCTCGCCAAATCTCTCAACCGAAGTACAGCCACTAGATGTCTCCACTCCCGAGTCACAGAGGGAGAAACCGCACTCCTGCAACACGTAGAGCGGCTATGGAGCTTGGAACAAATGCCCTTTAAGAATGGAAAGAAAGACATTCGCTCTAAAGATGACATTTACGCCATTCACCTCCTCGAGACAGGGACCAAGAGAGTCCCGGTCAACGGCGTGTTGAGATACGCCACGCCACTCCTGCGGCGAGAAGGAATGCCTACTTTCCACGCCAAGACAGACGCCATAGAACGGTACCTGCTGAACACGGAGCGGCGCTTAGCCAAGAACCCCGCCCAAGAGAGTGTATACCGCGCTGAGATTGAGAAGCTCATCACAGCGGGACACGTCACAAAGATGGACATTAAAGAGGCTGACCAGACCACTGAATCGTGGTACGTGCCCCACCACAAGGTCCATCACAACGGTAAAGACCGCATAGTATTTAACTGCAGCTACCAGATCGGATCCCAAAATCTGAATAAAGAGTTACTGCCCGGTCCCACACTCGGCCCCTCCCTACTCGGCGTTCTACTCCGCTTCCGCCAGGAAAAGGTGGCCATCAGCGGGGACATTAAAGGAATGTTCCTGCAGGTGAGATTAGTAGAGGCGGACAAGCCCCTGTTACGGTTCCTATGGAGAGAGAAGCCAGGAGATGAGCACCCAGCCATCTACCAATGGGAAGTCCTCCCCTTCGGAACGACGTGCAGCCCCTGCTGTGCGACATTTGCACTACAGAAACATGTAGCAGAGGACCCAGCAGCGGACGAAGAGGTCCGACGCAGCGTAAAGAACAGCTTCTACGTAGACAACTGTCTACAAAGCCTTTCAACCCAGGAAGAAGCCGAGGCTCTCCTGATTAAACTCCGCGCCTCATTGATCAAAGGCGGCTTTGATCTCAGGCAGTGGGCCAGCAGCGATCCGCAAGTACTGCGCAGCCTCTCCTCCGAGGACAAGGCAGCCAGCAGCGAGACCTGGATGGCTACAATCCCGGGAGAAGCCCAGGAGATGACCCTGGGATTGGTGTGGCGATTCAAAACAGATTCGCTTCACTACAGACACAAGCCCCTGACTACGGAGCAGGGAAGGCCGGCGGCGGCGCCGACCACCAGACGGAGTGTGTACACAACACTCGCCCGACAATATGACCCGCTAGGATGTATTCTACCGTACACCACCAGGGCAAAAATGATTGTACGAGCATTGTGGGACAAGGACCAGGGCTGGGACGACCCCATTCCCGCACACCTTGCATCCACCTGGAGAGAGTGGGAGATGGAGCTCCACTCACTCCCAGGCGTTAATATGCGCCGAAGCTACTTCCCACCCACGGTGAGGCCAGAGACATGTAAAATGGACTTACACGTCTTCAGTGACGCCTCAGAGGTCGCATACGGATCAGTAGCCTACTTGCGGGCCCAAGACCAGGGGGGAGAGATCTACACAGCATTTGTCCTCGCCCGCTCGAGAATAGCCCCACGCAAGCAACAATCTATCCCACGTCTAGAGCTCTGCGCAGCCCTAGCCGGAGCGCACCTAGCCACGCTCATCCAACGTGAGCTCACCATACCGGTGTCTAGAACAATCCTGTGGTCAGATTCCACGACGGTACTCGCCTGGATCAAATCGGACTCATGCAAGTACAAAGTCTTCGTGGGAGTCAGAGTCACCGAGATTCAAGACTTAACCGAAGAGTTAACCGGAGAAACAGAGTGGCGCTACGTTGATACAAAACAGAACCCAGCTGACGTCATCGCCCGGGGGATGCCCCTGGATGACCTCACCCGTCGCAATGTCTACAGTGACGGCCCCGCATTCCTAAGACTCCCGGAAGGACAGTGGCCCATGCCTATCCCGAGGGAAGCAAGTCCAGAGGAGGTGGAAATTAAGAAGTCTGTGTTCTGTGGATTGAGCACCGTAGCCTCCACCGACCCTAACATAAACGATTGCACGTCCATAGAGAGTGCACAACAAAGAACATTCCTGCGGTACCACCCGGAGTGCAAGTCCCCCGCTGATATGTCAGCAGCTAACTACGAGGAAGCAGAATTGCTTCTACTGCAGCGAGCCCAGAGAGACTCGTTCCCCGATGAATTGGCCTGTCTACAGGGAGGAAAGCCCGTCCCATCCGACAGCAGATTAATTCATCTGGCCCCCGAGAGCGACGCTCATACCCTCATCAGAGTGGGTGGTCGCCTACGCAGAGACCCCAACACACTCCTGATGGGGCGGCTAGATCCCACATTACCCCAGACAATGTACCGGCCTGAAGAAGCGAACGGCCGACGAATGTGGAGGTACAGCCAAGTATTAGCCGACAAGTTTTGGAACAGTTTCCTACTGCACTACCTACCGTCTCTACAGACCCGCCAGAAGTGGGTAAAGGAGAGAGACAATTTGACAGGAGGAACAGTCGTCATGATTATTGATCAATCACTGCCCAGAGCTATGTGGCCGGCCGGCCGCGTAAGCAAAGTGATCACCGGTGCCGACGGCAAGGCGTCCAGGGTCGCACTTACACCCGTCCCGTGGCAAGGCTCATAGAACTGCCTCGACTCCCAGACACAATCGATGATGACCATGACCCTACAACCCTATGACTTTGTGAAGTTGACTGACCCCTACAGCAAACCCTTATGTGTAAATAGACAACGCGATTAATCTGTCTCCGTTTAACTGATTAGGTCTGGGACCTATTCAGGGGGTGGCTGTTGTGAAGGGCCAGATTAAACCGAATATATATATTTATTTATATATATATATTTAATTGTATTTGTATATTCTCTAATATTCCCTGATATCCCTTGTATATTCCTTGTACAATATGCATTGAATATCCATTCTAGCCTACTGAACATCCCATAATAGTCTCCATTCTACTATTGGTCGAGACCTTGGTGCCAGGCTGCCATACCCCTCAGACCCAGTTCAAACGTACCGCTCGACATGTACGAACAAGTCCTAGTTCCGCGTAGGAATTTGGCTACCGCACCACTAATGGGACTATTTGTTCATAGTGCGTATATATACTGCGCTACTAAAGTAGGACTTTTTTTTCAGTCCAGTTTCTTACCCTCCAATAGAGTCACAGACGTAAAGCCTCCCCGCGATGCCACGTGTGGGAGTAAGGCCAAGTTCGGCCTACCATCGGTATTGAGACATCGTGTATATTAATATTTGAATAGTCATATTTGGCACTATATCGTCGAGTTGGACGTAGTCTATTAAGCTAATAATAGTCTGTTAATATATAGTGCTTCGTGCGGTGAGAATACTACCGTAGTCAGTACCCCATCGTTTCGGGCAGAGAACTGGCTGCTTACCCAGGGTGGTTGACCCTATGTGAAGCTGCACCCGAGGAGCCCCAGAGCCGACGAGCGAGTGGACCTGTATACCGGATTATTCTACCGACGACAGCCCGCCTTCCCAGGCACGGATTATGCTTTGGATACTTTGATTATTCTATGGATAAAGACCCCCGACACTACCGTGTGTTGGAACCCCCCCCCCTGGAGAGGACGCAAGGTGAGGAGACGCTCTGCAAGACGAGGTCTCTCCACATCTCTCCCCCGTGGACCGGAGAGAGCCGGCCCACAAAGAGTCCACCTGCTTTCATCTGTGGTCCAAGGATCGCCGGCGCATTGAACGGCACTACAGTGGGTTCACCTGGGATACCCTTGGCCGGACGAGGCAGCTGGATTCTACCCCCCCCCCCTCCTACTCCTGTCGGCTTACAAGCGACCGGATTAACCCCCTCTAGTGTATCCAGCCTATAATCATTAAAGTATCATTGCTGTTATTCCTTAACTATTCCAGGTCGTATATTTACCACCTGCGCCTTCAGAGATTGGACATTATCTATTGATATACCGACGAATACTCCTTGCCATAAAAGTGCATACTATTTCAATTCATAAATGTAATTAAGTGATTAAGTGCTTATTCTACACACCATCGCTGTGTAGGAAATAAAGACCTGTTTCTAATTCGTACATTTGTGTTGGATCCGTTTCATCTACGTGAGAGTGTTCATGATAATATATTTATGCCGTGTACTGGGTGGCCGAATATTAAGTACAAAGGTAGTGGTAGTAAGTATCATATCTAGTAATACAGTCAGGGAATTGTACCCCTCAGTTACACTCAGGTTAAATAATGTGGCCAATCACATCATTCACATGATCATCCTGAATCTGATCCCGCAGGCAGAGTAAAGCAAACATCTGTGTTCTGAATTTCAGCCCGCCGATCGCTTTGTAGAGAAGCGAGGAGAGGCATAACTAGCGATCACCTGAGGCTGTATGTTGTTTTATCTTGGCAAACAAGGGCTTGCTCTAAGAGGACATGATGAGAGTCCGAGTTCATCAAATCGTAGAAACTTTTTAGAGCTACTGTATGTACATTGTTTTCAAAGCATGATGAGATCTAAATTACGAAAAACTTTCACTTCATTGCAACTTGTGATTCAATTCTCACCAAGACGAAACGTCGCATTTATCTGCATTAAGGTAAGACAATGGTTCATATATTATTGGATGCCTTCATTTGAACACTTAATTTGCACTATATATAAATGAGTGGGGCTCGCTGTAGTATAGCCTAGTAGTGTGTGTGTATATGAAATCAGAACCTGGACAGTTTGCGTGAAACCAAAAATAAAAGGTCAAATATTTCTCGTGCTGCGCGCGAGGGGCGTTCCCAATACAGCCTACCTAGACCTTAAGCCCATCCGCCGCCTATGCCTCTCTGTTATCATGTCCTCTGAGTTATCATGTCCTCTGAGTTATCATGTCCTCTGTTATCATATCCTCTCTGAGTTATCATGTCCTCTGAGTTATCATGTCCTCTGAGTTATCATGTCCTCTGAGTTATCATGTCCTCTCTGTTATCATGTCCTCTCTGTTATCATGTCCTCTCTGAGTTATCATGTCCTCTGAGTTATCATGTCCTCTGAGTTATCATGTCCTCTCTGTTATCATGTCCTCTGAGTTATCATGTCCTCTCTGTTATCATGTCCTCTCTGAGTTATCATGTCCTCTCTGTTATCATGTCCTCTCTTGAGTTATCGTGTCCTCTCTGAGTTCTGACCCTTGAAAAGCTTGTTTGGCTGCAAGTCAATCCCTTTGAAAAAGTATCATGATATTACCAAAATGGTATGGAAATACCATGATATTTCCATAGGAATCGAAATTGTTAAATAATGTTATTATTTAAATACAAAGTTGGTACCATGGTGATATATTGCTTTTACCATGCCAGTGCCATGGTAAATTATTTATACAATGGCCGGTACCATGGTGAAACTAAAATGACCATCAGACTTTTTTGTAAGAGGTAATAGTTTCATTTTCATATTTCTGTGTGTGTGTGTGTGTGTGTGTGTGTGTGTGTGTGTGTGTGTGTGTGTGTGTGTGTGTGTAGGTGCGTTAGTGGGAAGAGGCAGTGTGCAGGCTGTTGTCAGCCGCTGGGGAAAGGAGCTGCTATGATCATAGACACACTGGGGCTGTTCTTCCACGTCCACTGTTTCAAGGTACCAGATGTTAGCACACACACACACACACACACACACATTTGAAATGTTTATTTATGTCCACATAAACAGAAGTACAAGGAAGCCTCATACAAAGGACATAAACAATGCGAGTGCAATCAGAAAATTATGAAGAACAGTCAGGTACAAGGTGCATGGGCGGCAGAATCATGGGTAAAGGTAACAGCGCCTCCTCCAAATTGAGCGGCTTCCTATAATTGCTGATACTGAGCAGTACCTGGCTAACTGCTTGGCTTTCCTTTTGGGGAGACCGGCTATTTGTAGGCCCCTCACAACCAACTTGTGCACATGCCCTAGGCTGCCAAAGATAAAAACTAGGAGTTTACATCTGTAGCATAGCTGTGAGATGGTCTGCTGTAGCTGTTGGTATTTCAGCATTTTGGTTAGGAAGGCTTCTTCTAAGCTGTAATCAAAAGTACAGCCAACCTCAAGAATGGACACCTCCCTAAGGTGTTCATTTATTAAGCATTACATCACGCGCAGGAGTGGTTTGTGACCAATAAACCATGCCTAGGGGTGGTCGTTAGGCCCGAGGCGCAGCCGAGGGTCGTTAGACCCCCCTAGTCATGGTTTATTGGTCACAAATCACGACTACAAGTGGTGTAAAGCTTTTATACAACTGCCAGATTCATCCAACCTTATTTCTATACAATAAACACACATTAATCGAAGATTTATTGAAAAAACCATCCGCCAGAAAAAGTAGTTCCCACAACTACAAAAAAGACAAGTTGCCTCCATGTGGAAGCAGCTTGAAGTGCATCCAACCAAACTAACACATCCAACTGTGTATTATTGGAATGATTGAGAGAAGTTGCCTCAGGTGGAAGCAGCTTGAAGTGCATCCAACCAACTAACACATCCAACTGTGTATTATTGGAATGATTGATTGAAAATTTTATTACCAGATGCAGAATGGGTACAATACAGTACGGCTCAATACACACAATTGTTAAGGGAATGCAGACCTACTTTCCATAGAACTTCATTCTTAGATGCTTCTATATAAAGTAGGTAAAACAAATTAAAACGTTTTCTTTGCCCTATAGGAAAAAAACATTTTCTTCGCCCAATTTTTTTATTTATTTCTTTTAGCCTAAACTTAACCAGTTGGAAACCAGGGGTACAGTAATAAAATTAGCAATCAACCAATCAATCAATTCAATAGACCATGCTCACTTAAAACAGCGCTGCTTCTCTCTCAGTCTGACTCCCCCGCTGTTGCAGACAGGAGTGTGTGTGTGTGTGTGTGTGTGTGTGTGCGTGTGTGTGTCACAGTGTGTGTGTGTGTGTGCGTGTGTGTATGTGTGTGTGTGTGTGTGTGTGTGTGTGTGTATGTGTGTGTGTGTGTTTGTGGGTACGCCAGCGTCGGACAGTGTGAGAGAGAACGCTGCAGTCAGTAGAAAGTAGGAAGGAAGAAATTTAAATCAATCAATTAATCTATCAATCAAACCGCGATTTTTCTTTTGTTCTAGATTGACTCAAGACCCATCAATTACATCATCCAACATTGTTTAAAGGACTAACACATTCCCCTTGACAGAATCGCTTCATATTTAGTCGTTATGGTGCTTTCAACATAACCATTTGTTGTCCGCGATCTTGTTTTCTCCCGGAGTGAGCCGGGGAGGGTTATGTGATTCGGTTGTGGGCGGGTCCTGAGCCCAGGACCGTGGATTGTTGCCAATAAAGACGTGTGAATGGCCAATCAGAATCGAGAAATTTGCATGCCGTTGTATAACCACAAATACATCAGGGGTGTTAGCTGTAATACTAGAGAACATGGAATCATTATTGCACAGGTTGAACATGCTTGGCTTCACAGTAGAATGCTTATACAGTGTGATGGAGGACCTAAAAATAAGAGAGATATCTTTCGCTATCAAATCTACTATTCTGTCATGCCTACTTATGTAGAGGCCCCTGTATACATGGCAACCATTTAAGATGTGGGACATGGTTTCAGCTATTTGGTTATTGTCATGATGAATACAGTGAGGAGCATGACTGCCTGGAAACCAGATGGAGAGATTCAGTTTAGATGGTAAGACCTGTAATCTCGCTTTCAGAGTAAAGATAACAATGCACTCATCTATGGCAACATTTTTGAACACAGAGTGAGAGACACACACACACACACACACACACACACACACACACACACACACACACACACACACACACACAATACTAGAATGACTGAGTGTATCTCTCTGCTTCTCTCTCTCAGTGTGGAGTGTGTGATGGCTCGTTGGGTGATACCAGCGCCGGGACAGATGTAAGGATTCGCAACGGGCTCCTGAGCTGTCATGAGTGCTACATTGCATCTCGTGGTGAGACACACACACATACACACACACAGGCATACACATGCATGCACACACACAGGCAAACACACACACACACACACACACACACACACACACACACTGAAAACTGTGTTTGCAATGGTTAAAGGAACATGCCAACATTATGGGAAATGTCTTCTCCAGAGTCAGACAAGAAGATACTGATTTACTCTCTGTGCGTTCAGTAGAAAGCTATCCAGCTGCAAGCTAGCCTAGCAAATGAAATGGAAGCCAATACGGATCGGCTAGCCTATCTGTTTGCCAAAAACACCTCTCCCAGAGTTTTAAGCTAGGCTTGCTTGCAGCCAGATAGCTTTCTACTGAACACACAGAAAAATAATTGGTATCCATCTTCTTGTCTGACTCTGGAGAAGACGGTACGCACATGTCCCATAATGTTGGCGTGTTCCTTTAATGTTTGGAAATGCTATTGAGTAAGACAGACCTATAATGCGATTTACAATGGCTTAAGAAAGTTTCAAGAAGCTTATTGTTCACCTACAGATCCCAAATACAGACATGAAACAGACAGTATGAGGATCCTGAAACAGGACTGTATGATAGTTTATAGTGTAAAACACTATAGCTTTGAATAAAAGCAGGACATAAAAGTACAGATCCTTGTAAAGATCCCCACCTGAATTTCTCCAAGGAGATCAATAATATCTTGTCTTATCTTAAGCAATGAGTTCACATTTCCTGGGACCATAGAGATGCATAGGGTGCATGTTCCCTGGGACCATAGAGATGCATAGGGTGCATGTTCCTCATGGATTGATACCATTTGAGTCATATATATTGTCATTATTTGCAGGGGGAGGTCAACCCACTACACTATGACAAGCTACAACTGGATTGGATGAGCCTGCGCTATTACCACGGTCACGGTGACACTGGACTACGAACACTCCGGAATCTTGAATCACATAAATAGTCTGGAATTTATCTGGAATACCCAGTTGGAACCTTCTCTTTTTCTTGACAGGAAATATAAAAAGCAAATGTTGATGATGTCATGGGGAATGAAACTGGACAGTGGAGCACAAACCCAGATACACACAATGAACAGAGAAGGACACGGACTATAGACATGTACACACAATGACTTCCTCTGAATACTCCTAGCACAGTGTTAACACAGAGACCAGTCAGTGTGTACGTTTAGGTCCTCACACATTTATTCTGAAGCACAATTGAGCAACACAAATAAGTATCTCTTCTGCTACATGCTTAACATCTTAAGTTAAATGCTAAACACTACTGTATTTAATACAGAGGTTCCTTAATCTAAGTAGGCCTATGTACAGTCATACAGGTCCAATCTCAAACCATACACTTGGCCACTTGATGAACAGTGGTCGCTTGCTACTTTTTATGTTTTGATGAAAGGTACACTATGCAGTTTCGGAGGAGGGGGTATTTGTTTGCAAACTAGTTTTTATGCACTGAACCAAATATAATCCCTCTGTAAAGGACAGCAATGAAATAAAAAAAATTCAGGTAGCTTTCTAGCTTCAAACAGTGTTCCAGGTATCCACGTTTCCTCTAAGGACTGTTTGTTTCTTCAGTTGTGAAAATAAACCCTAGGAATTATTTACTTCTCTGACTCTCACAAAACTACAAAACTACTCTCACAACCTTTAAATTTGAGATTTCAGACTGAGGGAACTCACTATCATTTGGAAATAATAAAAATAATAATACATGTACAATGGTTGTTTTACAACATACCATAATACAGAGAAATAATGGAGGGATCGTCTCCTGTTCACTTGGTATCAAGGGCTGATAGATGGAGTTATAGTGAACCACTCAGACGTTACAACTCCACAAAGAGGCTAAGTGGGCAGAGGTGTTCAGTTTGAGATTGGGGCCTTATTAACCCTTTGCTTGTCCACTTACAGCACATGACTCCACTCTCACGAGTGTAAACAGGCTGGGTTTAGGCAACCTTACGTAGCTTGACCATTAGAATGCCTTATTCATACCTTCTGGTTCCTTTTATTTGTTTTTGTGTTTACGATTTTGCATGAATGAAGAACATACAGTACATAGGTATATACGTTATTGTTTGTTGCATTGCTCCGACGGCATAGTGTGAGTTTGACTTACGTTTTTAATCGTCTCCCCAGCGACGTCTCTGACTGTGGTGTTTTCTTATGTATGTTGGACATCATCCTCTTTTGGAATTTAGGGAACTGAAGTATTCTTAACTAATGCATATGGCTGGTGAAATTACATTAGTTTTCACTGACCCTTTTCACAGACGTGTCTCATTAGGGTAAACACAGCTGCAGCTAATAACATTAATAATGTCCATTTGATTTAGGTGTGCCAGTGGACAGCATTGACAATAGTCAATAGTATTGTTAATGTATTGTTAATGCTGGCCACTGGCACACCTAAATCAAGCAGTACCATTATTAATGTTATTAGCTGTGGCTGTGTTTAACCTGCTATGGCAGGTCTGAAAAAGGCCCATTAGATTCCATTGCTTTGACAAGAATGAGAATGCATGTTAGTGGAATTATTTGTTCTTTGAATTCTTTGGATATTTTTCCCTTAAGATGTGTCAGATAATTTTGTTTATTCTGATAGCTTCATTTGATCAGACTCAGTGCCTTATGTCATGAATGCGAGAGCTATCGTGTGTGTGTGTCTGTGTATATACTTGTGCAGTGTATGTGTGGATGTGTAGTGTCTGTTGATTTAACTTTAAGCACACAGTTCCATACCAGCAAAATAAATGAATAATCTCTATGGATGTCCCTCAACCTCTCTCACCCTATTGGTTCCCTTCAATCCCCTCCCCCCCCAGCTAAACCAATAAGACAATGTTATTTGCTGCTTCCTAACCATGCCTATACTATGTAATTTAGGTCACTTCCTGTAGTCGTGACCTTCTCTCCTCATCGGCTTCTATCCCATGTACTTCATCTTAAACTTGTAATAGAACTACTCTCCTTTCTTCCCTCTCCCTGGCTGTGTCTGAAAACGCATACTACTGTATGTACTATTTAGGAGGCATTTTGACCATGCTAGTTCAGAACACCTGTAGATATACGCCATAAAAACGAGACGGTTGTGAAATGTACCATACTTGACTACAGTTGATAGCATTGCATTATGGATTAAGATCAGTGAGTTGATCAGTGCGGTTATGTGTATTCCTATGACATAGTATTTAATAGGCAGTACTATGTAGTACTTTCAGACATAATCCTTTGTTTGCCTTTACCTAGAGCAGAGCTTATTGGCAGTCTGAACCCAGACCTGCTGCAACAACATCTTCATCACGTACATGAACAGAGTGCTCAGTTCAATGGCTTTTATAGCAACTGTATGTTTATCAATAAAATATTTTAAATTGACAATTGTCTGCTTTTCCATTTAAGTTTTCTTTAATGTTGGTGTAATTTAAATATCCAGAAGTAATGATGAAAACATTGTGACCCAAGTCAAAGTATTTTATTTTATTGTAGATGTAGCTCTGTGATAAACAAAATAATACGTTCCTTACTGGAGAATATGTGACATATTAATGTGCCACATGTTGTTTTCTAAAACAAATGTGAATCAGCAATGATGGCAATGGTGTACATGCATACATCCACACGTGCATGCATTCACACACACACACACACACGACGACCTCCAGGCCAAATTTCAGCCTCCTAGGGCAAAAACTAGACTAGAGGGTGGGTTCACTTGTGTGGACCAACCAACTGAGTGAGCTATAGAGCTTCTGGTCCCTGCAAGTGTGGTGTTGTGCCTCCACACTTTATTATAGTGGATTTATTACATGAACTATAACAAAAAGCGAACAACACTTCCATTGTTAAATGTGATGTAGCAGAGATCAATTGCAAACATCATATATGTTATCCATATTGTTTGGAATTGACATTATACACATTTGATTTCTGATTCGTTTTTAAAACCCCAATGATGTGCCGGGTATGAATGAATGAATGAAAAGTTTATTTTTGAACATGTGATTCTCCATATTCCTCCAAACAATTCACAGTATCTTGCTCCGTCAAACCAAACAATCATAACAACAAATTAAAAAACATAAAAAAAACAAAGAAAATAAAAATAAAAGGAATTATAAACAAAAGGTCAAGAGCAATGTGTTTGGTTAGCAGACATGTCCAAAAAAGGAGTAGAGGGAAGCTAAGCTTATTGATCCCTACCCCCTTACATTTATATTTGTTCTTCCATAAATTTTACTATAACATAATTTAGTATATTACAATATAGAATATACTATACAAAAAACTTGATTCCCTTGACAGCAGTGAATATAGTACATCACTACATAACACAATATAACATAACTTTGTTTATCCTCATTTCTGTATTTCTCTAATGTGTATTTTTTTTGCTGCTTTTTAAATTGTGCCACATGTTTACTCATTTTGATGTATTCAGGTAATGTATTCCACAACTTCACTCCACACACCGATATGCACATGCTTTTCAGCGTAGTGTGTACCATTGGTTGTTTAAGATTCCCTCTCCCTCTTAAGTTATATTCTCCTACCCTGTCTCTGAACCATTTTTTAATGTTGCCTGGGATTAGTTTGTATCTGGCTTTGTATACAATGAGGGCAGTTTTGAAATCCACTAGGTTCATACATTTCAATGCTTGTAGCTTTATAAATAAGTCAAGTCAAGTCAAGTAATTTATTTATATAGCACATTTAAAAGCACAAGAGCCAACCAAAGTGCTGTACAATCAAAGCTTAAAATCAATGTCCTAATATAAAATACAAAAATACAAAAAGGCACAGCAAGACAAGACAGTACATTCAGAGAATAGGACAGTAGGACAACACACGGATAGGGGAACACAAAGTACAGTAGCACACAGGGGACAGAGGAGCATAAGAAGAGATACAAGAGGGAGGGGGCAGGATACAATTACATGGGAGTGTGTGAGTTAGGGTGTGGGAGAATCAGGGTTTATTGAAGGCCAGGGAATAGAAGTGGGTTTTTAGACGGGCCTTAAATGTCTCCAGCGAGGGGGCAGATCGGATCTCCAGGGGAAGCTGGTTCCATAGCTTGGGGGCCACGGCCTTGAAGGAGCGATCGCCTCTCTTTTTGAGTCTGGTGCGGGGGGGGGGACCAGCCGAGCCTGGTTGGAGGATCTTAGTGACCTGGGTGCTGCGTAGGGGGTGATGAGCTCTGTGATATATAGGGGTGCTGCACCCGATAGTGCCTTAAAGGTGAGGATGAGGATTTTGAAGTCTATTCTAAGTGGGACTGGGAGCCAGTGTAGGGAGGCTAGGACTGGTGTGATGTGCTCTCTCTTTCTGGTGCCGGTAAGGAACCTAGCTGCAGAGTGCTGGACCATTTTGAGGCGGGACATGGCTGCCTGACTGATGCCGGTATAGAGGGCATTGCAGTAGTCTAGGCGTGAAGTGATGAATGCATTGACTACCGTTTCCAGGTCGACGGGTGAAAGGATTGGTTTTATTTTACTGATGTTGCGGAGTTGGAAGAAGCATGATTTGACTACGGCATTTACCTGCCGGTCGAATTTGAGCTCTGGGTCAAAGATTACACCCAGGCTCTTGACGTGGGGTTTGAGGTGGGTGGAGAGTTGTCCTAGGCTGTTGGAGAGTGTTTTGGTGGAAGAGGGGGGGCCAAACAAAATGATCTCCGTTTTATTTTCATTTAGCTGTAAGAAGTTGAGGGC
The DNA here is from genome assembly GCF_963971535.1 of Notolepis coatsorum. Classification (NCBI taxonomy): domain Eukaryota; kingdom Metazoa; phylum Chordata; class Actinopteri; order Aulopiformes; family Paralepididae; genus Notolepis; species Notolepis coatsorum. The sequence goes on along the minus strand of NC_140171.1, from coordinate 73,009,257 downwards.
CAGGGAGCTCCCGTAGCTCACCGCGTATCTCGGCGCTATCTCTGCGTCGGGGACAACCGTGCTCGTCACGGATCTCGGGTACACGAGTTCGATTCCCGGACCCGCCGTATTTTCTCAGAGTGTCTTCCCCTACTCTACATCCCATTCAACCTGTTTCTGTCGGTCATGCTTGACCAGAAAAAGCGATAAACGCAAAAAAAAAAAGTTGAGGGCCATCCAGCTTTTTATGTCCCTAAGACAGTTTTTAAGAGAGTCTAGGTTAGCTGTGTCAGAGGGGTTGAGGGGAAGGTAGATTTGGGAGTCATCGGCATAAAAGTGATATGAAATGTTGTGTTTCTGGATGATTTCGGCCAGAGGGAGCATGTAGATGGAGAAGAGTATGGGGGCCAGGATGGAACCTTGGGGGACCCCATACGGTAGACTAGCTGTGGGGGAGGAGTGTCCACCCAAACTGACCGAAAAGGAGCGGCCGCTCAAGTAGGATGCGAACCAGTTTAGGGCAGACCCCCCAATACCTAGCCTGTGTTCGAGACGATCGACCAGGGTGGAGTGGTCAACCGTGTCGAACGCGGCAGAGAGGTCCAGGAGGAGGAGCATGGCACAGCTACCTGAGTCGATGGTGAGAAGCAGGTCATTGTAGATTTTGACTAGCGCTGTCTCAGTGCTGTGCCCTGCCCTGAAACCTGACTGGAATTTGTCTAGGAGGTTGTTGTGATGTAGGAAGGGGAGGAGCTGTGCCAGGACAGCCTTTTCTAAAATCTTAGATAGGAAGGGTAGTTTGGATATGGGCCTGTAATTATTGAAAAGAGCAGGGTCTAGGTTAGGTTTTTTTTAGGAGGGGCTCAACCATGGCGTGCTTAAGGGAGGAGGGAACAGAGCCAGATTCCAGAGAGCTGTTTATGATAGACAAAATACTGGGGCCTACTATGTCCATGGACTCTTTTAGAAGATGGGTAGGGAGGGCATCAAGGGGGGATGTGACAGTCTGCATGCCTGCCACCAGCTCTCTGAGAGTGGTTAGAGAGATGGGTTGGAAGTTGTTCAAAAGAGCTGGGCAGGAGGGGGGGCTGGGTAGGAGGGGGGGTGGAGGAGGATGATGAGATGGCTAATCCAATGGTTTCCACCTTCCTAATGAAGAAGTTTAGGAATTCTTCACATTTGGAGGGGGAGGCATCAGGGCAGGGGGCGGGAGGAGGTGAAAGAGTTAATGGTCGAAAAAAGGACTCTGGGATTGTGACAATTTTTGGCAATTATTTCTGAGAAGTGCCTTTCTCTCGCCACCTTAACTGCCTCTTGATACTGTTTGAGGTGATGTTTAAGGATCTCATAGTGGATCTGCAGTTTATTGTGTTTCCACCTGCGCTCGGCCTGTCTGCACTGTTTCCTTAAAGCTCTGGTGTTCTCATCAAGCCAGGGCTGAGATCTAGGTCTGGCTAGATCTAGATCTAGCTTCTGGTCGTGTTGTTTTCTGTTGTGTTTCTCTCTGTCTCTGAACCGCTCACTTTAAAGACTAACTCCTCCCCCAGCATTACGTCAGGAAGGGCGGACCTTTCTATGAGAGAGAGAGAGCTTCCAATTGGAGGACCAGTGTGGCGGCCGTTTTTAGCCCACCCACACTTTTGATTGGGTGAAACTTGGTAGCAGCCTTTTTTAGCTTATCTACCAGGATATGTCCTTATTAAGGCATAGGTTGGCTCTTAATAGCCTGACTGTGTATTGCTGGTTAGAAGATTCTTCAGTGTTTGTTCCTAGTTAAAATATATATTTCTGAATTTAAGTTTGCCCGCTTGGCAGAAATGTGTCTAAACAAGTGTTTCTCTATTGATTGTTTAAGATTAACAAGACTATACGTGAGGGTAAATGTGTGTCATTCTCTGAGTCATCTTGCTTATCTAGCATAAGAGTCCTATAGTCCAAATGTTTGTGAAGCCACCTGGCCACCGTCTGTTGGAGGTGTTAGTCTCCCCCACCCTTAGAGAGAGGGGGGTAGGTGGGTATTTCCACTCCGCCTGGCAGGTGTTTCTTCCTGTTCCTGATTGTTCTATTGAGGCTGGTTCCCTATAGCCGGCTATAAATCAACATCATATGGTTCAGAATCTATCTTTAACTTGCCAACAGGATTTTGGGACCTTTGATATGCTAATTTACTCTGTCCCCCAAGCCTCTACTCTGTGTTTATCTTTGCAGAGAGACAGAGAAAAAGGCTGAGTATCGCCCGTTTTTACAACTATGTGCTGATCCAATCTGTGTCCCCTCCACCCCTTCCTCTCCAGGCGGGGGTTGGAGACACCTCTTGGATTAGAAATGTATGATGCAATGTTACCCTTGTTCACCAACGACTCTGTAGCGGACGACAGCCCTGTACATGTATACATTTTGCTTGGGAAATCCACCACAGGTCCCCGGTTTGGGGATTCTATATCCCCAATATTCTTGTTAGTATTTTCTCAATCAAACTGTTCGTACATTGTACAAATACCTTAACCTTTTAACTGTTTAGCCAAATCACATAAGAACCAAATATCTAAAGAATCCTCTAACGCACAGTTCATATTTGTTAGTGCCAAATGCTTTCAACACCCTCGTTAGTTCACTCACACAATTAACGATTATCAGTTAGTTGAAGTTGACACAATTTTAAGTTCACTCACACAATTAACAATTACCAGTTAGTTGAAGTTGACACAATTTATCAGTTTTATCAGTTATTTAAAGTTGACATCCGTCTAGGTCCGTCTCTTTATACAAAAAGAACATCGGACCAGTTATCAGCTTTTTGCTATACTTATGTGTAGTTAACCAAACATGTCTGTTTTGTGCGGCTAACTCTGAAAGAAAAGATTATTGCATCGCATTAAAATTAAACACTTCTAAGAAAGGAGAGAGCTCAAAATCAAAAAATCAAAAATATATACACGCTCTCTCCATGGACTTATCATTTAGCTTTTCCTCACTTTTTCCTATGTGTACCTTAGAGGTTTCTTAATAACTCGTTGCGGTCGAGAATCTCTTTCCGGGCTTGTGCTAAGCACGGTTCCCTCCGGTCCTTTTGGTACCCCATCCAAGTCCACAGAGGAGAAATCATTATGTTCCAATTCATAATCCTCTCCTCTGTCTGGCTCCTGTAGGAATCCCTCATCCCCTACCGGTGGCCAATCGTGTTGCCCTCTGTCTGGCTCCCCATAATCGTTCGCATCTTCTCCTTCATTTAGGGGTTGCGCCGCGCCGGTTTCATCGTCCACATCTTCTCCTTCGTTTAGAGGTTGCGCCGCCCCGGTTTCTTGCTCAAGGGCCCGTGGTTCAGATTCCCATTCTTGGCCAATATCTACAGATTTTACGCAATGCGAAATATGAAACCACATCGGTGACCCTTCAACCTGTAAAGCCCTTTCGGTGGCTCGGATGACTTTGTATGGCCCTTCTCGTCGCGCGCCATACCATTTACGCCTAAATACTTTAACATAAACGTAGTCGCCCGGTATGATTTGAGGTGTACTCTGCCTATTCACCTCCTCCCCGGTTTCATGCTCCTGTCTACTGGAGCAGGGCTGTACACTGCGAGCATCTCGTCGCAAATTGCCCCCTAATCTGGCCGGTGCGAGTGGAAAATATCATCTGGGGGCAAGCTTGCGAGTAGTGATTGCAACCCTTCATTCGCATTTCACTCCTAAATTAATCCATACAAATTGGATAAAACATTAGCCTACAACCAGGGCATAATGTTGCGGTTGTAATTTCATTAGACAGACCAGCGCGGACCTTTAATAACATGCAATTTGATTGACACGAGCAATGGGCTAACGTTAGCTGCTATCCACGGTATCCATTAGGATTATGCTAAGCTAACTAGCGTTAGCTGCTGCTAACCCTGGACACCAGTCAAAGCGGACTCCACAACACTAGTTCCATTCGGGAGGAAAGGGGGTGGGTTATATTGACAACGCTTGACAACAGAAGTTTAAACATAACTTCATATTTATTGGTTATTCGTTTCTGTTACTGTATATCATCCACTTTCCATCTCCGTCTGTTAAACGCTTCCTGTTTACATTCGAGTGTGACGTCATCACCTACAAACAAAACCCGGGGGGGGGGGGCTGGCTCTCTCATTCGTTCTCGCCCCCTCTCTCTCTCTCTCTCTCTCTCTCTCTCTCTCTCTCGCTCTGATTGATTGAAAACTTTATTGCAGAAACAGATTGCAGAATGGGTACAATACAGTACAGCTCTCTCTACATTCAATGATTTAAAGTAGCCAAACGTTACAGACAGTATAAATACTAACTGGATAGTTGATGATATAAACATTTAATTTCATTATCTGAAATATTCTAAAATCATTAAGTCTGCTATAAGCCATTATCCCTTTGTGTGTGTGATTATTATTTTCTCACAGTAGTGTGTGTGTATATCAGGCCACGTGAGCGGATCGGCGCGGCCGAGAAATCCGCTCTTCGCTCTTTAAAGCTTGGTCCGCTCCGCTAATCACTCATGTTGACCCCGCCCCCAAGTCGCTCTCTGCTCGCTCACCGCTCACCTTGAATCGAGCGCTCCCCGCGCCAGATCGCTCGGCAGTTTTTTTTCTTCTTTTTTTGGAGCATGGTGTAAATGAGCTCAAACTACAACAGTCTACACCCCCTGGGCCCCTTAACAATTGTTTGTATTGAGCCGCATTGTAATTGTAGCCATTCTGCAATGTTAAATAACGTTGTTTATCCATTCACTATCTCTATTAAGCGATGATAGGCTAGCCGAGCCACAATGCTATGGTCGCTGCCATTAACGTTAGCATGTAAGCTAACGTCAACAACAATGGCGTCGATACTTTTTCTAACTGGAGTGAGTGTGGGCGTCTCTACAGTGACAAAGCCTGAATGAACAGCCTATCACAGGTTCACCCTTCTCATTGGTTGAAAATGGCCTTCATGTTTGTACATCGCCATCTGTTGCTTTGGCATTGTACTGCATGTATATATTACATCAGTGTTAAACCACTGTGAGCGGCCTGGAGTGGATTGGAGCGGAGGAGAACTCTCGCTCCGGACGTCGCGCCGACTCATTTTAAAACCCACTCCTCGCTCACGTCAAAACCGGCCGCTCCGCGCCCCGCGCCGCTCACGCTCCGATCCGCTCACATGCACTGGTGTATATATATATATATTAGAGGTGGGCATAGATTAATTTTTTTTATCTAGATTAATCTATCTGCAATCCTGGATTTAATCTAGATTAATCTAGATTAAAATGGCTAAAAAAAAAAAAAAAAAAACCTGCCAAAGGCATTCAAAATATGTGTGTTCTACCCAAATAATGACCAGAAGTAAGTCCTTACTTTTTCTTTCCTCCTTATGTTTCTCAGGCCAGGTGGCCCATTACACCATGAGCCCATCTCCCGTTTCCAAAATGCATTACAGACTGTTTGAAAAAGCTGTTTTGCTATGATAATTGGTAATGAAATATCAAAATAATGTTCAATAAGATGTACTTGTGTTTAATAAGTTGTTTTATTCAGAAGTTAACACAAATAAATAATATTACCAGTACAGTACAGTATCTAGCACTCTCAGGAGCAAAACAGAAAGAATCATTTCAAACTTGAACTATGTGACATGGCTTGAATCAACTGCTCCAGTGGAGTTGCTCAGTGGCCAATGGTGTCAACTGTGGTTGTACTGGGCAGCTCCCAGGTGTGAATGGAACTGTGTGAATGTGAAGCAGGGCGTTCCTGAAAAAGAGCATCTGTGCTCAGCGAACCTACCCTGGGTAAATAAAGGTAAAAAAAAAAAAAAATTTAGATTAATGCGTTAATTATATTATCGCGCGATACTAGTATAGCGTTAACGCAGCACGTTAACGCCGTTAACGGCCCAGCTCTAATATATATATATATATATATATGTGTGTGTGTGTGTGTGTTTGGCTAAAGTGGATAGAAAACAGTACTGTGCAAAAAAAAGGCACCCAAAAGTTTTTATATAAATGGTCTTAGATGTAAATACATTTTTTATTTGTCAGTAGACTACTCTTAGTACATTTTCATTAAATTATTTTTTAAAGCATCTTCATGGTTTAATAATGCAAACATATGTTGCAGGGACTTATTATAATCATCATATTGGCGTGACTGTATGCATCAAAGGGTTAAATCAAGCATTTTTAAGTGCTTTAGAGGAAATGTCAAAATATTGCGATATATATCGTGTATCGTGATATGGCCAAAAAATATCGCGATATCATTTAGAGGCCATATCGCCCAGCCCTACTATAATGGTAAAATAGTTATTTAAAAATTTGCCCCTAAAAAATATTCTTTGCCCCTAAATTTCTCATTTAGGGGCAAGTGTGCCCCTAGTGAAAAAGCTTAGCGTACAGCCCTGTGGAGACATGATCCAGAATATTTTTGTGGATCTTTGACATGTATTTCACGTACTTGCGCATATCATTGTCCAGGATGTCCAAACTTGGACCTTTGCCTGTCACGCGCAAGCCTGGCACTACCATGCAACGACCTAACATCATTTTGTGCGGTGTCAAACGCAGACCGCGAATTTCGCTCGAACGACACGCCATCAATGCTAATGGGAGAGCGTTTAGCCAATTCAAACCTGTGTGTTGACAGATCTTAACCAATTTGTTTTTTAGTGTCCCGTTCATGCGTTCCACCAACCCCTGGCTCTGCGGATGATAAACGGCCCCCAATCGCTGTTTTACGCCTAAATGTTGGAGTAGTAAACGTACAGTTTTGTCAACAAATTCTTTTCCATTGTCTGAGCTGATTCTGTCCATTATTCCAAAACGGGGACACACCTCTTGGCATAAGAACTTGGCCACCGATGCTGCATCCTTGTGCCGGGTGGCACACGCCTCCACCCATCTTGAAAAATGACAGACAACGACAAGAATATATCTCTTCTGATTAATTGGTTTAATCATGTCAATGTAATCAATTACAAGGTCTCGCATTGGGCCATTGGGCGTGGGGATATGCCCTGGTGACACACTAATCCCCTTACGTATATTATTTTTCAAACATACCGTACATCTCTGTATCACATGATCAATTTGACTGGTTAAATCTGGCGCCCAAAAGCCATATTCTTTGATTTTTCTCCTCACCTCTCCCCGATGAGCATGACAGAAGTCATGAGCCGTGTGGATCAGCAGTCCGACCAGGCCAGCAGGAGCCACCACAAATCCACCGTGGCTGCGCCATAAACCTAAAACATCCTGACTAGCCCCCCTGGTTACCCAGAGGTTCCTTTCTACCTGACTAGCCTCCTCCTGGAAAGTCAAAACATCCTTGTAAGTTATCTTGTCCTCTAACTCAACTTCGTGTGTGATAACCAAGACCTTACCTGCCCTGTCAGCACCTGTCACTTCCTTGGCAGCTTCATCTGCTCTATTGTTTCCTCGAGTTATTTTGGACTCGTCTGTCTGATGAGCAGCACACTTGATTATTGCAATCTGCTTTGGTTTCATAATTGCTTCTAACAAATTCTTAATCTGGCTACAATGTTTTATGGCTCTTCCATCGGCTTTCTTGAATCCTCTCCCTTTCCATACCGTGCCAAATAAAAATGCGATTCCTTGTGCATATGCCGGGTCGGTATGAATATTTACAGTTTTGCCCTCTGCCATCTTACATGCTTCAGTCAGTGCGACTAATTCTGCTAGCTGAGCTGAGCAGGGTTGTGCTAAAGCTTCGGCCTTTTCTACCACAAACCCTTCGCCCTGTGACCTTATCACGGAGTAGCCTGCTTTTAGTCCCTCACCAACTCGATAACAAGAGCCGTCAGTCCATAGTTCCAGATCTGGACTGCTAAATGGAAAAGCCTGCAAGTCTGCTCTGAGTTTAGAGTACCTCTCGGCTTCGGCCACACAGTCGTGAGGTTCTCCATCCTCAGGCGTAGGGATGTCCGCTGCCGGGTTCGTTATGGAACACCTGACCAGAGTCACATCTTCCTGTTCCAAAAGCCTGTAATAATGTCTAATGCGATGCATCGTTAGTGCATATTTACCGCACTCCAACAGACTCTTTAAGTCATGCCTCACCATGATATCCACTGGATATCCCATCATGATACTTGCGGCTTTCTCGTACATTGTATAGACTCCAGCCATTTCCCGGTAGCAGGGAGCCATCCCCATCTCGACTTCCGAGTAGGCAATGGAGTAGTACGCCATCGGCTGTGGTCGCGCCCCCACCCTGGTGTCCTGGGTCAACACCGCGCATGCCTGCTTCTGATCTGGAGAGGAAGAGATGTATAATATGAATTTCTTGGTATAGTTAGGCAAAGCCAGGGCTGGCGCTTCTAACAGTCGGGACTTGATTGTTTCAAACGCCCGTAAACCATCCTCAGTCCAAACCACTTTGCTACTCAGCTTATCAACGCCCGCCTCTTTCATCATGTCTCTTAATGGTTTCACTATTTCAGTATAGTTTTCGACCCATGGAGAACTGTACCCCGTGATCCCCAAAAATCCCATCATTTGTCTTACCGTCACAGGTTTGGGAGCCGTCTTAATGGCCACCAAATGTTCTTCCGAAATAGCCCGATGGCCCTGTGAAATTGTTTGTCCTAAATAGATCACTTTAGGTTTACAATACTGCAATTTCTTCAAAGACACTTTGTGGCCTTTTTCTGCCAATAGCTGCAACAGTTTTACGGAGTCGCGATGACATGTTGTCTGATTGTCTGCACACAGTATAAGATCATCCATGTACTGAATGACCCTAGAGGTCAATATTGTATCCAACCCGTCTAAGTCCTCCCTTAGGATTTTGTTAAATATGTGTGGCGAATGCTTTAGTCCAGTGGTGCCCAACCAGTCGATCGCGATCGACAGGTAGATCGCGGGCTGATTTCAAGTAGATCTTGATTAAAAAAATTTGATTATAAAAAAAAAAAAAAAAAATTTTTTTTTTTGCTAAATCAACTCTTCCTCTCCTTGTTAACTACAACAAGCAATGCTGTTTGTTATTTAAGATGAGGTCGGACTCGGCACTGACAGATTTGTGTTCATTATGCTGCTTTTATAAAGCCTCAAATGACTGCTTACAATATACAATTTTGGCTGGTAGCTCTCGGGCTAGGTGGTAAATAAAAAAGTAGATCTTGGTTCAAAAAAGGTTGGCCACCCCTGCTTTAGTCCCTGAGGGATTCTAGTATACTCATAATGCTCATTTTTATAGGTAAAACCAAAAAAATGCTGGCACTCCTTGCTCAAGGGTACACTAAAATATGCACTACACAAATCTATAATCGTAAAATATTCAGCTTGCGATGGGATAAATGTCAATAGCGTATGGGGGTCGGGGACATCCGCGGGATAGTCAAGTAAAACCTCGTTGACAGCCCTCAAATCGTGTACCAACCGGTATGAGGTATCAGGTTTCTCCACGGGTAGCAACGGCGTGTTGCTCCGGGGATTAGTTGTTTTCTGTAGGACTCCCGCTGTCAAAAGTCCTTTGATTTGTGGCTCGATTCCAGCCACCGCTTTCTCCTTCAGTGGGTACTGATTTTTCCAAGGCAGGGTGGCCCCTGGTCTAAGCTCCACTCTCACAGGTTGAGCGGACTTGATTAATCCAATGTCAGTGCTGTTTTTTGACCACAGCTTCTCTGGCACCGCCTTCATCATGTCCTCCTGGAGGCTCAATGCGTTAGGGAATTCTCCCATTGTCTCTTGAGATAATTGCACAGTTTGGGGGCGACCCATCCCTGTGCCTTGGACCATGATCTTAATAAACCTTTTGTCGGGGCTTATCCAGATCAGTTTGTTTTCTTTCATCTGTTCAAATTTAATTCCTTCCGCTTTTTTCATCATCTCGCCAATGTGCTGCTGATCACACGAGTTGGCTACCTTTAAAGTCACATGGGGAACACTGTCCGCAATCTCGTGTTCTTTATGCAGATATTCGCTCCGTGCAATACGTAGCGCTGCTCCTTGCGGCCCCAATATGATATTGGTAGCATTAAGCTGTACTTTGTCTGGTTGCCCACTCAGCCACTCCTTAGTCTGTGACGAGTCTGCATCTTTATGGTATTGCAGAGTGCAATGGTATGGTGTCTTTGGATCACTTGCTTCAGGCATGTTGGCGGTGATATATGTCTCCCATTCCAAGGCTGAACCAAGCAACTCTTGGTCCAGTCCCCCTAGACAATAGATTTCCGGTGGTCGGCTATCGATTCTTTGTACCATCTGATAGTAATGGTCTTCTCGTACATTTATCACACAACCATCCGCTGTACATTTAATGTCCATTCCCAATAACCCCAGCCCATCTCGGCCAAGTAAGTTAATGGGTGAACTTTCCGAGACCAGCACGGGAAGAGTCGCTTCCCTGCCTCGATATCTCAGGGTCACAGGGTTGGTCACAGGCGTCAGCTGTTTTACTCCCTCAAATCCAATTGACCGTACGTATCGACCGGACATGGTTAGGTGCGTCGCGTCTTGGGGTTGCACTACTACTATAGGCCGCACCGGTGTCTGCCATCATCTCGACAGATTTGTCATTCACCGATACGCACACAATAGGCTCCTCCCTTAAAGACAACAGCTAACACCTCCCCATTGGACTCTCTGGGCCTCTTCAGAGTGATTCGTCTGGCCCTCTTGATGGATTCACCGGGCCATAGTTCTCACTCGGGTGCTGGCCTTGGTTTGGGCCTTGGTTTTCATTCTGGGTCTGGCTTTGGTTTGAGCCTTGGTTCCGCCAATTTCCACCTCTTCTCCTGTTGTTCCATCGAGGTCCCCCTCTTGTGGGCTGAGGACGGTACTCTCCTCCTCTGGGTTGATATCCTTGGTCACAGTCCCTAGACATATGCCTGAAATTTTCGCACGTCCAACACTCCATTGACCCTGGCTGAGGTCTGGATCCATTCGATCCTCCTCTTTGACGTTCATTCCCTCCTCGGAACTGCCCATTCGCTCCCCTCTGGCTCTGTTGTTGTTCTGGCGCAGGACCCCCCTGTGTCCCCAACTGACCCCGTCTCTGGTCATTTGGTTCCCCGTTGGAGTCCGTCTCCCCTCTTGGTTGTGGGGACTGGACTAAGGCTTGGAGGTATTCCACTATCTTCCCTGCATCGGTTGGCTGTTGATACAGGATCCTTCGGTGTTGTTCCGCATCCTTATCCTTTTTATTTTGCTCCCTCTTCCGATATAGGTCAACTTGATGGGCCACATTATCAGTATAATAGTTTAGGGGGAGGCTTGACAGAGACACCACCTCAGCCAGTTTTTGCCTCACCTCCATGGGGAGGCCGTTTTCAATCTTTCCTCTTAGCACGGCTTCCCCCAGGGGGTCCCGTTCTACATCCTGGCCAGTTGTATCCCTCCAGGCGACGTAGGCTTTTTGTACATACTGCCTATGGTGGGTGTCCCCCAGGGTACCAATGTGGATTTTTGGTCTGGGTGCATCTTGGTCGGGTAGGTTTCTCGGAGGGCCAGCCACAGTACTCCCCTGTGCCGTGCGAACAGGTCCGCATCCTGCGCTCCAGTCCCCACATGGTTTCCCATGCCAGCCTTCTCCAGTACTTTTTCCATGCCCGCTTTTCCCATCACGGTTGACAATAGTCTTTTTACATCCCCCATCGCCATCTCTTGGCCGATCATTAGTTCCTCCAATTTGGCAATCCACGGATTGGCCCCATTCTGGATGGGCGGCAATTTCTCAGATACTTGAGTCATGTCGGACGCCTTCCAGGGGTGATATTCCAAGTCCTGTCCTCTTATTATCACGGGAGCTATTTTGACGGGGGCCTGTTTGTGGGGTTGAAGATTTTTCGTCTGTGATCTGGTCATCATTCCACTCCTCACGTCCTCTTCCATCTTCTCAAGGGCCTTTTTCCGCTCTACTTTGTCTTCTTCCAGGTCCTGTCGTTTTCTCTTAACCTTTTCCCATATCTCCATCACCTGTTTATAATCCTTCGTTTCTTTGCTCTCTGCGTTGTCTGGGTTATTTATCCTCCATGCTATTTCAGCATTGTCATTTTTCAATTCCAAGAGCTTCTGGTCTATTTTTACCAGATCGTCCCTTCTCCTTACCATCTCCTGGACAAGTTCAACACCCTGTGAGGAAGAGATTTTTGAATCAGATTCCTTACCTCTTAGTGCTGTTTCAGATTTTCCCTCTCGACTTCCCGTTTCTGTTGGTATCTCCATTCTCGTGGATGTTTCGTGTTTCTTCATCATCGCCCACTCGGCTAGCGTGCTGCCAACCGGGGAACTGTTTCTTATTTCATACCGGCTGGAATCACTTGAGGGGGGGCAACCTCTTTGATACTCGCTCTGGCAGTCAGACGAGTCTGGGGTGGGGCCGTGTCTTTCCATTAGCTTTTCCCACTTTTTCCGTGATACCATCTCCTCATATTTGCTTTGTCCTTCCACTTCAGCCGTACGTATCTTCCTGGCTGCTTCCGACATATATCCAGTCTTTTCCCCTTGATGCTGTGAGGGCACATATGCCCTCTCTGAACAAGTCAAGGGTTGAATGTCTTGTGGCTCAGGTGTCAGGTGAATTTCTGTTCTTGCTTGTCCCGACTCTCTATTCCCCCGATCGTCTGTTAAATGATAAGGGCTGCTCATTTGTATTACAGGCAGAATAGGGTACACTCGTTCCCCATTCCTACTGTCATATGGTGGGGGTGCTAAAGCTCCCTCGACTCTTACCTGTTCTACTCTTGGGTGGGACACTGGGGTGAGTGAGGCTACCTGAGCTGCACTTTGGACGATGACAGTTGTTGTGTTAGGGGCCAGGGGAGTTATGGTGACCGGGGCTACCTCCTCTGCTGGTTTGGCCGCTTCATTGACAGTTGCACTGCCCTTCTGGTCACTATTTCTCCTCTCGGCCTCCCGTGCGTAGGATTCTATCATCGTAGTTTCTTGCAGAAGTTTCTTTGCCCTTGCCTTTTCACTCCCGTGGTGTTTGTATGTCTTAATTAGCACTCTTATGTCAGCTATTAGCTCCAAATCAAAAGAACCTTCGATGGGCCAAGGGTTTGTAAGATGTTCCCATCTTTTGTTCCATTTTTTCGATATTCTATCGACTTTTCCCAAATAATATGTGTTATCTTTTGTGTGGGGGTGACCATTGGCGATAACCTGTACTGGACTTTCTTCTATCCAACCAATTAGGGTCGACCTATCTGAGTGGGTTGCGACTTCCATTTTCCTATATGAGATCTTATTTCCCATTTACTAGAGCTCCCCTTTCCTTTTGATTTTGTAACAATGGCAACAGGCAAATTTTTATTTTCTGTATTCCCTGTCTAAATGTAGGTGTCTATGCTTTTTGTGACTGACTCCTACTCGGACAGCCAATAGTGGCACTGCAGGCCCTACCTATTCTCTTCTGTCCCTTTTCCACCTGAAATTCCTATTCTTACCTGATTTGTGGTGTTCCGCGGGCCCAATGGAACTGCTGGAGATCAGAGCACACAAAAGACAACAGTTCTTGTTAATTTATCAACTGGACTTGTACTTTACTCTGTCTTTATAATCAAATTTTTTGAGAGGTTCCTTTCATTAACTGCATGAGTTTCTTTTTACTTCCTTCATACAATTTTTTAAAACAAGATATTTGTAATTGATACATGTGTTTGATGTCGCCAGTTTCTACTCCCTGATTTTCTTCCCGTTCGATCTCCGTCAACACACTGGGTTCCTATTTTTGTCGAATCTCGGCTCTCCACTATTCCTCCTTGATTCTACTCCAATTCTGATATCCCTCAGGAGACAAAAACATCTTGATTAGTCTTTCATTACATACATTCTTTCATATTTTTTCCATTATTCAGTACCATTCCCCCCAGGGGACACTCGTCATCCAGACTCGTGTCCACCAGAGATAATCTAAAGAATGCATCGGACACCGCGCCCTGCACGCCGTGAGGTGTCAGCCCCTGTTTTCTGAAGAGTCCATAACAGACCCTCCACAGAGGTCAGAACACACCCCACCACAGGTACAAAGCAGTCAGCATCCAAGCATCTTATCCCACCATTCAAGCTATCATCCCCAGAATCCAGTGCCCTGCTGGACGGCCATGCATAACCGACCGGACCCAACACCGAACCCTGGGTACACAGCTCCATATTATACAGTCATCACTCACGTACCTACTATGGGAAAAATAAAATTGCATACACATCCATACAACCAACGTTAATGTACAACCTGTTCAGGCACGTCCCCTACCCCATACCCTCACGCACACCCTGGCCCTACCGTCCCCCAACCCAGAATGTCCACCACCCAGATCAGAGAACAGCTGCCAGAGTGTACTCCGGGTACCTTGGCATCAACGGGACACCCCCCTCCGCCCGGCCCCCCTCCGCGTCATCCCTTACTATCATCATCACAAACGCAGGTGCCGCCGAGCAGTGTGACCTCTCAATCGCAGGACCAGCCGCGCAGAGAGTCCTGAACATATACATAATACACACCTTGATCACAGCCACACAGACAACTATAACTGCAAACATCACCACGGCATAAAACAGATACTTAACAACAGACCACCCCACATAGCCCAATTGTACATGACCCCAGTCATCCCATGAGTCCTCCCGAGAGTCATGCATATCCCTAGTAATGTTCTTCAAATGCTCAATTACGGCTGGCAAACCCATTTCATCATTGGCTGGTATGAATGTGCAGCACTCCTGACCAATCAACGCACATGTGCCCCCCGACGCCGCCAATAGGAAGTCCATAGCCGCTCTCGTCTGCAACTCCATCAGTCGTAAGGACCGTAACTCCTGAGCCTCCAGGCTCAAGCCCCTCGCTGTCGTGGCAGCCATGTCCTCAAACAATTTAGCCAAATGATCCAGTTCTCCCATGTTTGCATATGCCCCATACCAGGGAAACGCCACCATGTGTCTTCCTTGTCTTGGGAAACACCAGCAAAACATCAGACACCCTCATAGCCGGTACTAAGTAACCCAACGCACATCTTCCCCTCCAGTCAATTGGCAACGAGGCATACGCAAATTCACCACAAATCCAAAACGCCCCAGGCGGAGCTGGCGCCTCTGAATCCCTGCCCCAGACCCCATTATCCCCCAGGCAGCCGTCCAAGTACCCCACGACTTTACCATTCGATTTACCCTCCACACACTTCTCAAACCCTGCCGACCTATATGCTATTGGAATGGGGCCAGTGTCTAACAGCCCACCTATCTTCATTTTATTCTTCATTAACCCCTGCCCCAGATATCTCTCAATCCTTTCCGATCCCACCCCGTTACAAAGGTCAGGGGTAGGCAAATCCCTTAACACGTTGGCATGACACTTTGTTATAGGGTGTGCAATCAGAGGAAGGCCCGCGGCGGCCGCCTGTGGGGACAGGCCGCACACATAGCAATCTGATTTATTAGCTACCTTCGCCACCGCCCTTGCCATCCCCAGAAACAGATTACCGTGACGGTCTGGAAGCGACCGTTTACCCACTACCACCACCTCTGGCAGCTCAGGCTGACGGAGTGGAACATATAGCATCACGCTAGCCAACATACACAACCAAACCATTGATATAGCACACCCCAAAAGCACCCGCCTACTACTTTCACTCAAACCAGGAACCATGTTGAGTGTTCCGTCCTCCTCCGCGTTACTCCTTCACCGGCGCGTGTCCTAATATGTCCTGCAACCCCCACAAACAACAACACATCTTTATAACAACACGCCCCACAGCCAACAGCCTACTGAAGTGAGGACCCAAACTCAAAACAGAGAAGCAGGACGCACCGGAACCCCTGAAGGGTAGGAGAGAGGGCGTAACGGAACTAAAGGGAGGTCAAGAGAGGAAAGGGCTAGGGGGGGAAACATGTAAGTCCGGGCAGGTGTAGGGAGACCCCTGCCAGGTAGGCAAGGCTAGTGTAGGCCTGGGAGGCTAGGGGGTAAGTGTAGGGGAGACTAGGGAGGGAGAGGCTAGGGCTTATGGAAAGAGGAATCTAGGGAAGGTTAGAGAATTAGGAGAGAGGGGTAGGTTAGGGAAGTCAGGGTAGTTGTTGTGAAGGGCCAGATTAAACTGAGAATCTACCTTTATTGTTTGATATACTCTGTATATTATTTATATATATACACGGAATATCCCTTTACCTGCATTCAAACCAGAGTAATATTCGCTCTCCCTATTGGACAGCGCCCCTAGGCGCCAGCGCGCAGGCCCCCAACTGCAGGTTCAAGGACAAGTTCAGGCATGTCAGGACATGCCCGGAGACAGCGTATTGATACCAGACAAAGACTGCGGTTTGGGACTAGATATTCACTTAAGTATATATACGGCGCAGGTGCGCAGAGTTGTTGTTCATCCCGAGTCAACGTGCAATGAAGTGAGCAACCGTGCGTCTAACAGAGCGTTGAGAACCACGTGTGAATAGAATAGTAAAGTGTCAGAGTTTAATGCAGTAACGTCGAGTTCGACCTAATCTAATGTGAAGTAAATAGTCGTTCATTTATTGTATATCGTGCGTCCACAGTTCGTTCGTGTGTAGCATTACCCAGCGGTTCGTCGTGTCTTTAGCTAGTGTACTTAGCCAGGGTGTGTGGCCTAAATAAGTCGCCCACACCCGAGGAGTCCTAGGCGGAGAACCGTTGGACATGTACACAGGAGAATCGGCGTCGGCGATTGCAGAACCATTACTGGTTGGATTATATTGATTTGGAACGTGTTACCCGGAGAAGAGCATCGTTGATTTCCACTATCGTTTGGGATTCAACCTCGTGAGGATTACAACTCGGGCTGGCCTCGTGGACGGAGGCTGGCTAGCTGTCATCAATGCTATCGAGCATTTGGATTACAATTATTGCTTTGCTGCTGATCAAGGGAGTTACAAGGACCGACTCCTGTACCTGGAGTCTCTTTGTTCCTCATTGAATCAGACTGAGTACCCGAACATTCCTCTACCCTCCAGGCCTTACACCCCCGGAGGGAACCCATTGTCTCCAGGCGGTACCAGCGTTGCCTTATATAGTTGCTACTATACGACAGGTGGTGTCAACCTAGACCCATCGTAGGATTCCTGCTATTCTTAGTGACTCATGCTATTGACTGACTTTACGCATATTCTTCGCCATACAAGCGCGACCCTAATTCTCATTCTGTAACCTAATGTTGCATAATAATAATAAAATACCCTCAAATACTATTTCTTTGTCAATGCCGTGTTCTTGTGGGTGTTCACCATCTATATTTGATGTACTGTCTGGCCAGTAATTAAAGTACATAACTAGCAGTGGTTTAATCTATCACAATCTTTAATACAGTCAGGGTTTTGTAACCCCTCAGTTACAATTGGTCCTTCGAGCCGGAGGGTATCAGTGTAATATTTAATATAATATTAATATTGACATGGCCAGCGGTGAACACTCTCCAAGCGGCTCCCCTAAGCTAGAACGCCCGCAGCGCAAACGTCAGCTACCTCCATATCTGGAGGACTTAGCTTTCGTTTTACCCCCTAGCTTATCTAAACGGACGTTAAATACGGATAAAACGGATAGTTTAAGCATGCCCACTCCTATCGACTTGGCGGCCCTGCCAGTAGAGACCCCAGAAAGTTCAAACGAAACTGACTTAGCTCACGGGGGACCAAGCGGGACATGACGTGACTATACCTCCAGACAGCGTCACCGGGATAGACCCCGGAGCGCTCCAGGATAAAGAAAGCGCTCCAGGGATAGACCCCGGTGCACAACCAACCCAAGAGCGCGTACCCGAGACAGCCCTACCCGAGACAGCCCTCGGCGCGCAACCACGAGAAGAGTACCGCGCTCAAGAGATAGACCTCGGAGCGCGCCAGGAGGACAGGTCTCCCCCAAGCCCTGTCAGCGCCCGATCACCTCCACCAGTGTCATCCCCCAGCGAGGCTGACCAGAGACTGGCGCAAGCCTTGATCGCCACGCTGACAGCTTCAACCGAAAGAGACCGTATCCAGGGTGAGCGCGACCGTCTTCAAGCACAAGCACTTAGTGAGCGCGAACACTCTGCAGCGGAACGAGAGCGCCGCCAAGCGCAACAACAGAGTGAGCGCGAACATTCTGCACTACAAAGAGAACGTCTCCAAGCACAACAACAGAACGAGCGTGAGACCATCAGACTGGAAGAGAGGCGCCTCCAGGCTGAAGAAAACATTCAGCGCGACGCCGCCCACGCGCAACGCGATGCACAGCGCGACACCGCCAATGCACAGCGCGAGATGGAAAGAGACCGGCTGCAGGCGCAGATAGTGGAGCAATTACTCCAGAGGGTGACCCCTCACTCCTCCACCCGGAGCTCCCGGAGATCATCACGACACGGGTCGAGGGCACCTTCCCCTCCCCGACAAATCTACACGGGACCCAGCCAGCAGGAAGAACCTGCCTACGTCGCCGAGCCCCCTCCGCAACCAGTCTACATGGGACCCAGCCAGCAGGAAGAACCTGCCTACGTCGCCGAGCCCCCTCCCCGACCGGTCTATACGGGACCCAGCCAACGGGAAGATCCCGCCTACGTCGCCGAGAAACTAACTAGAAGACTCCAGGACCTAGCGGAGGAAGAGGAGGGATATCAAGCCCACCAGCACGACCCCATCTTGGACCAGGAGGCCCAGTACAGCCCCGACCCCAGCCCCGAGCCACTGCGTTATGAACCCCCGACCCAAACCAAGGTTGAGTTTAATACACAGTCAGCACCGAGGAGCAGCACCTGGGGGCCCGGCCTCTGGTACCCACCCAGCACTAACCCACGACCCCACGTACGGGGAGACTCGCCCAGGAGGCCTCTCCCCCTACGCTCATCGGTGTCCCAGCCATCCATGGCATCTTACCTTGGCGCACCGACGTTCCCAGACTTTACGCGTGAGGACAGAGCACAGTACACGGAATTACGCATGTGTTTGGAGACTATGATGTCCGATGTCCACGACGAGTCGTACAAATATGCCATCCTCCTCAAGCATCTCAAGGTGCCCAGAGCGCATAACATAGCGCTGGCACATTCCAACTCAAGCACCCCATACTCCGCAGCTCTGGTGGCCCTCGACGCGCGCTATGGACGCATATGGGATTACGTGATCCAAGAAATACGAGAGATCGACCGCCTCCCCCCAGCCAAAGACAATAGAGCACTGGATGACCTCTCTATCAAGGTACAATCCCTCGTGGGGATGCTGGGGTCCCAAAAGGAGAAGGGGAGACATGAACTGTATGCAAATTCTAACGTGGAGCGAATACTGGAGAAGCTCCCTCCAGCCCGTCAAGAGCGTTTTCGGCGGCAGAAAGACCACCGTGACCCCAACGGCCCAGAACCATCCCTCCTAGACCTGGCTGATTTCCTCGCCAGGAAGGTCAGCAGTCTAAGACTGGACACATTCGTGTGGAGTGACTCTAGCCCTAGAGATGGACCGCGGAGGTTCAATGACAACCGCCGGTCCGTGACAGTTATGCACCAAGCCGAGACTGAGCCACGGCAGACGAGCCACAACACCCACGTCAAGGAGAAGTGGAAGGCTGTCTGTCAGTACTGTGAAAATGAACATTGGCTGTCTCAATGTGACACCTTCAAGAGGCTGACCGCTGACGAGGTGAGTCAGTGGATCAAAGCGAACCGCCGCTGCTTCCGCTGCGCGCGCAGCCATATGGCAGCTGAGTGCCGCCTAAAGAAAAGATGCAGCAAGTGCGACGGCGCCCACCTGGAGGTCCTGCACGACAGCAACAAGCGTCCGCCAGGACAACAAAGTAGGCCCGTCACGGTGATGTACCAGGCCGAGGCGGTGTCACCACAGACCAGTCCTGAAACCACCCCCTGGTGTCCCGACTGTCGCAGCAGACACGGGGACCCACAGTGCCACCCGTACTACCCAGAGTCGGCGCCACCACCGCCGAGTTACAACTCCCCCGCCAGAGAGGAATGGGAGATTGTCTGTACTTACTGCGACGGCGGACACTGGCTGGCACAGTGCGATGAATACAAGACACTGAACCCCATCCAAATTGATCAGTGGCGTGAGGCGGACCAGGCGGGCGCCGCTCACCGCGCATCACTGTGCGGGGCCCACCAGCGAAGATTAGCCAAACAAGGCAACCGACCAACAGGAGTGCTCCACATAGACCCCAAGCATAGCGGGACCCCCGGAGTGCTCATCAAAGTGGTCAGAGTGCTCCTAAGCTACGAGGACAAGGTCATGGACACTTACGCCGTCCTAGATGATGGGTCTGAAAAGACTCTCCTCCTCGCTTCCGCCGCAGCCCAGTTGGGCCTGCGGGGTGCCAAAGAAACAATGACAATCCGTACCATTAGAAGAGACCGGAAGACCATAAAGGGTGAAAATGTCTCCTTCACGATAGCAGCGGTCGAGCAGTCCGAGAAGCAGTATAGCATCACTAACGCCTTCACCAGCCACGACATAGGCCTGTCACGGTACAACTACCCCATCCCACAGCTGATGGCGAAGTACGCGCACCTACGCAGACTACCTATACCGCTCATCGACGGCACCACACCGACCCTGCTCATAGGCTCCGACCAGGGGAGGAAATTAGGCCACTTTACTCGCCAAATGCGAGTATTTTTTACGTTTGGCGAGTGATTCATGAAGACCACTCGCCAGTCTGGCGAGTTGACAGTGCCACGAGAGCACTGCACAAGACCCGCGGACATATATAATGTTTAATAAAAGTTCCCGCAGTACTGGCCAACCCGCGGACATATATAATGTTTAATAAAAGTTCCCGCAGTACTGGCCAACCCGCGGACATATATAATGTTTAATAAAAGTTCCTGCAGTAATGGCCAACCCGCGGACATATATAATGTTTAATAAAAGTTCCCGCAGTACTGGCCAACCCGCGGACATATATAATGTTTAATAAAAGTTCGCGCAGTACTGGCCAACCCGCGGACATATATAATGTTTAATAAAAGTTCCTGCAGTACTGGCCAACCCGCGGAAATATAGAATGTTGAATAAAAGTCCCGTGGTACTGGCCATCAGTCAAGGAAGCACTCGCAAACAGATAACGTTAAACACAGAAGATGGAAAACAGACAGACTGAGCAACGGGGAACTGCATCCAACCCTAGTACAACTCTCGAGTCCAAGGCAAGGACACATTTAAATTACAGAGGTGTATGTTAGTCTATTGCGCACCGGACTACGACGTAAGGTTAGACATTTTATTTCATGCTCAAAAGCCCCTGGCTTGCACATCGCAGTCACGAAAGGGGCTAGCTCAACCAGTGCACAACAGCAGACCAACCCAACTGACGTTACCACAACACTTGACGGAACTTCACAGCACTGTCGTAAGGCCACCGTGCCGTCTTAAAGGCACAGTGAACACTCGGATGCATACACAACATTGACGTGGCTTGACAACCGAGGTTCAAAGTTAACTTGATTGACTGATTGAAAACTTTATTAACAGATTGCAGAATGGGTACAATACAGTACGGCTCAATACACACAATTGTTAAGGGGATGCAGACCAGAGAAAGACTTTCGTCTTGTTTACATCAGGGTCCCCCATTTTCAATTCATCATAACATATGACATACACGACATACAGATAGACAGTACTGCTACATCTATACATTTCACATCTATCTATCTATACACTTCACAACATACTTCGGTTTTTTTCTTTCACTGCCCAACCCAGTCCAACCCAGCATCTTTCACTGCCCAGTTCAGCCCAACCCAGTCCAGAATAGATCCCTCTTTCATGTTAATATGTGTTATGCTAATATTGTGAAGAGTAGAGACTGTTATTAATGTTTTATGCTAATAAATATTTTAAAGAGTAGAGACACGGTGTGATTATTACTATGATTGAAAATCAATTTAGACGAAGACATACAAAGAAGTAATTATCACAATTAGCGATTTTTTTTGGCTGGTAAAAAATCAGTTTGTCTGGTAAAAAAAATCAGATACTCGCCAGTTGGCTGGTAAGCCAAAAAGTTAGTTTCCTCCCCTGGCTCCGACCACGCGGACCTCCTTGTCCCAATCGAGGCGGCCCACATCGGACCTAAAGGATGCCCAGTCGCGGTTCAGACCCGACTGGGGTGGACGCTCCAGGGCCCCCTCTACGGACTTGACAGTCAACCCACGTCTACACGCTGCCTGCACACAAAGGTGAGCGACACAGGCCACTCTCTCGTACAGCCCGTTGAGAGGCTATTGACATTAGACGAGAGGCCTGTGAGAGAACAGTGGGCTCAAGAAGAGGGAGTTCCGAACTCCACCCCCCTCAGCTGCACGCCAAGTGATGTAGCAGATGTCGACCCAGTCACCCCCAACACTCTCTTGATGGGGCGGCTGGACCCCGCGCTTCCACAGACGGTGTACAGACCTGAAGAAGCGAACGGCCGAAGAATGTGGAGGTACAGTCAAATATTGGCTGACAAGTTTTGGAACAGTTTCCTCCTCCACTACCTACCGTCTCTCCAAACCCGTCAGAAATGGGTAAAGGACAGAGACAACTTACAAGTGGACACAGTCGTTATGATCATAGACCAGTCACTACCCCGAGCTATGTGGCCGGCCGGCCGCGTAAGCAAAGTGATCACTGGTGCCGACGGAAAGGTCAGAGCGGCAGAAGTTATTGTCCAGGGGCGGACCTACACCCGACCCGTGGCGAGGCTGATAGAGTTGCCGAGGCTCCCTGACTCCCCTGATGACGATCATGACCCACTGACTTTGTAGATTGCCCTACCCCCCACAACAGACATTGAGCAGTTGACTGGACTATTAATCTGTCTCCTTTAACTAATTAGGTGCGGACTAATTAGGAGGCGGCTGTTGTGAAGGGCCAGATTAAACTGAGAATCTACCTTTATTGTTTGATATACTCTGTATATTATTTATATATATACACGGAATATCCCTTTACCTGCGTTCAAACCAGAGTAATATTCGCTCTCCCTATTGGACAGCGCCCCTAGGCGCCAGCGCGCAGGCTCCCAACGGCAGGTTCAAAGACAAGTTCAGGCATGTCAGGACATGCCCGGAGACAGCGTATTGATACCAGACAAAGACTGCGGTTTGGGACTAGATATTCACGTAAGTATATATACGGCGCAGGTGCGCAGAGTTGTTGTTCATCCCGAGTCAACGTGCAGTGAAGTGAGCAACCGTGCGTCTAACAGAGTGTTGAGAACCACGTGCGAATAGAATAGTAAAGTGTCCGAGTTTAATGCAGTAACGTCGAGTTCGACCTAATCTAATGTGAAGTAAATAGTCGTTCATTTATTGTATATCGTGCGTCCACAGTTCGTTCGTGTGTAGCATTACCCAGCGGTTCGTCGTGTCTTTAGCTAGTGTACTTAGCCAGGGTGTGTGGCCTAAATACGTCGCCCACACCCGAGGAGTCCTAGGCGGAGAACCGTTGGACATGTACACAGGAGAATCGGCGTCGGCGATTGCAGAACCATTACTGGTTGGATTATATTGATTTGGAACGTGTTACCCGGAGAAGAGCATCGTTGATTTCCACTATCGTTTGGGATTCAACCTCGTGAGGATTACAACTCGGGCTGGCCTCGTGGACGGAGGCTGGCTAGCTGTCATCAATGCTATCGAGCATTTGGATTACAATTATTGCTTTGCTGCTGATCAAGGGAGTTACAAGGACCGACTCCTGTACCTGGAGTCTCTTTGTTCCTCATTGAATCAGACTGAGTACCCGAACATTCCTCTACCCCCTCCCCGACCGGTCTATACGGGACCCAGCCAACGGGAAGATCCCGCCTACGTCGCCGAGAAACTAACTAGAAGACTCCAGGACCTAGCGGAGGAAGAGGAGGGATATCAAGCCCACCAGCACGAACCCATCTTGGACCAGGAGGCCCAGTACAGCCCCGACCCCAGCCCCGAGCCACTGCGTTATGAACCCCCGACCCAAACCAAGGTTGAGTTTAATACACAGTCAGCACCGAGGAGCAGCACCTGGGGGCCCGGCCTCTGGTACCCACCCAGCACTAACCCACGACCCCACGTACGGGGAGACTCGCCCAGGAGGCCTCTCCCCCTACGCTTATCGGTGTCCCAGCCATCCATGGCATCTTACCTTGGCGCACCGACGTTCCCAGACTTTACGCGCGAGGACAGAGCACAGTACACGGAATTACGCATGTGTTTGGAGACTATGATGTCCGATGTCCACGACGAGTCGTACAAATATGCCATCCTCCTCAAGCATCTCAAGGTGCCCAGAGCGCATAACATAGCGCTGGCACATTCCAACTCAAGCACCCCATACTCCGCAGCTCTGGTGGCCCTCGACGCGCGCTATGGACGCATATGGGATTACGTGATCCAAGAAATACGAGAGATCGACCGCCTCCCCCCAGCCAAAGACAATAGAGCACTGGATGACCTCTCTATCAAGGTACAATCCCTCGTGGGGATGCTGGGGTCCCAAAAGGAGAAGGGGAGACATGAACTGTATGCAAATTCTAACGTGGAGCGAATACTGGAGAAGCTCCCTCCAGCCCGTCAAGAGCGTTTTCGGCGGCAGAAAGACCACCGTGACCCCAACGGCCCAGAACCATCCCTCCTAGACCTGGCTGATTTCCTCGCCAGGAAGGTCAGCAGTCTAAGACTGGACACATTCGTGTGGAGTGACTCTAGCCCTAGAGATGGACCGCGGAGGTTCAATGACAACCGCCGGTCCGTGACAGTTATGCACCAAGCCGAGACTGAGCCACGGCAGACGAGCCACAACACCCACGTCAAGGAGAAGTGGAAGGCTGTCTGTCAGTACTGTGAAAATGAACATTGGCTGTCTCAATGTGACACCTTCAAGAGGCTGACCGCTGACGAGGTGAGTCAGTGGATCAAAGCGAACCGCCGCTGCTTCCGCTGCGCGCGCAGCCATATGGCAGCTGAGTGCCGCCTAAAGAAAAGATGCAGCAAGTGCGACGGCGCCCACCTGGAGGTCCTGCACGACAGCAACAAGCGTCCGCCAGGACAACAAAGTAGGCCCGTCACGGTGATGTACCAGGCCGAGGCGGTGTCACCACAGACCAGTCCTGAAACCACCCCCTGGTGTCCCGACTGTCGCAGCAGACACGGGGACCCACAGTGCCACCCGTACTACCCAGAGTCGGCGCCACCACCGCCGAGTTACAACTCCCCCGCCAGAGAGGAATGGGAGATCGTCTGTACTTACTGCGACGGCGGACACTGGCTGGCACAGTGCGATGAATACAAGACACTGAACCCCATCCAAATTGATCAGTGGCGTGAGGCGGACCAGGCGGGCGCCACTCACCGCGCATCACTGTGCGGGGCCCACCAGCGAAGATTAGCCAAACAAGGCAACCGACCAACAGGAGTGCTCCACATAGACCCCAAGCATAGCGGGACCCCCCGAGTGCTCATCAAAGTGGTCAGAGTGCTCCTAAGCTACGAGGACAAGGTCATGGACACTTACGCCGTCCTAGATGATGGGTCTGAAAAGACTCTCCTCCTCGCTTCCGCCGCAGCCCAGTTGGGCCTGCGGGGTGCCAAAGAAACAATGACAATCCGTACCATTAGAAGAGACCGGAAGACCATAAAGGGTGAAAATGTCTCCTTCACGATAGCAGCGGTCGAGCAGTCCGAGAAGCAGTATAGCATCACTAACGCCTTCACCAGCCACGACATAGGCCTGTCACGGTACAACTACCCCATCCCACAGCTGATGGCGAAGTACGCGCACCTACGCAGACTACCTATACCGCTCATCGACGGCACCACACCGACCCTGCTCATAGGCTCCGACCAGGGGAGGAAATTAGGCCACTTTACTCGCCAAATGCGAGTATTTTTTACGTTTGGCGAGTGATTCATGAAGACCACTCGCCAGTCTGGCGAGTTGACAGTGCCACGAGAGCACTGCACAAGACCCGCGGACATATATAATGTTTAATAAAAGTTCCCGCAGTACTGGCCAACCCGCGGACATATATAATGTTTAATAAAAGTTCCCGCAGTACTGGCCAACCCGCGGACATATATAATGTTTAATAAAAGTTCCCGCAGTAATGGCCAACCCGCGGACATATATAATGTTTAATAAAAGTTCCCGCAGTACTGGCCAACCCGCGGACATATATAATGTTTAATAAAAGTTCCCGCAGTACTGGCCAACCCGCGGACATATATAATGTTTAATAAAAGTTCCTGCAGTACTGGCCAACCCGCGGAAATATAGAATGTTGAATAAAAGTCCCGTGGTACTGGCCATCAGTCAAGGAAGCACTCGCAAACAGATAACGTTAAACACAGAAGATGGAAAACAGACAGACTGAGCAACGGGGAACTGCATCCAACCCTAGTACAACTCTCGAGTCCAAGGCAAGGACACATTTAAATTACAGAGGTGTATGTTAGTCTATTGCGCACCGGACTACGACGTAAGGTTAGACATTTTATTTCATGCTCAAAAGCCCCTGGCATGCACATCGCAGTCACGAAAGGGGCTAGCTCAACCAGTGCACAACAGCAGACCAACCCAACTGACGTTACCACAACACTTGACGGAACTTCACAGCACTGTCGTAAGGCCACCGTGCCGTCTTAAAGGCACAGTGAACACTCGGATGCATACACAACATTGACGTGGCTTGACAACCGAGGTTCAAAGTTAACTTGATTGACTGATTGAAAACTTTATTAACAGATTGCAGAATGGGTACAATACAGTACGGCTCAATACACACAATTGTTAAGGGGATGCAGACCAGAGAAAGACTTTCGTCTTGTTTACATCAGGGTCCCCCATTTTCAATTCATCATAACATATGACATACACGACATACAGATAGACAGTACTGCTACATCTATACATTTCACATCTATCTATCTATACACTTCACAACATACTTCGGTTTTTTTCTTTCACTGCCCAACCCAGTCCAACCCAGCATCTTTCACTGCCCAGTTCAGCCCAACCCAGTCCAGAATAGATCCCTCTTTCATGTTAATATGTGTTATGCTAATATTGTGAAGAGTAGAGACTGTTATTAATGTTTTATGCTAATAAATATTTTAAAGAGTAGAGACACGGTGTGATTATTACTATGATTGAAAATCAATTTAGACGAAGACATACAAAGAAGTAATTATCACAATTAGCGATTTTTTTTGGCTGGTAAAAAATCAGTTTGTCTGGTAAAAAAAATCAGATACTCGCCAGTTGGCTGGTAAGCCAAAAAGTTAGTTTCCTCCCCTGGCTCCGACCACGCGGACCTCCTTGTCCCAATCGAGGCGGCCCACATCGGACCTAAAGGATGCCCAGTCGCGGTTCAGACCCGACTGGGGTGGACGCTCCAGGGCCCCCTCTACGGACTTGACAGTCAACCCACGTCTACACGCTGCCTGCACACAAAGGTGAGCGACACAGGCCACTCTCTCGTACAGCCCGTTGAGAGGCTATTGACATTAGACGAGAGGCCTGTGAGAGAACAGTGGGCTCAAGAAGAGGGAGTTCCGAACTCCACCCCCCTCAGCTGCACGCCAAGTGATGTAGCAGATGTCGACCCAGTCACCCCCAACACTCTCTTGATGGGGCGGCTGGACCCCGCGCTTCCACAGACGGTGTACAGACCTGAAGAAGCGAACGGCCGAAGAATGTGGAGGTACAGTCAAATATTGGCTGACAAGTTTTGGAACAGTTTCCTCCTCCACTACCTACCGTCTCTCCAAACCCGTCAGAAATGGGTAAAGGACAGAGACAACTTACAAGTGGACACAGTCGTTATGATCATAGACCAGTCACTACCCCGAGCTATGTGGCCGGCCGGCCGCGTAAGCAAAGTGATCACTGGTGCCGACGGAAAGGTCAGAGCGGCAGAAGTTATTGTCCAGGGGCGGACCTACACCCGACCCGTGGCGAGGCTGATAGAGTTGCCGAGGCTCCCTGACTCCCCTGATGACGATCATGACCCACTGACTTTGTAGATTGCCCTACCCCCCACAACAGACATTGAGCAGTTGACTGGACTATTAATCTGTCTCCTTTAACTAATTAGGTGCGGACTAATTAGGAGGCGGCTGTTGTGAAGGGCCAGATTAAACTGAGAATCTACCTTTATTGTTTGATATACTCTGTATATTATTTATATATATACACGGAATATCCCTTTACCTGCGTTCAAACCAGAGTAATATTCGCTCTCCCTATTGGACAGCGCCCCTAGGCGCCAGCGCGCAGGCTCCCAACGGCAGGTTCAAAGACAAGTTCAGGCATGTCAGGACATGCCCGGAGACAGCGTATTGATACCAGACAAAGACTGCGGTTTGGGACTAGATATTCACGTAAGTATATATACGGCGCAGGTGCGCAGAGTTGTTGTTCATCCCGAGTCAACGTGCAGTGAAGTGAGCAACCGTGCGTCTAACAGAGCGTTGAGAACCACGTGCGAATAGAATAGTAAAGTGTCCGAGTTTAATGCAGTAACGTCGAGTTCGACCTAATCTAATGTGAAGTAAATAGTCGTTCATTTATTGTATATCGTGCGTCCACAGTTCGTTCGTGTGTAGCATTACCCAGCGGTTCGTCGTGTCTTTAGCTAGTGTACTTAGCCAGGGTGTGTGGCCTAAATACGTCGCCCACACCCGAGGAGTCCTAGGCGGAGAACCATTGGACATGTACACAGGAGAATCGGCGTCGGCGATTGCAGAACCATTACTGGTTGGATTATATTGATTTGGAACGTGTTACCCGGAGAAGAGCATCGTTGATTTCCACTATCGTTTGGGATTCAACCTCGTGAGGATTACAACTCGGGCTGGCCTCGTGGACGGAGGCTGGCTAGCTGTCATCAATGCTATCGAGCATTTGGATTACAATTATTGCTTTGCTGCTGATCAAGGGAGTTACAAGGACCGACTCCTGTACCTGGAGTCTCTTTGTTCCTCATTGAATCAGACTGAGTACCCGAACATTCCTCTACCCTCCAGGCCTTACACCCCCGGAGGGAACCCATTGTCTCCAGGCGGTACCAGCGTTGCCTTATATAGTTGCTACTATACGACAGGTGGTGTCAACCTAGACCCATCGTAGGATTCCTGCTATTCTTAGTGACTCATGCTATTGACTGACTTTACGCATATTCTTCGCCATACAAGCGCGACCCTAATTCTCATTCTGTAACCTAATGTTGCATAATAATAATAAAATACCCTCAAATACTATTTCTTTGTCAATGCCGTGTTCTTGTGGGTGTTCACCATCTATATTTGATGTACTGTCTGGCCAGTAATTAAAGTACATAACTAGCAGTGGTTTAATCTATCACAATCTTTAATACAGTCAGGGTATTGTAACCCCTCAGTTACAATTGGTCCTTCGAGCCGGAGGGTATCAGTGTAATATTTAATATAATATTAATATTGACATGGCCAGCGGTGAACACTCTCCAAGCGGCTCCCCTAAGCTAGAACGCCCGCAGCGCAAACGTCAGCTACCTCCATATCTGGAGGACTTAGCTTTCGTTTTACCCCCTAGCTTATCTAAACGGACGTTAAATACGGATAAAACGGATAGTTTAAGCATGCCCACTCCTATCGACTTGGCGGCCCTGCCAGTAGAGACCCCAGAAAGTTCAAACGAAACTGACTTAGCTCACGGGGGGACCAAGCGGGACATGACGTGACTATACCTCCAGACAGCGTCACTGGGATAGACCCCGGAGCGCTCCAGGATAAAGAAAGCGCTCCAGGGATAGACCCCGGTGCAGAACCAACCCAAGAGCGCGTACCCGAGACAGCCCTCGGCGCGCAACCACGAGAAGAGTACCGCGCTCAAGAGATAGACCTCGGAGCGCGCCAGGAGGACAGGTCTCCCCCAAGCCCTGTCAGCGCCCGATCACCTCCACCAGTGTCATCCCCCAGCGAGGCTGACCAGAGACTGACGCAAGCCTTGATCGCCACGCTGACAGCTTCAACCGAAAGAGACCGTATCCAGGGTGAGCGCGACTGTCTTCAAGCACAAGCACTTAGTGAGCGCGAACACTCTGCAGCGGAACGAGAGCGCCGCCAAGCGCAACAACAGAGTGAGCGCGAACATTCTGCACTACAAAGAGAACGTCTCCAAGCACAACAACAGAACGAGCGCGAGACCATCAGACTGGAAGAGAGGCGCCTCCAGGCTGAAGAAAACATTCAGCGCGACGCCGCCCACGCACAACGCGATGCACAGCGCGACACCGCCAATGCACAGCGCGAGATGGAAAGAGACCGGCTGCAGGCGCAGATGGTGGAGCAATTACTCCAGAGGGTGACCCCTCACTCCTCCACCCGGAGCTCCCGGAGATCATCACGACACGGGTCGAGGGCACCTTCCCCTCCCCGACAAATCTACACGGGACCCAGCCAGCAGGAAGAACCTGCCTACGTCGCCGAGCCCCCTCCGCAACCAGTCTACACGGGACCCAGCCAGCAGGAAGAACCTGCCTACGTCGCCGAGCCCCCTCCGCAACCAGTCTATACGGGACCCAGCCAACGGGAAGATCCCGCCTACGTCGCCGAGAAACTAACTAGAAGACTCCAGGACCTAGCGGAGGAAGAGGAGGGATATCAAGCCCACCAGCACAAACCCATCTTGGACCAGGAGGCCCAGTACAGCCCCGACCCCAGCCCCGAGCCACTGCGTTACGAACCCCCGACCCAAACCAAGGTTGAGTTTAATACACAGTCAGCACCGAGGAGCAGCACCTGGGGGCCCGGCCTCTGGTACCCACCCAGCACTAACCCACGACCCCACGTACGGGGAGACTCGCCCAGGAGGCCTCTCCCTGGTCTACAAGATACACTACACGACCAAGGTACCCATGTACATGTCAAAATACTTCCCAAAGGTCAGTGAATACCACGATCACAACACCAGAGGGAGCTCCACAAATCATGTAAAACCCAGATTCGGCACAAACAAGGGACTAAACACGTTTCGCAATTATGCCACAACAATGTGGAACGCCCTACCCAAAGCTGTAAAGGAATGTAAATCACTACCCACCTTCAAAAACACTCTCAAAGAACACCTACGGGAGACTGCAATTCAAAACTGGCCCCTACAAATGTCCTAACCCAGTTGTACAATAAAGACCAAGCATGGCTTTGTCAGTATTCCAATGTACAGCCCCACCCAACCCAACACCTACCCAACCTCCTCCAATGTACAGTTTCCATGTCAAATGTATGTCAGTATTCCAATGTACAGTGTCCCCCCCCCCTACCCAACCCCCCCCCCCCCCCCCACCTCCAATGTACAGCCCCACCCCACCTACCCAACCTCCCCCAATGCACAGTTTCTATGTCAAATGTATATACTCTTCTTCTGGATTTTTTTAGTATCACAAACAGTACTGTATTTGAAAATCTGGTATGTCATAAATGTATAGATGTAGCAGTACTGTCTATCTGTATGTCATGTGTGTCATATGATGAATTGAAAATGGGGGACCCTGATGGAAACAAGACGAAAGTCTTTCTCAGGTCTGCATCCTCTTAACAATTGTATGTATTGAGCTGTACTGTACTGTACCCATTCTGCAATCTGTTAATAAACTTTTCAATCAATCAATCAATCAATCAATCAATCCCCCTACGCTCATCGGTGTCCCAGCCATCCATGGCATATTACCTTGGCGCACCGACGTTCCCAGACTTTACGCGCGAGGACAGAGCACAGTACACGGAATTACGCATGTGTTTGGAGACTATGATGTCCGATGTCCACGACGAGTCGTACAAATATGCCATCCTCCTCAAGCATCTCAAGGTGCCCAGAGCGCATAACATAGCGCTGGCACATTCCAACTCAAGCACCCCATACTCCGCAGCTCTGGTGGCCCTCGACGCGCGCTATGGACGCATATGGGATTACGTGATCCAAGAAATACGAGAGATCGACCGCCTCCCCCCAGCCAAAGACAATAGAGCACTGGATGACCTCTCTATCAAGGTACAATCCCTCGTGGGGATGCTGGGGTCCCAAAAGGAGAAGGGGAGACATGAACTGTATGCAAATTCTAACGTGGAGCGAATACTGGAGAAGCTCCCTCCAGCCCGTCAAGAGTGTTTTCGCCGGCAGAAAGACCACCGTGACCCCAACGGCCCAGAACCATCCCTCCTAGACCTGGCTGATTTCCTCGCCAGGGAGGTCAGCAGTCTAAGACTGGACACATTCGTGTGGAGTGACTCTAGCCCTAGAGATGGACCGCGGAGGTTCAATGACAACCGCCGGTCCGTGACAGTTATGCACCAAGCCGAGGCTGAGCCACGGCAGACGAGCCACAACATCCACGTCAAGGAGAAGTGGAAGGCTGTCTGTCAGTACTGTGAAAATGAACATTGGCTGTCTCAATGTGACACCTTCAAGAGGCTGACCGCTGACGAGGTGAGTCAGTGGATCAAAGCGAACCGCCGCTGCTTCCGCTGCGCGCGCAGCCATATGGCAGCTGAGTGCCGCCTAAAGAAAAGATGCAGCAAGTGCGACGCCGCCCACCTGGAGGTCCTGCACGACAGCAACAAGTGTCCGCCAGGACAACAAAGTAGGCCCGTCACGGTGATGTACCAGGCCGAGGCGGTGTCACCACAGACCAGTCCTGAAACCACCCCCTGGTGTCCCGACTGTCGCAGCAGACACGGGGACCCACAGTGCCACCCGTACTACCCCGAGTCGGCGCCACCACCGCCAGGTTACAACTCCCCCGCCAGAGAGGAATGGGAGATCGTCTGTACTTACTGCGACGGCGGACACTGGCTGGCACAGTGCGACGAATACAAGACACTGAACCCCATCCAAATTGATCAGTGGCGTGAGGCGGACCAGGCGGGCGCCGCTCACCGCGCATCACTGTGCGGGGCCCACCAGCGAAGATTAGCCAAACAAGGCAACCGACCAACAGGAGTGCTCCACATAGACCCCAAGCATAGCGGGACCCCCCGAGTGCTCATCAAAGTGGTCAGAGTGCTCCTAAGCTACGAGGACAAGGTCATGGACACTTACGCCGTCCTAGATGATGGGTCTGAAAAGACTCTCCTCCTCGCTTCCACCGCAGCCCAGTTGGGCCTGCGGGGTGCCAAAGAAACAATGACAATCCGTACTGTTACAAAGGATCAGATTAAACCGAATATATATATTTATTGATTGATATATATTGCATAGTATTTGTATATCGTTTGATATCCCTTGTATATTCCTTGTACATATACACGGAATATCCCTTTAGCCTAGTACGGACCATGATGTTTCGTTCTCCTATTGGACAGCGGTCCACAGGCGCCAGAGCCATGCCTCCAGAGTCAGGTTCAAGGCCACCGTCAAGACATGTCTGTACATGCCCGGCCTTGCCCAGGGATACGAGACAGAAATGAGGTTGGCACTAGATTGTTCGCCATGCATATAAATATGGCGCAGGTGAATACAGAAGTAGAGTTACCCAATAAGTTGAAGCCTCACCCACGATACTCCGTGCGGTGAAGTATGGCCTGTTTGGCCCCAAAATAGAGCATTGAGACCACGTGCGAATTAATAACTGAATTGTCAGAGTTTGGCGCTATACCGTCGAGTGCGACATATTTCTATTAAGTCAGTAATAGTCTATTTGTGTATAGTGTATCGTGCGGCTAAAGTTCTACAGTGACCAGCATCACCAACGCTTCCTCGTACCAGCTAGAGTGTTTATCCAGGCTGGGCTGCTTTCATGGCGCTTTCACCCGAGGAGACCTAGACGAGAACCGTGTGGACATGTACACTGGATTAATCTACCCGACGACTACATAGCCCTTTGCGGCTGGATTATATTTGTTTTGGTCCTGTGATTTATGGAGCGGAGAATCGCCGACGCCTACACGTGTGGGATTTACCCTGTGAGGAGCCAAGTCGAGTCGCCGCCTCAGAGAGCCTGAGGCCGGCTAGCTTTCTTCACTGTGGAGCTACAGTCTACGGAGAACAGCTGTATTCGTCTGTGGATCAAGAGACTATTGCACCGTCTCCTGTACTTGGAGTCTCCTTAGTCATCGTTGACCAGACTCTCTACTACCGACAGATCCTCTACCCCTGCTGGCTTACAACCGGGGGGACCCTTCCAGTATCTCCCGCTATATATTACTAGTGTACCATAGATATAATTCCCTAAGATTCAGGTTGTATAATTACCTCCTGCGTAACCAGAGAATGGACATTCATTATTGATTTGCCTACGCACATTCCTTTGCCTTATAAGCGCATCCAAGGTAAAATAGAGAAGTATATTATGTACCTTTTGCTGCAATAAATACTTGATTACACCTTTGTGTGGAACCGATTCATTGTGGGAAGTGTTCATCATATTTATATATCATGTACTGTATGGCCAGTAATTAAAGTACATAAAGCGGTAGTGGTTTAATGATGCCATACTTATCAATACAGTCAGGGAATTGTACCCCTCAGTTACAATTGGTCCTTCGAGCCGGAGGGTAACTAGTGTAATATTAATATAGTGGTATTAATATTGACATGGCCTATGATGAACACTCCACAAAACGGTTCTCCTAAAGTAGATCGCCCGCAGCGTAGACGGCAGACACCTCAGTACTTAGAGGATTACGTTGCCAATATACTACCTAGCTTTCTACAGACGGTAAACGTGGAAAAAGTAGATAGTAAAATTATGTCCGACCCTATCGACCAGGCTACCCCGCCAATAGAGGCCCTAGTGGGTTCTAACGTAACTGACCAAGCTCACGGTAGGGACCAGGACGGACCCGACATGACTTTACCCCCCGCCAAGACCGAAGAAGTAGTCCCCAGAGAGCTCCAGGATAAAGACAGCCCTCCAGGGATGGAACTCTACCCGCTACAAGAAGAGGAGAGCACCCCGGAGATGGATCTCCAGGACTCGCCACAGGAGAACAGATCTCCAACGAGTACTGCCAGGAGCGGATCACCTCAACCAGCGTCTTCCCCCAGCGAAGCGGACAAGATGCTGGCACAGGCATTCCTCGCCAGCCTAGCAGCCTCAACAGAGCGCGATCGACTCCAAGCACAGACGCTTAGTGAGCGTGAACATTCTTCCATGGAAAGAGAACGCCTTCAGGCGCAGCAACGGAGCGACGAAGATCGTATACGTCTAGAGATTAGACGCCTTCAGACGGAAGAGAATATGGTAAGGGACCGGGCCGAAGCCCAGCGCGCCGCCGCCGAAGCCCAGCGCGCCGCTGCCGGTGCCCAAAGAGAAGCAGAGCGCGACCTCGCTCTCACCAAGCGCGAAGCCGAGCGCGACCGATTACAAGCGCAGATAATGGAGCAGCTGATCACCAGGCCAAACACCCCCTCCCTCCGCACGGGGTTCCAGGGCCTCGTCAAGACAAGGGTCAAGGGCACCCTCCCCTACCCGATCAAGCGACCCTGAGCCCGACCACCAGAGAGAGCCTATACCCCCATCCGAACTCCTTCCCCGACCGGTCCACGCGAGACCCAGCTACAAGGAAGAAACGGTCTACACCGCGGAGAGGCTAAATAGACGACTACAGGATCTAGAGGACCTGCCAGAGGAAGAAGAAGAGGGAGAGGAGGAGAGTCAAGCCCGACAGCAGCACAGTACTCCACAGGACCAGGAGGTCCAGTACAGCCCAGGCTCTACCCCCGCGGCTCTGCGCTACAGACCCCCGACTCAATTCACGGGTGAGCTTGACGCACGACCAGCCCCGAGGAACAGCACCTGGATACGCGGGCCATGGTACCCAGCAGGTACCAGCCCACCAAGAGGCGTAAGAGGAGACTCGCCTAGGAGGCCTCTCTTCCAACGCTCACCGATGTGCCAGCCATCCATGGCATCATACATTGGCACACCGACGTTTCCGGACTTCACCCACGAGAACAGAGCACAGTACACGGAGCTACGAATGTGCTTAGAGACAATGATGTCCGATGTAGCTGATGAACCGTACAAGTATGCTATCCTACTGAAGCACCTCAAGGTGCCCCGAGCGCACAATATAGCGCTGGCCTATGCCACCTCTACTACCCCATACACAGCGGCTCTAGCAGCACTCGACCAAAGATATGGACGCATATGGGACTACGTAATACAAGAGATAAGGCATATTGACCGCCTACCCCCAGCCACAGACAATCGCTCACTAGATGACCTGTCTATCAAGGTACAATCCCTGGTAGGGATGCTGGGGGCGCAAAGAGAAAAGGGTATGCACGAACTGTACGCAAACTCTAATGTCGAGAGGATTTTAGAGAAGCTTCCGCCCGCCCGACAAGAGCGCTTCAGGCGGCAAAGAGACCACCGTGATCCTAACGGTCCCGAGCCATCCCTCCTAGACCTAGCCGACTTCCTGGCGAGAGAAGTCAACAGCCTACGGTTGGATACGTTCATGCGGAGCACCCCAAGCTCCAGAGAGGGACCTAGGAGAGCAAACGATGGCCGAAGATTGGTGACCGTCATGCACCAATCAGAATCAGTACCGAGCAGCAAGAACCACAGTACCCCCTCGATGAAAGAGAAGTGGAAGATGGTGTGCCCGTACTGCGAAAAGGAACACTGGTTGTCACAATGTGACACATTCAAGAAGATGACCGCCGACGAGGTGAGTCAATGGATAAAGTCCAACCGACGCTGTTACCGATGTGCGCGCAGTCACATGGCAGCCGATTGCCGCTTAAAGAAGAGGTGTAGTCGGTGTGACGGAGCCCACCTAGATGTCCTACACGACAGTAACAGAAGAAAGCCTGCACCCTCAAGCAGCACAAAGGCAAGTGTTATGTACATTGACCCCGCCAGCAGCGGGGGCGCCCGGGTGCTCTTAAAGGTGGTCCGCGTAACACTGAGTTACCAAGATAAGGTCATGGACACTTACGCCGTCCTTGACGACGGGTCAGAGAAGACCCTTCTCCTCGCGTCCGCTGCGGCCCAGCTGGGGCTGCGGGGGAGCGAAAACCAGATGACGATTCGGACAATAAGAAGAGATCTAAAGACGATAAAGGGCGAGAATGTCTCCTTCACTATCGCAGCAAGCGGGCAGCCAGAGAGACGGTATAGGATTACTAATGCTTTCACCAGCCAAGAAATAGGCCTGTCGCAGTACACCTACCCCATCGCCAAGCTGATGGATAAATATGTGCACCTGCGTCAACTACCTATACCGCTCATAGACGGTGCCACCCCGACCCTGCTGATAGGCTCCGACCATGCAGACCTCATCGTCCCGATTGAACGGGTCCACACAGGGCCCAGAGGCTGTCCTGCAGCAGTCGAGACCCGCCTAGGATGGACATTACAAGGCCCCCTCGCTAAGTCTCTTAACCGAACAGCAGCCACTAACTGCCTCCACTCCAGAGTGACAGAAGAAGACACCACCCTCCTACAGCATGTCGAGAGGCTATGGACACTAGAGACAATGCCCTTTAAGAACGAAAAGAAAGACATTCGTTCCAAGGAAGACATTTACGCTATAGCCCTCCTCGAGCAGGGGACAAAGAGAGTCAAAGTCAACGGAGTGATGAGATACGCAACTCCACTCCTGAGGCGAGAGGGTATGCCTACCTTCCACGCCCCAAAAGAAGCGACGGAGCGGTATCTATTGAACACAGAGCGGCGCCTAGCCAGAGACCCCGCTCAAGAGACGGTGTACCGCGCTGAGATTAACAAGCTAATCACAGCGGGACACATAAAGAAAATTGACATTAAAGAGGCCGATCAGACGACCGAATCATGGTACGTGCCGCACCACAAAGTCCACCACAACGGCAAGGATCGTATTGTGTTCAACTGCAGCTACCAGATCGGATCACAAAATCTGAATAAAGAGCTCTTGCCCGGCCCAACACTCGGCCCCTCTCTACTAGGCGTGTTACTACGTTTCCGCCAAGACAAGGTGGCCATCAGCGGCAACATCAAAGGGATGTTCCTGCAGGTGAGACTAGTGGAGGAGGACAAGCCCCTGCTGCGGTTCCTATGGAGAGAGAGGATCGGGGATGAGCAACCAGCCATCTATCAATGGGAAGTCCTCCCTTTCGGAACCACATGCAGCCCATGCTGTGCTACGTTTGCACTGCAAAAACACGTCGCAGAGGACCCAGCAGCTGATGAAGAGGTCCGACAAAGTGTAGGAAATAGTTTCTACGTGGACAACTGTCTGCAAAGCGTCTCGACGCCAGAAGAAGCCGAGGCCCTTCTACTCAAGCTCCGCGCCTCCCTGATCAAAGGCGGCTTTGATCTCAGGCAGTGGGCCAGCAGCGACCCGCAAGTATTGCGCAGCCTCTCCCCCGAGGACAAGGCAGCAAGCAGCGAGACCTGGATGGCGACCATCCCAGGAGAAGCCCAAGAAATGACATTAGGACTAGTCTGGCGCTTCAAAACAGACTCGCTCCATTATAAACACACACCCCTGACCAAGGAGCAGGGAAGGTCGACAGCACTACCGACCACCAGACGGAGTGTATACAGAACACTCGCCAGACAATATGACCCGTTGGGATGTATTCTACCTTACACCACCAGGGCAAAGATGATTGTAAGAGCGTTATGGGACAAGGACCAGGGCTGGGACGACCCCATACCCGAACACCTTGCATCCACATGGAGAGAGTGGGAGACGGAACTCAGCTCACTCCCAGGTGTCAACATACGCCGCAGCTACTTCCCACCCACAGTGAGGCCGGAGACGTGCCAGATGGACCTGCACGTCTTCAGCGACGCCTCCGAAGTAGCCTACGGTTCGGTGGCCTACTTGCGTGCCCGAGAGGAGGGAGGAGAAATACATACTGCTTTCATCCTGGCTCGCTCAAGAATAGCCCCACGAAAGCAACAATCTATCCCGCGTCTAGAGCTCTGCGCAGCCCTAGCAGGAGCGCAACTCGCCACGTTAATCCAACGTGAACTCACCATTCCGGTGCAAAGAACAATCTTGTGGTCAGACTCCACGACAGTACTCACATGGATCCGGTCTGATTCGTGCAGATACAAGGTCTTCGTGGGAGTCAGAGTCACAGAGATTCAAGATTTAACAGAAGTAGCAAGCTGGAGGTATGTGGACACAAAACACAACCCAGCTGACGTCATCACCCGGGGAATGTCCCTGGATGACCTCACCCGTCACAACCTATACAGTGACGGGCCAGAGTTCCTCAAGCTCCCGGAAGAAGAGTGGCCTACACCCACCCCACGGGAAGCGAGTAAAGAGGAGGCCGAAAACAAGAAATCTATGTTCTGTGGATTGAACACACTCGTCTCCACAGACCCCGACATAGACGATTGCCTCACCCTAGAGAGTGCGCAGCTAAAGACATTCCTGTGGCACCACCCAGAGGTTCAGCTCACTACTGACATTACAGCAGCTGACTACGAAGAAGCAGAACTTCTTCTACTACAACGAGCCCAGAGAGACTCGTTCCCCGATGAGCTAGACTGTCTACAGGGAGCAAAGCCCGTCCCATCAGACAGCAGACTGCTCCACCTAGCCCCCGAGAGCGACGCCCATGGTCTCATCAGAGTGGGTGGTCGTCTGCGGAGAGCTCCAGACTTACCGGATGACGTCAAGTACCCGATAGTCTTAAACAGCCGACACAAGGTCACAGAGCTGATCATAAAGAAATACGACGAGGATGTGCATCACGCCGGGGCAGAGAGAGTCTTCGCGGAGATCAGACGTCGTTATTGGATACTGCAAGGGAGAGAAGCAGTGCGGCGCTTCCAGCGAACCTGTCTAGACTGTCGTAAGTGGCGAGCGCAGCCCAGTATACCCCGGATGGCTGACCTACCTCCCTGTCGCCTCCGACTCGGCGACAAGCCTTTTCACTCCACCGGTATGGACTGTTTCGGCCCGCTGTATATAAAGAAAGGAAGAGGAACCGAGAAGCGGTGGGGTATTGTATTCAAATGCATGACCACCCGAGCGATGCATATAGAACTCCTTCCAACCATGAGCACAGACTCATTCCTTATGGCCTTCCGAAGATTCACATTGCGGAAAGGCAAACCGTCTATATTATTGTCTGATCACGGGACAAACTTCAAAGGCGGAGAAAGAGAGCTGAGAGAGAGCTTCCAAGCTATGGGCCCAGAACTTAAGACCCACCTCGCTCCATCCCAGATTGACTTCCAGTTTAATCCCCCGAACGCACCTCACTTCGGTGGAACTTGGGAACGAGAAGTACGTTCAATAAAGACAGCCCTGTACGCCGTGCTTGGGGCCCAGACCGTGGCGGAAGAAGTCTTAATGACAGTCCTCACGGAGATCGAGGGAGTATTGAACTCAAAGCCCCTCGGTTACGTCTCAAGTGATGTAGCAGATGTTGACCCAGTCACCCCCAACACACTCTTGATGGGGCGGCTGGACCCCGCGCTACCACAGACAATGTACAGGCCTGAAGAAGCGAACGGCCGAAGAATGTGGAGGTACAGTCAAGTATTGGCTGACAAGTTTTGGAACAGCTTCCTACTCCACTATCTACCGTCTCTACAGACCCGCCAGAAATGGGTGAAAGAGAGAGACAATTTGACAGAAGGAACAGTCGTCATGATTATCGACCAGTCACTACCCCGAGCTATGTGGCCGGCTGGCCGCGTAAGCAAAGTGATCACCGGTGCCGACGGAAAGGTCCGAGCAGCCGAAGTGCTCGTCCAAGGACGGATCTACACCCGACCCGTGGCGAGGCTAATAGAACTGCCAAGGCTCCCCGATACTATCGATGACGACCATGACCCCATGATTTTGTGAACTGCCCGACCCCTCACAACAGACATTGAGTAGTGGACAGTGCGGTTAATCTGTCTCTGCTTAGCTAATTAGGTGGGACTAATTAGGAGGCGGCTGTTACAAAGGATCAGATTAAACCGAATATATATATTTATTGATTGATATATATTGCATAGTATTTGTATATCGTTTGATATCCCTTGTATATTCCTTGTACATATACACGGAATATCCCTTTAGCCTAGTACGGACCATGATGTTTCGTTCTCCTATTGGACAGCGGTCCACAGGCGCCAGAGCCATGCCTCCAGAGTCAGGTTCAAGGCCACCGTCAAGACATGTCTGTACATGCCCGGCCTTGCCCAGGGATACGAGACAGAAATGAGGTTGGCACTAGATTGTTCGCCGTGCATATAAATATGGCGCAGGTGAATACAGAAGTAGAGTTACCCAATAAGTTGAAGCCTCACCCACGATACTCCGTGCGGTGAAGTATGGCCTGTTTGGCCCCAAAATAGAGCATTGAGACCGCGTGCGAATTAATAACTGAATTGTCAGAGTTTGGCGCTATACCGTCGAGTGCGACATATTTCTATTAAGTCAGTAATAGTCTATTTGTGTATAGTGTATCGTGCGGCTAAAGTTCTACAGTGACCAGCATCACCAACGCTTCCTCGTACCAGCTAGAGTGCTTATCCAGGCTGGGCTGCTTTCATGGCGCTTTCACCCGAGGAGACCTAGACGAGAACCGTGTGGACATGTACACTGGATTATTCTACCCGACGACTACATAGCCCTTTGCGGCTGGATTATATTTGTTTTGGTCCTGTGATTTATGGAGCGGAGAATCGCCGACGCCTACACGTGTGGGATTTACCCTGTGAGGAGCCAAGTCGAGTCGGCGCCTCAGAGAGCCTGAGGCCGGCTAGCTTTCTTCACTGTGGAGCTACAGTCTACGGAGAACAGCTGTATTCGTCTGTGGATCAAGAGACTATTGCACCGTCTCCTGTACTTGGAGTCTCCTTAGTCATCGTTGACCAGACTCTCTACTACCGACAGATCCTCTACCCCTGCTGGCTTACAACCGGGGGGACCCTTCCAGTATCTCCCGCTATATATTACTAGTGTACCATAGATATAATTCCCTAAGATTCAGGTTGTATAATTACCTCCTGCGTAACCAGAGAATGGACATTCATTATTGATTTGCCTACGCACATTCCTTTGCCTTATAAGCGCATCCAAGGTAAAATAGAGAAGTATATTATGTACCTTTTGCTGCAATAAATACTTGATTACACCTTTGTGTGGAACCGATTCATTGTGGGAAGTGTTCATCATATTTATATATCATGTACTGTATGGCCAGTAATTAAAGTACATAAAGCGGTAGTGGTTTAATGATACCATACTTATCAATACAGTCAGGGAATTGT
Organism: Notolepis coatsorum; assembly: GCF_963971535.1. Classification (NCBI taxonomy): domain Eukaryota; kingdom Metazoa; phylum Chordata; class Actinopteri; order Aulopiformes; family Paralepididae; genus Notolepis; species Notolepis coatsorum. Next base: position 72,967,160 of record NC_140171.1, on the reverse strand, counting down.
ACCCCTCAGTTACACGTACCATTAGAAGAGACCAGAAGACCATAAAGGGTGAAAATGTCTCCTTCACGATAGCAGCGGTCGAGCAGTCCGAGAAGCAGTATAGCATCACTAACGCCTTCACCAGCCACGACATAGGCCTGTCACGGTACAACTACCCCATCCCACAGCTGATGGCGAAGTACGCGCACCTACGCAGACTACCTATACCGCTCATCGACGGCGCCACACCGACCCTGCTCATAGGCTCCGACCACGCGGACCTCCTTGTCCCAATCGAGGCGGCCCACATCGGACCTAAAGGATGCCCAGTTGCGGTTCAGACCCGACTGGGGTGGACGCTCCAGGGCCCCCTCTACGGACTTGACAGTCAACCCACGTCTACACGCTGCCTGCACACAAAGGTGAGCGACACAGGCCACTCTCTCGTACAGCCCGTTGAGAGGCTATTGACATTAGACGAGAGGCCTGTGAGAGAACAGTGGGCTCAAGAAGAGGGAGTTCCGAACTCCACCCCCCTCAGCTGCACGCCAAGTGATGTAGCAGATGTCGACCCAGTCACCCCCAACACTCTCTTGATGGGGCGGCTGGACCCCGCGCTTCCACAGACGGTGTACAGACCTGAAGAAGCGAACGGCCGAAGAATGTGGAGGTACAGTCAAATATTGGCTGACAAGTTTTGGAACAGTTTCCTCCTCCACTACCTACCGTCTCTCCAAACCCGTCAGAAATGGGTAAAGGACAGAGACAACTTACAAGTGGACACAGTCGTTATGATCATATACCAGTCACTACCCTGAGCTATGTGGCCGGCCGGCCGCGTAAGCAAAGTGATCACTGGTGCCGACGGAAAGGTCAGAGTGGCAGAAGTTATTGTCCAGGGGCGGACCTACACCCGACCCGTGGCGAGGCTGATAGAGTTGCCGAGGCTCCCTGACTCCCCTGATGACGATCATGACCCACTGACTTTGTAGATTGCCCTACCCCCCACAACAGACATTGAGCAGTTGACTGGACTATTAATCTGTCTCCTTTAACTAATTAGGTGCGGACTAATTAGGAGGTGGCTGTTGTGAAGGGCCAGATTAAACTGAGAATCTACCTTTATTGTTTGATATACTCTGTATATTATTTATATATATACACGGAATATCCCTTTACCTGCGTTCAAACCAGAGTAATATTCGCTCTCCCTATTGGACAGCGCCCCTAGGCGCCAGCGCGCAGGCCCCCAACGGCAGGTTCAAAGACAAGTTCAGGCATGTCAGGACATGCCCGGAGACAGCGTATTGATACCAGACAAAGACTGCGGTTTGGGACTAGATATTCACTTAAGTATATATACGGCGCAGGTGCGCAGAGTTGTTGTTCATCCCGAGTCAACGTGCAGTGAAGTGAGCAACCGTGCGTCTAACAGAGCGTTGAGAACCACGTGCGAATAGAATAGTAAAGTGTCAGAGTTTAATGCAGTAACGTCGAGTTCGACCTAATCTAATGTGAAGTAAATAGTCGTTCATTTATTGTATATCGTGCGTCCACAGTTCGTTCGTGTGTAGCATTACCCAGCGGTTCGTCGTGTCTTTAGCTAGTGTACTTAGCCAGGGTGTGTGGCCTAAATAAGTCGCCCACACCCGAGGAGTCCTAGGCGGAGAACCGTTGGACATGTACACAGGAGAATCGGCGTCGGCGATTGCAGAACCATTACTGGTTGGATTATATTGATTTGGAACGTGTTACCCGGAGAAGAGCATCGTTGATTTCCACTATCGTTTGGGATTCAACCTCGTGAGGATTACAACTCGGGCTGGCCTCGTGGACGGAGGCTGGCTAGCTGTCATCAATGCTATCGAGCATTTGGATTACAATTATTGCTTTGCTGCTGATCAAGGGAGTTACAAGGACCGACTCCTGTACCTGGAGTCTCTTTGTTCCTCATTGAATCAGACTGAGTACCCGAACATTCCTCTACCCTCCAGGCCTTACACCCCCGGAGGGAACCCATTGTCTCCAGGCGGTACCAGCGTTGCCTTATATAGTTGCTACTATACGACAGGTGGTGTCAACCTAGACCCATCGTAGGATTCCTGCTATTCTTAGTGACTCATGCTATTGACTGACTTTACGCATATTCTTCGCCATACAAGCGCGACCCTAATTCTCATTCTGTAACCTAATGTTGCATAATAATAATAAAATACCCTCAAATACTATTTCTTTGTCAATGCCGTGTTCTTGTGGGTGTTCACCATCTATATTTGATGTACTGTCTGGCCAGTAATTAAAGTACATAACTAGCAGTGGTTTAATCTATCACAATCTTTAATACAGTCAGGGTTTTGTAACCCCTCAGTTACAGTAGTGGTCTAGGTTCACGGTAGGTTAAGGGACTGGGGTAGGCTTGGGTAGGTCAGGGGAAGCAGGGGAAGCTAGGGAAGGCTTAAGGGATTAGGAGAGAGGGGCAGGTTCCTTGAGACCTACAGATGTGAGGGGCGGGGGGGGAAAATGGGAAGAGCGGGGGTCATCCCTATTCCCCAAGGCCTTTATTCAGCCCAACGAGACATACCCCGCGATTCATAACCACTTCACGCTTTAACAAAAGACTCCCCACCCCCTGCCACTTATGCAAACCAAAAATAAGCCCCACGAAACAGTGTGCTGGCAGCGCATTTCACTGTAACTTCCCCCAGTGAAAGGAAGGAGGGGGGAGAGAGAGAGAGAAAGTAAGGTAGAGAGAGAGGGAAAGAGGGAGGGAGAGAGAGAGAGGGGGGGGGTGAAGGAGGGAGGGAGAGAGAGAGAGGGGGGGGGGCAGGTGGTGGAGAACGGGAGGGAGCGAGAGAGAGAGAGAGAGAGAGAGAGAGAGAGAGGGGGTTAGGGAGAGGGGGGGGGCAGGTGGTGGAGTGAAGGAGGGAGAGAGAGAGAGAGAGGGGGTTTAGGGAGAGGGGGGGCAGGTGGTGGAGTGAAGGAGGGAGGGAGAGAGAGAGAGGGAGGTAGGGAGAGAGAGAGAGGAGGGGGGGGCAGGTGGTAGAGAGAGGGAGCGAGAGAGAGAGAGAGAGAGAGGGGGTTAGGGAGAGGGGGGGGCAGGTGGTGGAGTGAAGGAGGGAGGGAGAGAGAGAGAGAGGGGGTTAGGGAGAGGGGGGGGCAGGTGGTGGAGTGAAGGAGGGAGGGAGAGAGAGAGAGAGGGAGGTAGGGAGAGAGAGAGAGGAGGGGGGGGGCAGGTGGTGGAGAAAGAGGGGGTGAGAGAGAGTGAAGGAGGGAGGGAGAGAGAGAGGGGGTTGGGAGAGAGAGAGAGAGAGAGGGGGTGAGGAAGGGAGGAAAAGTAAGAGAGGGAGGGAGAGCGAGAGAGAGAGAGGGGGGATCCTAAAAGAGGGACATATATATCGACCCGTCCGTGGCTTCCAAAACGTCACCACTGCCCATTAATCTAACCATACCGCCAACGTAATAAGCCACGAACGACATAAACGAACTGCACCAGCTAAACACCTCCTGTATCTACCCCAGGACGGGAGTCCAAATGATGCCTCCACCGCCCCCTAGCGCAGTTCCAACCACATCGCTTTGAAAAAATGAACCCCTTACAATGGCTACCCCTTGCCCCGTCTAAAATGGTGACCACGGCGCTCCACCTAAGATGGCCGCGCACCGCGAGACATCCCGAGAATCCCCTCAAGCCACGTAGGCAGCAGGACGGGAGCCCTAGGCATGAATCTGGCGCCACCTAGTGTACTTTTAACCACATACCACCCATTCTGCTCGCTCACTTCACACACCACACATATCGTCCTTTCAAACCAGTGCCCATGCACGAATCTCTCATACGGCCTACCAATTCAGTTTAACCATAAGTACATTATTAACTTCCATACCGCAGCCCACACCACGCACTCAACATCAATACTAACATTAGTCAACACTGCAATTCACACGACTCATTCAACATCAATGACAACTCAGTTACACTGTAATATCATCCCATTCACAACATACAGTATTGAATAACCCTAGCAACATTTTAGCACGCAGCCAGCTAGTTAGCCGCTTAGCTACGACTAGCGGCCTACTACACACCTAATAGCCTGCGAGCTACGACGAGCGGTACCTATTAGCACACAGCTAGATAGCCGCTTAGCTACGACTAGCGGGCCATATAGCATGTAGCTAGTTAGCCGCTTAGCTACGACTAGCGGCCTACTACACACCTAATAGCCTGCGAGCTACGACGAGCGGTCTATAATGTCGAAGCAACTTTAATCTCAATATAAGCGCTAGTGTACAGATTTAATCCCTTATTTTATTAATCAATGTACAATATAACAATAAGTCCTTATGTTATGTCAGTCATTCCTAACCTCTAACAGTCATTCAAACATACACATTATTGATAAAATTCAAACATCCATTCAGATTTTGATCTCATGCTATTGTTATCAGAGTGCCCACGCGGCCATCTTTAAAGATTCACATTCTATGTTACAATTTTCAATAGCTTCCGCGCGACCATTCTTAATTTGCTCAAGCGCATTATTATACTATAATCGCAAAGGACGTTTACCTTGCAAAGAGCATATTGAAACGAATATTGTTACTAAGCGCTTTTTTTTTTAATCGCCGTCGCGGGCCGAGACAGTGGAATTGGGCGAGCATGCCCTCTCAGGATATGTACCGAATATTTAACCTGTTTTGAACTCGCTTTCTCAGGGCCAGCCAGGCAATTCGATCCCCCTAACCAAGCACTAACATGGCCAGATTATGGTAGGATAGCTGCTACGTTTTGGTAAAAAATCCCCGCCCGTAGAAACACCGGGTATAATCGGCTAGACCGAATCAACCTCTAAGCTAATTGCATGCTCACCCAAAACTCAGCCGCCGTCCGCCTATCCCCACCATCTGGGAACCCCGCGACTCGCAACGAGCTTATACCATATGAGCACCCTCTTAACCTAACCACCCTTCCCCGCGGCCTGCAACGGTGTTGAACTGAAACCTGGAAACCCCATTCGCGTTCTTGCCGACGTCCTGTACCCCTGCTTTCTGTCGCTTGAGAGGCGCCAGTAAACAAAGGCACAGCGTTAGCCCTGCAATCGCACATATCAAGGCCCACTCACCGTATACAGAACACGAAAAACACAACTCATCACTACCCACCCTGGAAGACGACCCGCGATTGACTGAGCTAGCCGGGGCCAGTCATATCCAGAGCTGCACACTAACGTACCTACCCATCACATAGATAATTTAGCAGTGATCAAACGCTATTTATCTAGTGCGGCACGTCCCCGTCTATTGAAGCGGAATACCTTGAACCCCCCGCTTCAAATCGATGCTCCCAATATGATAAACGAACGTTACGAATCCCCATTATAATCATTGCGCCCACCAAGAACCCCGCGACTGCCACGGAGCCCCGGCGGGCGTCCTCAGCAAGACTACTGAGTCATACATCTCTAATGCAACCCCTGTTCGACCTGAACGCCTCGTACTTTCATTAATCACGGCCCCTTGTTCACTCACCTGTTCTCTTTGTAGATTCGCAGGAGACTGTCGTGATGAGTTTCCCAGGCACCGATTAGCCGAGAGTCAGAAGAAAAAAAAATTCCTGGCGCATCAGGACAAGGGTCGACGGCACCAATTGAAGTCACAAAGGGGCTATATTCAGTTCTGATGAATCAGAACTGGCCTGCTCTGCATTGTGTATTATCTCTTAAAAGCCCTATGTATTTTCAAAAACCAGCTAAGTGGTTTAAAGCGACGACAAACAGACGGCGGTTGGAAAAAGGAGTCAGAGAGGAGTTATTGTAAGGATCCGGTTTTAATGGAATCCCAGCGTTAATAACAAAAGATTTGAATGAAAAACAATGCAATGAAATCCAATCATGCCCGATACTGTGCCATCGGCTGTGAGTTTCAGACTAAAATTCACTTAAAATAAAAGAATCTCTCTCGGCTCCTCCTCGTTGGTTCGCTGGTGCTCGTCTCAACGCGTCGTCGTCCTTCTCGTCCAGTAGGGGAAAAACAAGCTTCTGGTCGTGTTGTTTTCTGTTGTGTTTCTCTCTGTCTCTGAACCGCTCACTTTAAAGACTAACTCCTCCCCCAGCATTACGTCAGGAAGGGCGGACCTTTCTATGAGAGAGAGAGCTTCCAATTGGAGGACCAGTGTGGCGGCCGTTTTTAGCCCACCCACACTTTTGATTTGGTGAAACTTGGTAGCAGCCTTTTTTAGCTTATCTACCAGGATATGTCCTTATTAAGGCATAGGTTGGCTCTTAATAGCCTGACTGTGTATTGCTGGTTAGAAGATTCTTCAGTGTTTGTTCCTAGTTAAAATATATATTTCTGAAGTTAAGTTTGCCCGCTTGGCAGAAATGTGTCTAAACAAGTGTTTCTCTATTGATTGTTTAAGATTAACAAGACTATACGTGAGGGTAAATGTGTGTCATTCTCTGAGTCATCTTGCTTATCTAGCATAAGAGTCCTATAGTCCAAATGTTTGTGAAGCCACCTGGCCACCGTCTGTTGGAGGTGTTAGTCTCCCCCACCCTTAGAGAGAGGGGGGTAGGTGGGTATTTCCACTCCACCTGGCGGGTGTTTCTTCCTGTTCCTGATTGTTCTATTGAGGCTGGTTCCCTATAGCCGGCTATAAATCAACATCATATGGTTCAGAATCTATCTTTAACTTGCCAACAGGATCTTGGGACCTTTGATATGCTAATTTACTCTGTCCCCCAAGCCTCTACTCTGTGTTTATCTTTGCAGAGAGACAGAGAAAAAGGCTGAGTATCGCCCGTTTTTACAACTATGTGCTGATCCAATCTGTGTCCCCTCCACCCCTTCCTCTCCAGGCGGGGGTTGGAGACACAGGAGAATATGAATTATGATTTTTCTTTGCATCTTTGACAGTGAATAACACCATGATAATAATGACCAAACTTAAAAAACTGCCACTGATCTTGTTCAGTACCCTCTTGAGATCATGTGTACAAAAATAATCTAAGGAAATTAATAAAGGGAAGATGATAAAACCGAAGGTTCTGTAGATACAGTACTGAATTCTCCCATCCGGACCAATGCAATTTGAAATATTATTATAGAATATAGAATAGATGCTTATACATTACCTTATTATAGCCAATTCGCACATTTATATATATATACATATATTATCTTTCAAATGCCTGAGTTCAATTTGGATTTAGTATCACCAGGCGTGCATAAGAACAGATAATGATATCTACTGTAATCTAGTGTACTTTTTTATTTTCCCCACAGTGCAACCGTTTTGAAACTAATTTCAGATCTAATTGTTCCTACATGCTAACAATAGGGAGGAGAAACTAACTGCGTTTCAATATTTGTCAAAAACGTTACCTTTTGTGGCTTATTATCGCGAATCATAACAATTATTGATATGATTCATTCAGAACGCTGACCTTTGAACCCCCACAGTATGTGACAGGAAGTGTAGTTCGGAAAAATTCCAACGCTAGTCGACAGCTATGCATGTCCTCTACAAAATGGCTGCAAAAAGACTACAATTCCCATGGTTCAAATTATCCATTTCCGGTTTCCGGCATGGATAGACGATCGAAAATCGAAAACTTAAAACTATCTAATGGCACTTTTAACCTATTGCTAAACTAACGTATTGATGATAATATACATTCTACATGCTTTTGTGACATGTTAGTGATGTTAATACTTGAAAACGTTTGATTTAAAAATCGCAAAAAATATGCAACACTCTGAAAAATATTGATCTATGATCATAATGTCATTTTGGGGTCGGTACCGACCCTAATGATAATTTATTTACATCAAACCACACTTTCAGCTTGGATAGCTCAGCTGCGACATTCTTTAAAAGCATTTGGAGGTTCTCTCCCTCACAGAAGACATTTGTATCGTCAGCAAAAATTACATTTTTCAATATTTAGACATTTACATTTACATTTACATTTAGTCATTTAGCTGACGCTTTTATCTAAGTTCTGTACGACAAGCCATCAGGAAGGGCACAACTCTATCAGCTGAGCAACAATGTTCATTAAAGTGTTGAGTGCTACAGTGTAGGTTAGTTTATTAGGACAAGTGCATGGCAGTACGGTTAGTTAGGGTTATATATATATATATATATATATATTTTTTTTTTTTTTTTATTCAGATAATGGTTGAAGAAGTGCGTCTTTAGTCGACGGCGAAAGATTGGACGTGTTTCGGCTGTCCTAACTGGGGTGGGTAGTTCATTCCACCATTGTGGGGCAAGGACTGAGAATAGGCGACTTCTCTTTGATGACCCTCCCGGAGCTTGGATAGGAGTAGGTCTGAGGCGGCCAGAAGATGCAGAGCGTAGGGGTCTTGAGGATGTGTAGTTAGAGACCATTGACCGGAGGTAGGCGGGAGCGGTTCCCTTTGCCGCACGATATGCTAGGTCGAGGGCCTTGAAGCGGATTCGTGCAGCAATGGGGAGCCAGTGCAGGTCCCTAAGAAGTGGGGTGACATGGGCCGACTTCGGTAGGTTTGAGATCAGGCGGGCCGCTACGTTCTGAATGAGTTGAAAAGGCTTAGTGGCAGTGGTCGGGAGGCCAGCGAGCAGTGCGTTGCAGTAGTCGAGGCGGGAGATGACTGTTGATTAGACGAGGAGTTGGGTGGCTTCTTTTGTCAGGAAGGGGCAGACGCATTACCTATATCATTTATATACAGTATGAATAGTTTCGGGCCCAGAATTGACCCTTGCGGCACACCACAGATTATGTTTGACTGAGTGGACCTGTACTCCCCCAACTGCACAAACTGTTGTCTTTGTTCTAAGTAACTCTTTAACCATTTGAGCCCTACTCCTCTGATCCCATACCTTTCCAATTTTAGTAGCAGAATATCATTATAGTGTCAAACGCCTTCTTCAGATCTATGAAGACCCCTATTGCAAACTTCTTATTATCAATTATGCTTGTCAGTTCTTCTACTAGGTCCATTAGTGCCAATGACGTTGAATGATTGGATCTAAATCCATATTGACTGTCTATAAGTAATGCGTGTTCATCAATGAAACTGTCCAATCGTGCAGCAAATAATTTTTCCATTATCTTTGAGAACGAAAGGTTATAACTATAACCTAGTTATATGAATACTGGCTGAGCGTCTCGCTCTTCGCCATATTGAGATATATCTTTATCTCCAGTACCTACTGTATTTCATTAACGAAAACAATGCACCCATGCACTTGACCAGGCCTCGCCCCAGTGTCCCCCTATAAGACACCGGACATGGTCATACTCTCCCTTCCTCGGGAAAAAGTTTCCATCATAGAAAACCCAACCAAGGGACCTCAGGGCGCGCTAAGAGCGAGACGCTCAGCCAGTATTCATATAACTAGGTTATAGTTATAACCTTTCGTTATATAGCATTACTGGTATCGCGTCTCGCTCTTCGCCATATTGAGATATGGGGCAGAGCAGACGCGTGGCCTGACAAATGTACCCCCTGAGGACCCGCAAGCCCTACCACCAGGGGGGAGGGGAGTCCCGTCCACCCGCACTTCCTAGTGAAGAGGGTGCGGCAGTCAACTCCACCAAAGTGCGAAAAAAGAGGGAACCAGAGACCCCTAAAAACGCACAGCACAGGCGGGACCACATGTGACACATCACCCCGTGGCACACACCCACACACCCCTGCTAACCCACCGAAGGGCGGGACGCAGGGGAGGTCCCAGACCTCAGAACCGCCTGGGAGACAGAACCCCCAGTCATGTCCATGAGGTAAAACCTAACGAAGGGACCCGGGGAGGACCAGGAGGCCGCAGCACAGATGTCCTCCACCGAGGCCCCCCCTAACAAGGCAGCAGAGGCCACCACTCCACGAGTGGAGTGCGCCCTGACACCCCCAGGGGGGGCCAGCCCAGCCAACGTGTAGCAAAGGGCAATGCCCTCGCACAACCAATGTGACAGGCGCTGCTTGGACAGTGCCTTACCAGCGCGAGAGCCACCGTAACAAACAAAGAGCTGATCGGTAGCCCTGAGGTCCTGAGTCTGACTGAGGTAAACCCCCAAAGCCCGGACGGGACACGACAGGTGAAGGCTCACCTCTAACTCACCAGCGTGAGGAGGCGGATGAAACGCCTGAATCACAATATCCCTGGAGCGAAAAGAGCTCCGGATATTTTTTGGCACGAAGACTGGATTAGGCCTCAGAGTCGCACCGCTATTGACACGAATAGACAAGCACTCAGGCCGCACCGAGAGAGCACACAGCTCACCCACGCGCTTAGCGGAGGTGATGACCAGCAGAAATGCAGTCTTAAAAGACAGCTGTTCCAAAGACGCCTGCTCAAGAGGCTCAAACGGGGCCTCAGACAACCGGCCGAGGACCAGTTGGAGGTCCCAACTCGGAGACAGAGAACGTTCCACCGGCTTAAGACGCCGAGCGCCAAGCAGGAAACGCTTCACAAGAGGGTGGCTGAACAACATAATGCCCTCAAACCCCACATGACAAGAGGATATAGCCGCGGCATATACCCTCACCGTCGAAGCCGACAGTCTACCCAAAATAGACTGAAGGAAGGAAAGGACAGCGTCCAGGGGGCAGGACACCGGGTCCAAGCCCCCCACTCTACACCACTCTTGGAAAATACGCCACCTACCCGTGTAAACCGCGATAGTGGAGGGAGCATGCACGTTCCGGATGGTGTCAGGTGACAAAAGCTCCCCCACTGAACACCCCTCCAGCATGGACTGCTGAGGAATTGTTCTACAGCTGGACATGCAAGGTGTGAGGCCCCCACACTGCCCGATAGGGTGGGTTCCTACACACCGTAGCCCTGCAGTGATATTACTACCACCCAAATCACACGCGCCTGCCAGACCACTGCCGGTCTTCCCGGAGTGGGAGGCACTAACGTGATACCCGGCCTGGCGAAGGCGAAGTCGGGGAAACCCACGCTGAGCCTGAAGAGGCCTCGAGGCCCCCTGCTGACAACCTTTGTAGTTGACAGACGTAAGTCCGTAATACCAGGCTCACCAATCGCAGACGCAGAACGTGTGGCGAGGGAGCCACGTGACAGCACAACATTCTCACGGACAGACCCAGTCTCAGCCATCAACTGGGTGTCAGCCCCTGTCCCCATGAGAAGCTTCATTGAAGACACGCGACCCGCAACCAAAGGAAACAAATCAGAGCCCTTATCCCGCTGGTGTTGGGGGGGGGAGTGACCGGAGAGCGAGCTGCACACAGCTAGACGGCGACGTTTTTTGAGCGTGTTAATCTAATGTAGCCGATCCCTCGGCCGCCAAGGCTGTTGACGTTGTGCCCAGGGTACCTCAGGCGGGGGAAACATGGCCGCTGGTTGAGGGCCTCACCACAGCCGTTGACGAGGCCGTGCTCTCACCTCTGGCTGCATGGTGCGAGGTGGTGTGGGGCCCAGGTCAAATACCGCCCGTGTTTCCGCAGAACGATAAAAGAGTCCCTCCGTGGAAAGAGGAGCCCTAAGGAGAAGAGACCTTTCCTCCTTCCCAAGGGAAGACTGCTCCAACCAGAGATGCCTATGAATAAGAGTTGATAGCATCCTGATCCTCCCTGAGTTAAGAGTTCTATAACCCCAAAAACACGTGCGACGTTTTCGGCGTCGGCTGGCCCTGCAGCCCCACTACCCGACACCAATGTGGACAGAAAAACAGTCAGCTGAGCAATGACACTGGCCGCTGCTAAATTCCATCCTGTGGCGGTATAAACATCATCAGCCCATACCGCCACCTGCCGGGCCGACTCGCCCTCAGGCGTCGGCTTCCGGGTGGGACACCGTTCAACCCTGCCAGGGCAAAGGATCGATGCTACCTGGCTCTCAAGCCATGGTACACCTGCCTTGCGCCCTGTTGTCAGCCCATTCACCCATAAAAAGGGTAAATAAGCCTCAGCAAAAAACCCCACATTAGCTACCGACTGACCTTCATCAATGAACCGGTTAAGAGGAGGGAAAAGCGGTGACAGCCCACAGCGGGGAACAACGGAACAGTGACCCAGCATCGAAGCATTAGCATTAGCCGCGCGCTCCAGGATAGCTGGGAAAACGTCCAACTCAGAGTCATGACGACAACGTTTACCCAGATATCCTGCCCCTTGCGCCAATACACAACTCGGTTGTCTCACGGGACAACGAGCAGTATCACTAACGCCAGCATTGATGCCTGGTGGCGCAGGCCCTACCTGTGCGCGACCTAGCCCGACAGCTAGCCGCCGCGCGACGTCCCTCGATCCGCTGTCAGAAGACGAGGAAACCCCAGGACAGGCCCGATGCGCTGTTAGAACGTGCCGAGAAGATTCCAGGGGCTGGCAAATCTCCGGCGAAAACCCAACATTGTTCAATTTCCTTCTGCATTTCATAACTACTAGTTCATGGAGTGCACTGCAGCGTCCATGATGGAAACAAAAAAGAGGAAGGGAGAGTATGACCATGTCCGGTGTCTTATAGGGGGACACTGGGGCGTGGCCTGGTCAAGTGCATGGGTGCATTGTTTTCGTTAATGAAGTACAGTAGGTACTGGAGATAAAGATATATCTCAATATGGCGAAGAGCGAGACGCGATGCTAGTAATGCTATATAACTGGGAAAGGAGAGAAACCGGCCTGTAATTGGTGAATACATTTTTCTCACCTGCTTTGAAGATCGGTATCACTTTTGCAGTTTTCATTTTGGTGGGGAAGGCACCCAGTTTGAATGAGAGGTTACAAATATGCACTACAGGGTCTGCTATGGCTATTATTACTTGTTTAATTAAGGTCATGTCAATGCCGTTCCAATCTGTTGATGTTTTATTCTTAAAATTGTTCACTGTATCAATAATTTCATTTGTATCCGTTTTTCTCAAGAAGATAGTACTTGGGTTTCGTTCTTCAAAATAATTAGAGACACCTCCCCCTTGTGGCGGGGTTATCTCCTCCGCCAGTTTGGGCCCCACATTAACAAAGAATCTGTTGAATCCTTCTACCACCTAATTTTTCTTACTTACTGACTTTCCCTCATCTATAAATTCATCTGGAAAGCCAGAACTAGTTGATTTATTTCTTATAATTGAGTTTAATATATTCCATGTTACCTTTATGTTTTTTTTCTTTTTTTCTAATATCTTATTATAGTACTCTTTCTTACATTTTCTAACAATATCAGTTCGTTTATTTTTGTATAGTTTATACTTAATTTCTTTCTCTTTATTTCTATGTTTTATAAATTCTCTATATAAGGTGTTCTTTTTTTTGCACACATTCAACAGACCTCCTGTAATCCAGGGTTTGTCAGATTTTTTTGCATTTGTTCTACTTGGCTGCATTGGACAGCTTCTATCATATAACAGCAGGAACATATTGAAAAAAGAATCATAAGCAGAATCCACATCTATTGATTCATATATATTTCTCCAGTCCTGTGATAATAGTTCTTTTCTGAACCTATTTAACTCTTCTGCCCCCTTAGCGACTATTTTGTGTTTTTTGCCTATATTTTTTTGTGTTTCTGTGTACAACGATGGCTGTGTTGATTATTATGTCATGAAATTGTGTCCGTTTACTTATTTTCCATATATTCACAGAATTTGAAAAGATTAGATTTTGAAACCCTCTAACACAAAAGTTAACAATATTAGCTTTCAAACCGTCCATAGTGGTTTATTTCTTGCCATGGGGGTTAGGGTTAGGGTTACCCAGACGGAAAGATTAGGAGAAGGTAAAATCTCATCCCTGTGCCCGTGCCCACCCCAACACTTGCTCAACAGTCCCCTAACCTAACCCTAACCCCAACCCCAACCCTAACCCTAACCCTAACCCCAACCCTAACCCTAACCATAACCATAACCCTACAAATGGAAATATTTGGAATCTTTGATAGATATGTTGAGTTAGGTTCATAGTGGTATTCATAAAAAAAGAATTGGAACGAAATATTACAAATTAAGTTTTTTATGACCTTGAACGTGATGCAATCTTTTCATGCACTAAGGTGACAACTCTGTCAGTTACTTAACAAGGCACAAGGGTTAAAGTGTCCTCCGTTCTTAATCTCCTTTGCATGATTACTTTACTATCAACTACTTTAACATCACAATGATAGACTACAAACACCGGTAAATGGTCACTAATGTCGTTTATTAATAGTCCACTCTCTATATTATCTATTAAATTATTAGTAAGTATATTATCTATTAATGTTGCTGAGTGACATGTGATTCTACTCGGTTTTGTAATAATAGGATATAGACTCCTACTATACATTGCATCCTTAAATTCTTCTAATGATAGTTTGTTAGGATTTAAAAAATCTATATTATAGTCAACACAAATAAAAGTAACCTTCTGGTCAGTGTTTGTAATCATACCTTCCATCGTTTCTCTGAATCTTTCTATGCGCTCTGTAAATGCAACTGACAATGATATTCTTCCTTTTTCCCATGTCAATTTCAATAGCAATACATTCACATAAATCGTCAATTACCATTGTCATACTTTCAACTATCTTGAACTTTAACCTTCTGTCTACATATAGTCCTACTCCTCCTCCCTTTTTATTTACTCTATTCATGTAGTTAAAATTATATCCCTCCAACTCAAAATCCACCCCTTTCTCCAGGTTGATCCAGGTTTCCGATATTGCAATTATGCTGAATGGTTTGGTGAACTGTTCTAGATAATCTTTAATCTTATTAAAATTAGCATATAAACTCCTGCTATTGAAATGTATGATCGATATGTTAGAGGATAGAGGGTGGGTTCACTTGTGTGGACCAACCAACTGAGTGAGCTATAGAGCTTCTGGTCCCTGCAAGTGTGGTGTTTTTTTTTATCCACTTTTTCTCCCATTTTTCTATATTTTCTCCCATCCCAATTTCGTATCATCCAATTCAACCCTCCCCTGTCACGAACGCTGTTTCTTGCCTCCCACAAGCCGGCTGCAATGTGGACTAAGTCATACATAGCACAAGTCCCCTCCGGTACTTGAGGTAACAGCAGTCGCATCTTTTCACCTGCGCAGCTCGATCTCTCAGTGGCGAGGAGTACCGCGTGGGAGGCTCACGCTGCCCCCGACACTTCCTGATTCTACTGCGCAGGCGCACCAACCGACCTGTAGGAGTCGCTGTCCACAACGCCCGATCCCCACCCATCAGTTTCCCACCCCCTAATACGGCCAATGTGTATTAGTATGGACGACCAGCTAAACTGAAAGCAAATGCGGAGCGCTGGGCTCGAACAGGCAAGCCCAGCATCTCCAGATTTTGTGGCGAGCGCCTTACCCACTACGCCACGTAGCCGCCCCCTGCAAGTGTGGTGTTGTGCCTCCACACTTTATTATAGTGGATTTATTACATGAACTATAACAAAAAGCGAACAACACTTCCATTGTTAAATGTGATGTAGCAGAGATCAATTGCAAACATCATATATGTTATCCATATTGTTTGGAATTGACATTATACACATTTGATTTCTGAATCGTTTTTAAAACCCCAATGATGGGTAAATTTGACCTGAACAGTACCACGGGGTCCAGAATGTAATAATGTAGTAACATAATACAGGGGTTAAAAAGTTACATTTATACATTACAATACATGAGATAATGTAAATGACACAATATCCGTCAGAATTGCAAGATGCATTTTATGGAAGCTGTGGTTTTCCTGTTTCTATGACAGCCTCATAATTTATAAGTACCAGTATGTGTCACCCTGCAATGTTTGTTGAGTCATATTATTTTACAGTGCCAAACTACACACTAAATAAGTATTAATTACTATTGCTATAACATTTGGGCTCATCAAAAACAGGGGTACAAGGCAGAACTCTGCATTAGTCAAGTTACAAAGCCTTTAATTCACTGGCTTGTTGTAGAACATTCCATTTGGGCAATGACAGAGAATTCGCCGAATCTGTGATCAAAATCAAGATTTTGATGACAAATCAGAGTTGGAAACTAGTTGTTTTGGGGATTTGTGGATTACTATAGTTTACTATAGCTTGCATGAGTCCTAGAATATCTCAAAATATAGGGTAGTTTACAAGAAACGTCATGTAATCCTAATAAGGCAGTCTTTTGTTATGTAAAATTACTCATTGAATAAAGAAACTCAAAACATCATTGCCTTCCATCGATGAGGAGGATTATTCTTGAGGAAGTGACTCAAGTAGATGTTGCTCAACACCCCTGGTATAAGACCTGAAACCAGAACACAAGTTACATTGAAGAAAGACGCATGCATGAACTCTTTCAAGCTGTTCATTCTACTAAGCCTGGCGGTAGCAGTTTATTCTGTGCTAATATTGCAACCTACACTATACAAGGCGATGGCCAGTCCCGGGGCCTGAATCCGCTTACTGACCCTGACGCTCTCAGGTTCAAATTTCTCCAGCCCAGGCAGATAGTCTGATACCTTTGTTCTGCCCCATGATGACATCAATGTCCAGTAATGTTTATTCTCTATGGTGAGTTTTGGAATGAATATCATTATCCCCCATTGCCAAAATCATACTGTATCAGTGTGAGTAGAGCTTTTGCTTTTGCTGAGCAAAGTACAAAGGAGGATTGTGCCTTGTAGCCCGTATAGATTATTACTATTCTTTATTTTTTATGTTCATATTGGTTGAAAAAACATCCCTTGAACAAACAATAAATCATATTAACATTTAGTTTCCATTTAGTTTCCATGACATGTCTCATAACGTAAAAAGAAATTAATACTTTTTTCTTTTGTTTTTAAAGAGTTTAGAATGGTCAAATAACATTGTCTCATGATAATTTAATTGTGATTCAATCAATCAATCAATGTAATTTCAATATTCTTCATGTTTTGAATAAAACAATTGGTTTACATTTACATCTCCAGTATTATCATCACTTTTCGTCATCTTATCTGCTAAAACCTCTCAATAAATCTCTGATTATTCTGATTAGTCATGTTGAATTAAAGGTTTATGAATGTCCTATTATAATTCCATTACAATTACACCCATACTTACTTACTTAGGCCCATCTCTCTCAATGGAGCATAGGCCATCTACGACTATTCTCCAGCCAGCACGGATTTGGGCTGTCTTTTCTGCTTCCAGCTGGTTCCTTGTATCTTGAGCTCCGCCTCAGTGTCCCGCCTCCAGGTGTACTGTATATTTGTATATCTTGTATCATAAATGTCTGGATGAAACAGTACTGTATATCTGTATGTCATAAATGTCATGATGAATTGAAAATGGGGGACCCTGATGTAAACAAGACGAAAGTATTTTTCTGGTCTGCATCCCCAATTGTTTGTATTGAGCCGTACTGTATTGTACCCATTCTGCAATCTGTTAATAAAGTTCAATCAATCAATTCTTAGGCCGCCCTCTCTTCCGCTTCCCCTGGGAATTTCAAGTCAGGGCCTGGCTGTAGTACTGGTTACCGGTTTCCTCAAAGTGTGGCCTATATATCCATCCCCACTTTCGTCTCAGGCTCTGCTTCTGTATTGATTGATTGATTGAAAATTGTATTAACAGATTGCAGAATGGGTACAATACAGTACAGCTCGCTCAAGTCAATACACACAGACCAGAGAAAGACTTTCGTCTTGTTTACATCAGGGTCCCCCATTTTCAATTCATCATAACATTTATGACATACATGGTATACGAATAGACTGTAGGTACTGGTTCCTGTCTTCCTCTCAGTCATAGTTCCTCATTCTTGATTTTGTTTGGCCACTGATCCCAAAGATGCGTTTCAGACAGCTGTTTAATTTATAAAGGTCTGCCATTGGTCAACACGGCTCAAAACGTGATCACAGCGGCACCCAAAGCCGGAAATAAAACCGTTTTGAGCAGTGTTGACCAGTTTCTAAAAGTTATTTAAAATGTTTATTAGCAACGCTGATCTTTCAAACCCTAGCGTTTGTCTGTCCGAACCCCTCTTGCAACTGTGACTCCCTTTGAAATGTCTTTGCGACACCTGTACGACAAGCGTTTTGATAGAGAAAAGCGAGACGGACTTAATTGTAGGATTTTTCAATGGAGGTATAAGGGACGGCGTATTCACTCGGTGCATCACAGTCCCGAAAGGGGCTAATGACCGTGACGTTGATGTTGTTTTGTTGTTAATAAAATGGAAAATAACATAGATTTGATCACAAAAAAAATAATAGGATAGCCTGAGATAACATGGCACGTTTTCTGAGAGGATCTACTTAATCGAAAAACGGGCTGGAACTATTGTACTAGGAACGTTAGACATAGGACGGGACCAATAATAATGGGGGCACCGGAAGTGTATTAACTGTCATAGCTGTCACGTGAAAAGGGGCGAGGACTGCTTGTTAACACAGTAACCTAACGATACATCCAAAAATATTATGTAATTTGTGGTTTGCTATTTCGTTGTTTGCTTTGCAAAAGAAAACGAATGCCAATGGATTCAAAGGGCGCCTCACTGTACTCAGTATGTATTCAATTAAACGTGTTACACGAAGAGCTGCAGTTATAGTCAGCCAGCCAGCCAGCCAGCCAGCTAAGCTAACAAACAACAACACCACCTATATTTGACTATTTCTAGCTATCTATATTTCTAACAAGGTAGAACCAACAAGGTAACGGTGTCACCCGAATACACAGCTGACCCACATCCAGCCCTTGTCAAGCGTTTGCCTGCTTAATGTGGGACTGGGGATGGTGTAATTTAAAAAGAAAGGGGATGTTCCTTTAAAAGAGGAAATAAGCTAGTAAAAGTGAATTATCTCCTCCAAGATTCATAGTATTATATCGCAGACAAGATCTGCCCAGGTCTGCAAACAAGTGATTGTAATCAAATAGTAGGCCTAGATGGTTATCATTGACAACCTGAATTAGCTGTGGCATTACTGGTCTGCAAGACTCATCATATGAATATTTTACGAATGATCTCTGTCTCCCCCCCTCTCTCTCTCTCTCTCTCTCTCTCTCTCTCTCTCTCTCTCTCTCTCTCTCTCTCTCTCTCTCTCTCTCTCTCTCTCTCGCTCGCTCGCTCGCTGTGTCTCTCTCGCTGTGTCTCTCTTGCTGATTTATACTAAAATAAGCTGTTACTGGAATGGTCTTTTCTTGTAGCCAGCGACCACGTCAGTAGATGTGAGCCAGAGCCTGGAGGAAGATCCTCTGGTTGATGGGCCATTGATCTCAGCTGACACCCTCCACTCTGTCATCAGGAGAGAGTTCCAGAGCATCCCGACCCCGTGCTCCGCTGTCCTGCTGTCTCTAGTTCACGTATGGAACATGTTTACAAACGTATATTGCATCCATGTGGTAGCAGGTATATCGGGGCAGATGCGTTTCCTGGAAGTGGCACGTGATCGGCCTACCAAGTGGGATAAATTATGTTGGAAAACCGGGACAATTTTAATACACATTAAGTTGCAGAGTTGTGACGTTATAACCAGTGTAGGTACAGGGTATGGTCGCCTGGAAGATCAGGTTTGAGGTTCTAGATGAGTAATAATGATTTGATGTGATATATGTTAACCATTGTGCTAGTTTAACACAAATTGATAAAAGACAAACAGTGTTCAATTAGGCTAATAACGTTAATTCCATTCGTTCTACAGATTTGACGCGATTGCGGTGAGGCCATGTACAGCTATTGCTAATGATCACAGCGTGATAAATGTTTTTTATTACTCATCTATGACCCCAAACCTGATCTTCCAGGGAACCATATCCTATACCTACTCCGGCACCGCCATTGGCTGGTTCACTGTCACAATCAAAACCAAAAGGGGAAAGAATCACATATTTTTTTGTAGAATAGAATGCCATCAACTCATTAAATAGTAGTTGCCTAAAACCATAGTTTTCCATCTGAATGGGAGCAGGGATAATATTTTGTGAAATCTTTACTGCCGATTTCCCACCTCATGACTTAGTAACATTTCAGGGAAAATGCCAGCACTGTGCTGTTGTGAACGAAAGCAGTAATGTTGCAGGAACAAGCATGTAAAGACGTTTTATGTTCAGTGAGCAAACCAATCACAAGACTCACAAAATATTATTTTAATTGGATATGTGACCAGTCTGGGGCCACAGTATATCAGGAGGTAGATCGGTCAACTGGTAATTGGACGTTTTTTGGTTTCGGCTCCTCACAGCAGTGTGTTGAAGTGTCCTTAGAGCAGTGCTTCTCAAACTTGTTCTGTCAGGCCCCCCCTTTGGCGGACCAAAATATTTTGGGCTCGCCCCAACAAAATAGTCATGAAATGGGCCATGTTTAAATTTATTGAAATAACACCAATATCGTGACCTTTCAAATTGTGCAACAACTTTACAACTGTGCAATTGTGCAACAACATAACAATAGAGTCCAATACACGCAAAGTCTGTGCTTTTAAAAAAATACAGACATCTTGTAACATTGCAATACAATTCAATGGATACTCAAGACTGCTTTAAAAAAATAGAGACATCTTGTAACATTGCAATACAATTCAAGGACGCTGCTTTTTTTTTTTAAATAGAGACATCTTGTAACATTGCAATACAATTCAAGGACACTGCTTTTTAAAGAATAGAGACATCTTGTAACATTGCAATACAATTCAAGGACACTGCTTTTAAAAAAATAGATAGAACACTTTGTGAAAAACTTTGCAATTTGTGCAAAAAAGAGAAAATGTAAGTAAATTATGTGAGTCATCACAGCATTAGTGGCTGCAATGAGCCTGTTTTGCACATCTTTTCAAAACGAGGTTGCAGGCTTGATACTGCCACTCTCAAGTCATGCTAAATGTTGAGCTTAGACCTGTGCTTTGTCTTCAGTGAAGCAACAGCTGAAAATCCAATCTCACAGAGATAGGATGTAGCGAAGGGAAGAAGGACGCCCACAGTCCTCTGCCCTATGAGTGGATGCTCCCTCTCCACACCAAGCCAGAATCCACTCAGTGTCTGAGCTGTAAACCTCAGCCTCAGGGTGGAGTCAGAGGTCATTTTGATGAGTTGCTCCTCTTCAGCAGAGCTGAAATCGGCAGGTGCTGCAGATAGAGATACTTTATTTGTAATTAATTGCACATTAAACACAACAAATTTCAGTTTTACAACAATCCATTCCAGCTAGATAGTAGCATATTATTATTATTGTTAATATATTATTATTATTATTATTATTATTATTATTATTATTATTATTATTATTATTATTATTATTATTATTATTATTATTATTATTATAATAATTATTATTATTATTATTATTATTATTATTATTATTATTATTATTATTATTATTATTATTATTATTATTATTATTATTATTATTATTATTATTATTATATAATGTACAACATAAATAAAATGTATGTAAGCTACAACACAAATGTCATAATTAGTCAGTCAATAACATAAAATACCAACCTGCTGCATTGAATAGATCCACCACCCAGTCATACTGAGCACTGTTGTTAGGGAAGTATTTAAAAAAAAATCATCTCAGGGAAGAGATGTGCTGCCTGAGACAAGGGATCACTGTGGTGACTTGAGAAACACTGCTTTCAGAAAACTCAGTCAGGTTCTCAAAGGCATCAGTCTGTT
This sequence comes from Notolepis coatsorum, assembly GCF_963971535.1. Lineage (NCBI taxonomy): Eukaryota > Metazoa > Chordata > Actinopteri > Aulopiformes > Paralepididae > Notolepis > Notolepis coatsorum. Next base: position 72,945,617 of record NC_140171.1, on the reverse strand, counting down.
GTTCATCAAGGCGCCTGCCCCACATCTCCATCTTTCCACTGAATGCAGTGATCTTGTTTGCCAGGTCAGGTAGGTATTTATCTTTGCCTTGAATTGAATTGAATAGAATACTTTATTTAGATGTTTGCAGAAAAAAATCACATGACAGTAAGTACAAGGTCAACTAAATAGGATTAAAAAACCCAAGAAAGCCAATGGCTTGTTTCAATTGGGGTCCTTTTGTAATCAATTCATATTACATTTAGTGACAAACAGACATACACTACTAAACAGAACAGCATATACTTTAGAGTACACATGACAGATACTAGAAGACAACAAATATCAACATACCTTGAAGCTGAAGGTTTAATTCATTCAGCTTTCCAAATCGCTGAGATCCTCAGCTATCGTGTGTGGTTTTTTATTTGGCGATTCTGTATGCGACCTTGTATGATGCCAGTTGTGCTTTGCTGTTCACTGATGCAGCTTTTACCATTCGCTTCTCCTGCTTACGGTATTCCTTGAGTTTTCTCTTAAAGAAGTCGAGTGGCTGACAGCTTTTACTACCGCCTTGCAAAGCGGGGGGAGCAGAATGAACCCAGAGCGAGAGCGGGGGGGCGTGACCGCGCGCTTTGTTTTATGGGCGTGCAGTGGCGAATATTCATGGAAGCCAAGGGAAGCCAAGCTTCCCCAAAAATATGAACAGTAAAAAAAATATATATAAAAAAATGATTAATAAAAAAAAGAAATTATATATATTTTTTATATAGTTTACAATAATAATTAAAAAATCATTATTTTTCATCTCTGTGTTATATATTTTTTTGAATTTTCTCCTCACTCTCTCAGACTCACTGAGGCAGGCTGGCAGTCACTGGCTGCGTTTACATGGACAGTTTATTCCCCTTTTCATTCGGAATTAACGTTAAATCCTATTTAAAGTTATCATGTAAACATCTGAAAATACTTAATTCCGAATGAAAATGGCCATTCCGAAATAAAATCCATTCCGATGTAAGTGGCCGGTTTATTCCGTTTATCATTCAGAATTAAAGCTTTTTCTGTCCATGTACCCAGCTTTTCACGCATTTTTCGGAATTAGTTCCCCCCGGTCTTTCTGCGCATGATCGCGCATAGGCTACAGTACACATAGATGATCCATAGCATACGCCTTCAGTTGATCATGACAAATCCTCTCTTACCTTGACGATTAAAAAGCCTCCATAATTTAGTAAATAAAGCTGTAGCCAGCCAGCTAGTATTGATGCTATACAAAATGCTATCCACATTAGCTACATAGCTAACCAACTAAATACAATGGTATCCTGAGGTAACGTTAAATACAACATTTGCTAGTCGAAATGACTGGACACACACAGGGACAAGTTAAACATCAATCAATTAATTTATTCCAACAGGTAGTTTGAGCTGCATGTGAGCCGCGGTCTTTCTCTCCTCTCCTTTGGAAACGAATGATGATGTTACGTTAGCTAGAAAAAGCACAGAACCGGCCGGCAAAAGTTAAGCTGCTAGCAACAGACACTATAATACTTCCGGTCGGGGGATTTCAAAATAAAAGAGCGACGTCTAAAATCACCGGAAATACGTTTATTTTGTACATTATCTAACGTTAACACGAACCTAAACTAACTTTAGATTAGTTTAGGTTCGTGTAACGTTAGATATTGTAAAAAATAAACGTATTTACGGTGCTTTTAGACGTCGCTCTTTTATTTTGAAACCCCCCGCCCGGAAGTAAAAATTATGCTTATTTGTCTGCTTGTTATCAATGGGTTGGTTGAGAAGGGAAGTGTCATCTATCTAGGAACCTAGCTACATACGGGGTACAATGTTACATAGGCTGTGCGTCGATGTTGCAGAAGCATAAAGGCATAGTGTCTGCAACACCTTTGCTTTGTCGATGTTGTGGTGCAGTTGCTTTGAAGTTGCTGTAGCATGTAGAGGCCTTTAACGTTAGCAGAATAGACACACCGAGAGTCTGGTTAATGTTGTTTGGTACGCTAGCACAGTAGCTGAGAATACCGGTCGCAGCTGTTTGTTTACTTCCGGTAAACGTAATGACGTTAACATCCTGTTTACGTTTACCCAATCAGAAGCCTTCCCAGCCCCAAACCTTACGATGACTCGAAAACTCCCGATTAGACAGTGACTTTCATGTAAACACCTTGTCGGAATTAAGATTTGACATGTAAACTTGCATGATTTTTTTTTACATCCGAATGATTTGATTCCGAAGTTATAATTCGGAATTAAAAGTCACCATGTAACCGCAGCCACTCTGTGCTCACTGCAGCTCAGGCAGAATAGAGAACATTTGCAGAGGGGGGGCGGTGTCTTTTCCTAGCATCCTGGTCCGTCCACATTGTGGTTGGTTGTGGACTCCACAACCAATTATTAGCCAATAAGATTCAAGCTTAATAAAGGGGTTGGGTTAATGTAACACGGGCCGTCTGGCTGCCAAGTAGTCTAGCGTCTTCAAATTTGCCGCCCTGAGGGCGGGCCAGTCCAGAATGTTTCCACCGATTGACCAATCAAATCACATTAAAAGCTAAGCGTGATGACGTCATCGCCTCGGCCTTGCGGCCGGGTAAACCGAACGCGGAAGTGAAACTGCGTTGGGGAAAATATACACGCCTCACGGCCACGTTCGAATCAAAACAACAATACGATTTAGGCTTGAGGAATTAGAAGGGGAGATAGCTAGCTAACGTTATGTGAGTCTTAATGTCTAAACAAACAGCATTGTTTGATTGATTGAAATTCGGATTCCTCTCTCGGATTAATTTATTGAGGAGACCTGAAATTCACTCAGATGCAGACAAGTTTAGGAGAATACCTGAATACCCACAGGACTTGGAGAACTTTGTGGACGAGTTGCTTTACTTTACTTAATTTGGACCAAGGCGCGTCAGCTGCAACAATAGTGGGTACCTAATAACCTAATAACTTTTCATAAGTGGTGTGTGTGTGTGTGTGTGTGTGTGTGTGTGTGTGTGTGTGTGTGTGTGTGTGTGTGTGTGTGTGTGTGTGTGTGTGTGTGTGTGTGTGTGTGTGTGTGTGTGTGTGTGTGTGTGTGTGTGTGTGTGTGTGTGTGTGTGTGTGTGTGTGTGTGTGTGTGTGTGTGTGTGTGTGTGTGTGTGTGTGTGTGTGTGTGTGTGTGTGTGTGTGTGTGTGTGTGTGTACAAACATGGTCTGCTTGTGTTTGATGGGCCGAGCCATAGGCTACTGTATACATGTATGTTCTGCCATGTCAGCAATATCTTGCAAGACGCTGAAACGCTCCGACGGCAACATCAGGCCATTAATTAATTTCAACCTAGAACCTAAATGATCTCTCTCTCTCTCTCTCTGTCTCTCTCTCTCTGTCTCTTTGTCTCTCTCTCTCTCTCTCTCTCTCTCTCTCTCTCTCTCTCTCTCTCTCTCTGTCTCTCTCTCTCTGTCTCTCTCTCTCTCTCTCTCTCTCTCTCTCTCTCTCTCTCTCTCTCTGAATCATAATCAAACCAGACCTCCTGCAGGCAACCACTGTGTGTGTGTATATATATATTTGTGTTGTGTGTGTGTGTGTGTAATATTCAGAAAGAGAGGGAATATATATATATATATATATATATATATATATATATATATATATATATTATTTGGCTTAAATGTGAACAAAATTTATTAAAAAAAATTTGATATTTTTTTTTGGCATCCTCTGTTATTTTACCCACTCGACGCTACGGTATTCCTCGAGTTTTCTCTTAAAGAAGTCGAGTGGCTGACAGCTTTTACTACCGCCTTGCCAAGCGCGGGGAGCTGAATGAACCCCGAGCGAGAGCGGGCGCGCTTTGTTTTATGGCCGTGCGTTCAGCACATAAAAAACGCGTAAAAAAACAGGGGGGGGCGTAAAAAAACGCCCCCCCTGTCATGCCTCTGCGCCCCCCTGTTTGAGAAACACTGCCTTAGAGCAAGACACTTAACCGCTAACTGCTCCCGATGAGCAGGGTGGCACCTTGCGTGGGTGCTTCCACTGTCGGTGTGTGAGTGAATGTGAAGCATAAGTTATTTATTTATTTATAAGTTGTAAAGCACTTTGGATAAAAGCTCTATATAAATGCAGTCCATTTCACCATTCAGTAAACAAACTTGGATAACTTTCATACCGGTACTTTTAAACAACTACGTTTCTTTGGGAGGAAAAAGACAGACAGACATTCAGTTTTCCTGCATGTAGCTGCATGTGCGAATAATAGTAAAAAGAATTTGCCGTCCCTGAAAAGTTATTCCAGTAATCTACCAGGAACTGTAGATTGGCTTCCATGTAAACTGGCTTCCATGTCTCTCCCATCTTCTGATGAAGGCCACTTGGCCAAAATGTTGGCATGTTTGTTGACATGGCCAAGATAAATAAGATTGGTCAACTCTAACAGTACTTGAATATCTGTGTGTGTGTGCGCGCGCTACTTCTAAACCTTTGGATGTTGGATCTTGGAACTGCAAACATGTTTGTTATCCCTCACTCACTTCCTCCCTCTCTCTCTCTCTGTTCAGGTGGTGTACGTGGCGTTGTCGGTGTGCGTGGCTGTGGTGTGTGTGTTTAAATACGGCCAGGAGAGCGAGTGTTTGAGCTTCCTGGGGAGCATGCGAGGGGAGAGTGTCATAGTGTTTGGGAAGGTGTGTGTGTGGGTGCTGGTGCTAGTGTTTGATGTGTGTGTGCAATACCATCACAACCGGGCCAGGACTAGAGGATACCTCCGCTTCTACAGACAAACACGGAACCTGAAGCACCTGCCTCTCACCATACACTCTACAGGTGTGTGTTTATTAATGCTCCTCTCACCATACACTCTACAGGTGTGTGTTTATTAATGCACCTCTCACCATACACTCTACAGGTGTGTGTTTATTAATGCACCTCTCACCATACACTCTACAGGTGTGTGTTTATTAATGCACCTCTCACCATACACTCTACAGGTGTGTGTTTATTAATGCACCTCTCACCATACACTCTACAGGTGTGTGTTTACGTTAATTCACCTCTCACCATACACTCTACAGGTGTGTATTTACGTTAATGCCCTCTCACCATACACTCTACAGGTGTGTGTTTACGTTAATGCACCTCTCACCATACACTCTACAGGTGTGTGTTTACGTTAATGCACCTCTCACCATACACTCTACAGGTGTGTGTTTACGTTAATGCCCTCTCACCATACACTCTACAGGTGTGTGTTTACGTTAATGCACCTCTCACCATACACTCTACAGGTGTGTGTTTACGTTAATGCACCTCTCACCATACACTCTACAGGTGTGTGTTTACGTTAATGCACCTCTCACCATACACTCTACAGGTGTGTGTTTATTAACACTTTGACTGCCCAAGCTTAATTCCTTTTTACCCCCTTGAATGCCCAAGGCCACTTCAATGTTAACGTTAATATCGCCTAATCTATGTTTTAAATTATGGCTATGTGTCTAATCTGCCCGTCGCATTATCAATGACCTATTTCCAGTCAACATTGTCGAAGCAGATTGTTTTTTTATCGGTTCATTTCCGTTTCATAGCATTTAGAAAACCCCTCGTTTTCACGGAGAAAAAAGAGGTTTCCATGATAATCGCCTTTTACTGGAATATTCTAGAACGTTGTCATTGTTCGGCCTATTTATGAATCGTTTTCAAATAAACGCTAGATTATCGATAGTATATGTGTACGCATGCACGCTCGTGGTGCTCGCTGAAAATCGCTTCTCCTATTTCCTGACGGCGCGCATAGTCAAACAGCCATATCACATAATCACATAAAAGCGTATATATATCCGTGAAAACGAGTCAGATTATCCTTAGACTTGTAACATAGATTCCTTACCTGAGATCAGATGGTATCCAAATGGATTATTCCAATTCCTGATCGCCATTCGAAAAAATCGATCTTTTTATTGATTCACCGTGTATACAGTAAAACACATATTCCCCGCGGCTCCGAGAGTCCAGCATGAAGCTGGTAGATGCCGGCTGCGTGAGTGAGAAGTAAAATGTGGAGTGCAGGTTTTTTTTTCTCATTCATTTTCATTGAGTTCAATCCAAAAGGGTGAATTACCACCTGGGATACGATAGGGGGCGCTTTTTTCACATCTGAGCGCCTGAGGTAGCTGAATTTCCAACGGTAGACTTGGTTGATGAAATATGATTTCAGATCGCAAAAAAAAGAGAAAATACGAGAATTCTCGTGAGTGGGCATTCAACCCGCGGGGGGTAAACCCGAGAAATCTCGGGCGTGGCATGCAAAGTGTTAATGCACCTCTCACCATACACTCTACAGGTGTGTGTTTATTAATGCACCTCTCACCATACACTCTACAGGTGTGTGTTTATTAATGCACCTCTCACCATACACTCTACAGGTGTGTGTTTATTAATGCACCTCTCACCATACACTCTACAGGTGTCTGGTTATTAATGCACCTCTCACCATACACTCTATAGGTGTGTGTTTATTAATGCACCTCTCACCATACACTCTACAGGTGTGTGGTTATTAATGCACCTCTCACCATACACTCTACAGGTGTGTGGTTATTAATGCACCTCTCACCATACACTCTACAGGTGTGTGTTTATTAATGCACCTCTCACCATACACTCTACAGGTGTGTGTTTATTAATGCACCTCTCACCATACACTCTACAGGTGTGTGTTTATTAATGCACCTCTCACCATACACTCTACATGTTTGTGTTTATTAATGCACCTCTCACCATACACTCTACAGGTGTGTGTTCACATTAATGCACCTTACATCACCAAAAATGTCATAAATGAGTGTTTATTACTGTATCCTGTAAACAAGTCACAGTGGAACAATAATATCATCATTCATTTTTCAATGTTTTACCTACTCTACCACTGCATGGAAATTAGCCATTTTCTTGTGAAATGCTTTCTTCCATGTGGGAAGAAAGAGAACTCCAGAAACATTCCATGCAAAGCCTCTGTTACTGGAATTAAAAGCACTCCAATAACCTCAGATAACTTGGAAGGCAAATAGGCGATTGTCATCAAATAACAGCCAATGAGCTATGTTCATGGCATTGTGCCAAATTGTTAGGAAATGCATGAGACATTATGAGAATACTATTAATACACAAGGGTTTCTGGAGTCAAATATAAAAGCATTGGTTGTCATTTGTAACTCCATTTTCTCCACATGGTGGCGACATTGTCATGGTGATGCAATCATTGTGTGTGTGTGTGTGTGTGTGTGTGTGTGTGTGTGTGTGTGTGTGTGTGTGTGTGTGTGTGTGTGTGTGTGTGTGTGTGTGTGTGTGTGTGTGTGTGTGTGTGTGTGTGTGTGTGTGTGTGTGTGTGTGTGTGTGTGTGTGTGTGTGTGTGTGTGTGTGTGTGTGTGTGTGTGTGTGTGTGTGTGTGTGTGTGTGTGCGTGCGTGCGTGCGTGCGTGCGTGCGTGTCGATGTGTAGGGAATGTGTTATTGTTAGTGCTTCTGGCTGCTAGACTGTCTGAGGATGTGTTTACCTACATACTGCTGACCGTTCTGGGATTGGAACTCTTCGTGGCGTTGCCCTGCCTGCTTGTCTACACAGGTAATATATATGAATGCTCATAAATTAAAATGTTGTGATGTTAGAAAGAGGAGACTTTATTCAGTTCTATTAAAATCTAATCTTATCTACAGGAAGGTAATTAGCTGTAAAGAGTGTAGCTGTTACATACACTGCCCCTCACACACAATGGGAGGTCAGATTGAAATGTTATTATGTTAAGATGCCAGCTTTTTTATTAGCAGATATTTGTGCCATTCGATGTGGCCTAAACTTGGTAATGATTTGTTTGTATTTATTTATTTTTTTGTATTTATTGGTTTAAAATACAGAGACAGTGCATATTAAGGAACATTTGACTGTAAATATGCCAGTTTAGCCAAGTTGGCTAATTTTCAACTGTAGTCTCTGGGGCAGGTGACATGAGCACAACAATAATTAAAACATAGTACAATAATTAAAACACAGTAGGAATCAATATAGGTTACAATACACTAAAATACATACAAATAAATACATTAAAATACAACCCCTCAGTTAAAAAACATAGTACAATAATTAAAACACAGTAGGAATCAGTATAGGTTACAATACACTAAAATACATACATTAAAATACAACCCCTCAGTTAAAATGGTCGCACACTTGACCATCTCTCAACCATGATTTTAAGTTAGTTTTAAATGAGATGTAACTTTGATACTCCCTGAGCCGTGTTGGCAGACTGTTCCAGGTGTGGGCTGCTCTCACGGAAAAGGCTGTCTGACTAAAAGCAGACCTCCTGTTTGGGACTACACAGTCCCCTCTGACTACAGACCTGGTATATCTATCAGCAGATGCTTTCTGTTTTATGAAAGTACAGAGTGGAGGAGCCAAGCCATGTAGGATTTTATAGGTAAGGCAGGCATCTTTGAATTTGACAAGATTGTCCCAGCTCAGTAGGTTCTGGTTTGCTATGCTATAACAATGGTGGTGGCTGTTTGTTTTCCTGTCCAGAACTTTCACAGCCTGATGGTAAACTACCTGTACAGATCGTAATGTTGTACAGGAGGCTTGTGTCCAGCTAGTCAGACAGTATGTTAAGTGTGACATAATAATGGCATTAAAATACAGTGCTGCTGCTTTTGTTGACAGAGAGTTTCTGATGTGACGGAAGTTTGATAAGTGAAACTTTGCATTGTTTACTACCGATTTGATTTGTTTTTTAAATGTAAGATTGGAGTCCATTTTTATCCCAAGGTATCTATATTCGGATACAACTGTCAACCTTTCTCCTCTGACATAGACATCAGGTGAGACAGTATTCATCAGCCTCTTTGTAAAAAACATGCAAACAGTCTTTTTGGTGTTGAGTTTAAGAGGTGCCTTGCAGCATATGGAGTAAGTTTGTCAGTTTACTTAGTTATGTAGTCAGTTTGACTGTGGGTGGTATAGTAGCTGCTTACTGAGTTACAAGAGTAGTGCTGTTTTGAGCTATATAAGATACGCCCTGTAAATTACATCACACACTACCCCCGCACAGTATCTAAAATAAAGCATCTGCATCACAATACCCTTCTGTTTACAGACCAGTCAACAGCATGACAATCAACCATTCAGCTTTCTGCCCATCTTCTCTCTCTCTCTCTCCCTCCACCTCTCCCCCCCCCCCCCACACACACACACATTATCCACATTCCTCTCCCTTCTAGAGAAAGAAAACCAACACCATTTTCAGATATTGTAGGATGCATTTATTTAGTAATCTTTGTTTATTTTGGACCAGGATGTTGCTTAGTGAGCTGAAACACAGGTCAAGCTCTGGCACATAGTGCACCCTTCTAGCACAGTGTCCAACAAAAGAAGTTCCACATGATACAAAATTATTATTTCCTAATTTCAATTCACGCAGCTCTTTAATAGTAATAGACCAGCTCCATGAGTTTCAATGTACAGTAGATGAATGGTTGCTGTTTAGGTCAGTCAGAATACACCCTCTGTGTTATTGCCGTTTGTCAAGGAAGGCTCCTGTTACTGATACTGGATCAGAGGATATTGATATGAAAGAAGCTGTATTGAAAGGAAATCCATATTAAAGAGGTGTTTTGGCGGCTGAGGGGCGCAGATTCTAGGTTGAGATAATGGGAGACTGGAAAGGGAGGGGAGATAAGACGCATTAGGATTTAGCCTAGCCAAAGGCCTTAGACAGACTCCACCCAAACACGCTTCACATTCTCTCTCTCTCTCTCTCTCTCTCTCTCTCTCTCTCTCTCTCTCTCTCTCTCTCTCTCTCTCTCTCTCTCTCTCTCTCTCTCTCTCTCTGTCTATTTCTCTCTATCTCTTTCTCTCTATCCCTCTATCTATGTCTCTTTCTCTCTATCCCTCTCTCGCGCCCCCTCTCTAAAATAAACACACACACATTGTCCTCTTGTTTACAGTAAGGGTGACATGGTGTTAGGGGGTAGGTATTTGTGTGCACGCCCCCCCATTGCATTCCTGGTCGGATCAGTGCAGTCGGGCACGACCCAGGCCCTCCCAACGCCTTGAAGCTCAAAACACTTGGCCTCCCCTGCAAAGCCTTGACGCTCAAAACCCTTTACTCTCCAGCACTAACAGCAATACTCACTCACAGACACTTGACATCATGCAACCGATGCAGAGCTATGGTGGCATCTGTGAATTGTTGAGAGTGCAGAAGAAAACCTCTCTGAGAGAGAGATGGAACGCCTGCAGCTATGAAGTTCTATAGCGGAAGGCCTCGTTCAGCTCCTACTCTTTGAAGTGCGATGGAGGGAGGTGTGTTTGTGTGCGCGCGCATGTGTGTGTGTGTGGTGTGTGATTCTTTTAGGTTTGCAGTATGTATCTGCCTCTCATTATAACATGAATACAGTCCCCTCTATAGGCCTGCATGATCCTTACACATCAAAGCCACGCTGTGGTCTTCAAAGGGTTAGAACTTGTCTTCTTTGTCAGAACTTAATGTCAGCACTACGGGCCACAGTGCTGTGTTAGGCCATGGTTAGACTGGTGTTTTTGTGGCGTTTTTTTTATACGTTTTTGAATACGTTTCATGTCCCTATTACACAGAAATGCGTTTTTTTGGCGTTTTTTTGTGGATACGGCTGAAACGCTAAATTGTGTTTGCGTTTTGGAGAACCGCTAAAAAACGCGCCGACAACAGCGTGTAGTCTGCATGAGCCGTTGTTGCGAAAACGCCCATGCGCAGTAGATACCATCTGCGTGCCCTTCCGGTGACAACAGAGTGTGTGTGTGTGCACACAGCAGCATCACACCTGGACATGTGAACTATGTGAGAATGCTGTTCATCGACTACAGCTCAGCATTCAATACCATAGTCCCCTCCAAACTCATAGCCAAGCTCAGGGACCTGGGCTTGAACTATGACCTCTGCCAGTGGGTCTTGGACTTCCTGACGGGCAGACCCCAGGTGGTAAGAGCAGGCAACTGCACCTCCTCATCCATCACGCTCAACATAGGGGCCCCCCAGGGCTGTGTTCTGAGCCCCCTCCTCTACTCCCTGTACACACATGACTGCGTAGCACAGCGGAACAACAACACCATCATCAAATTTGCTGATGACACAGTAGTGGTGGGCCTGATCTCTGCCACAGTGGTGTCAGGAGAACTGCCTCTCCCTGAACGTCAGCAAAACAAAAGAGATGATTGTGGACTTCAGGAGGTCGGGGGTCAAGGACTACAGCCCCCTCAGCATCGACGGGGCACCGGTTGAGAGAGTGAACAGTTTCTTTCAAGTACCTCGGAGCCCACATATCCAAGGATTTGACATGGACCACACACATTGACAGTGTTGTGAAGAAGGCACGACAACGCCTCTACTTCCTCAGGCGCCTAAGGAAGTTCCAAGTCAGTCAGAAGATCCTTAGGAACTTCTACTCATGTACAATAGAGAGCATCCTGACTGGCAACATCACCTCCTGGTTTGGGAATAGCACTGCACAAGACCGTAGCAGACTACAAAGAGTGACACGTTCAGCCGAACGCACAATTGGAGGGGGGCTTCCCACCCTCCAGAACATTTACAACAAGCGGTGCAAGGGGAAGGCTAAGAGAATTATTAAGGACTCGAGCCACCCGAACAACTGCCTCTTTGAACTGCTGCGGTCAGGCAAGCGATACCGGAGTCTTAAGGCGAGCACAGAAAGACTCAGAAGAAGCTTCTATCCCCAGGCCATCAGGCTGCTAAATGAACAATAAACACTATGCAACAACCATCAAATGCACACAGCACACACACCCACACGCACACACTCACTTAAACAAACAACACACTGCAGCACCCACTCTCCACACTTTAGATCACACAAACACACTTTATATTTATTGATAAAGGATTTGCACTACAACTCGTAAATTGTAAATTGTACCTAAATTGCACCTCATCCCATTTCTGCCTTGCACTATATAGTATAGTATTGTATATTAGTACACTGCACAGTATTGTATATTATATGGTAACTCAGTTACGTCTATTCTGCATCGAACATTGTACATATGTCTATACTGAACACTGTGACCTCTTTTTTTTCTTTTACTTCTAATTTACATGCTATACTATGTTATTTTATTTCATACTTATCTTGTCTTGCACAGTCTCTGGGGCGTAACAGTAAGAAGCATTTTGTATAAAAGTATTCTGTACTTCTGTATGACAACTATTAAAGAAACTTGAAACTTGAAACTTGGGACAGAGGCAGAGCTGTCCCAAATAGCTGCAGCTACCATGTGTTGTCAAGTTATTGTTATAAGGATCCCAGTCCAAGCTACAGTCTGCATTCCCTTAACAATTGTTTGTATTGAGCCGTATTGTATTGTACCCATATGCAATATGTTAAATAAAGTTTACATCCATTCATTCTGCTAGCATTACCGATTGCATGAGCAGCTGGCTAACGTGAGCTATCAGATCCTGTTAGCTCAAAGCTCCTCTTTCAACTTAACAAGCATTAAACAAAATGGCCCAGTCATCTATTCACCTTTGTTTAATACACACAGCGTTGTCTCTAATGTTATCTAACTACTGATAGCTCTCGATATCATCAGTTTGGTGCTGGCTAAATAGCGTGAGCTAACGTTAGCTTCTAGCCACAATTCTATACTGTTATAATGGCATACTCCATTGACGTTAGCATGCAGCTAACAATGCTACCGATCTTTTTTTAGACTAAACTATCCGCTCTTGGTGGTCACTTGTGTTGATGTTAGTTTTGTTTCATCAACAAATGACAGGCAGAACACACAGTGAATGTATCCGTTTTGTTTATTGCACTTTTATTAGGCTTTGCTGAAAAAGAATTGCTGCATTGAGTAAATAGGCAAGATGGTGGCGCCCATAGGCGTCTGCCTTGTTGACATTTTCTTTGCTGGAGCTACCAGGAAGTGTATTGGCACATTCAAGTTCTGATTGGTTGAAATTGCCTTCATTTTCGCCACCTACTGCCACCTACTGCTTTGGCAGTGTACTACATCAGTATGCTCAGGTGACAAAAACAAAAAAAAAACGAAAGTGTGACTCGAGGCGCAGGACGTCGCGGCGAAACGCGTATGACAATGAAACGAAAATGAAACGAAAGGTGTAACCGCAGCCTTAGTAGAGGACAGACAGTTCAGTGTTGTGTTAGCAGAGGACAGACAGTTCAGTGTTGTGTTAGCAGAGGACAGACAGTTCAGTGTTGTGTTAGCAGAGGACAGACAGTTCAGTGGTGTGTTAGCAGAGGACAGACAGTTCAGTGTTGTGTTAGCAGCAGAGGACAGACAGTTCAGTGTTGTGTTAGCAGCAGAGGACAGACAGTTCAGTGTTGTGTTAGCAGCAGAGGACAGACAGTTCAGTGTTGTGTTAGCAGCAGAGGACAGACAGTTCAGTGTTGTGTTAGCAGAGGACAGACAGTTCAGTGTTGTGTTAGCAGAGGACAGACAGTTCAGTGTTGTGTTAGCAGCAGAGGACAGACAGTTCAGTGTTGTGTTAGCAGCAGAGGACAGACAGTTCAGTGTTGTGTTAGCAGAGGACAGACAGTTCGGTGTTGTGTTAGCAGCAGAGGACAGACAGTTCAGTGTTGTGTTAGCAGAGGACAGACAGTTCAGTGTTGTGTTAGCAGAGGACAGACAGTTCAGTGTTGTGTTAGCAGAGGACAGACAGTTCAGTGTTGTGTTAGCAGAGGACAGACAGTTCAGTGTTGTGTTAGCAGAGGACAGACAGTTCAGTGTTGTGTTAGCAGAGGACAGACAGTTCAGTGTTGTGTTAGCAGCAGAGGACAGACAGTTCAGTGTTGTGTTAGCAGAGGACAGACAGTTCAGTGTTGTGTTAGCAGAGGACAGACAGTTCAGTGTTGTGTTAGCAGAGGACAGACAGTTCAGTGTTGTGTTAGCAGAGGACAGACAGTTCAGTGTTGTGTTAGCAGAGGACAGACAGTTCAGTGTTGTGTTAGCAGAGGACAGACAGTTCAGTGTTGTGTTAGAGGACAGACAGTTCAGTGTTGTGTTAGCAGAGGACAGACAGTTCAGTGTTGTGTTAGCAGAGGACAGACAGTTCAGTGTTGTGTTAGCAGAGGACAGACAGTTCAGTGTTGTGTTAGCAGAGGACAGACAGTTCAGTTTGTGTTAGCAGAGGACAGACAGTTCAGTGTTGTGTTAGCAGAGGACAGACAGTTCAGTGTTGTTAGCAGAGGACAGACAGTTCAGTGTTGTGTTAGCAGAGGACAGACAGTTCAGTGTTGTGTTAGCAGAGGACAGACAGTTCAGTGTTGTGTTAGCAGAGGACAGACAGTTCAGTGTTGTGTTAGAGGACAGACAGTTCAGTGTTGTGTTAGAGGACAGACAGTTCAGTGTTGTGTTAGCAGAGGACAGACAGTTCAGTGTTGTGTTAGCAGAGGACAGACATTTCAGTGTTGTGTTAGCAGAGGACAGACAGTTCAGTGTTGTGTTAGAGGACAGACAGTTCAGTGTTGTGTTAGCAGAGGACAGATTGTTCAGTGTTGTGTTAGCAGAGGACAGACAGTTCAGTGTTGTGTTAGCAGAGGACAGACAGTTCAGTGTTGTTAGCAGAGGACAGACCGTTCAGTGTTGTGTTAGAGGACAGACAGTTCAGTGTTGTGTTAGCAGAGGACAGACAGTTCAGTGTTGTGTTAGCAGAGGACAGACAGTTCAGTGTTGTGTTAGCAGAGGACAGACAGTTCAGTGTTGTGTTAGCAGAGGACAGACAGTTCAGTGTTGTGTTAGCAGAGGACAGACAGTTCAGTGTTGTGTTAGCAGAGGACAGACAGTTCAGTGTTGTGTTAGCAGAGGACAGACAGTTCAGTGTTGTTAGCAGAGGACAGACAGTTCAGTGTTGTGTTAGCAGAGGACAGACAGTTCAGTGTTGTGTTAGCAGAGGACAGACAGTTCAGTGTTGTGTTAGCAGAGGACAGACAGTTCAGTGTTGTGTTAGAGGACAGACAGTTCAGTGTTGTGTTAGCAGAGGACAGACAGTTCAGTGTTGTGTTAGCAGAGGAACAGACAGTTCAGTGTTGTGTTAGCAGAGGACAGACAGTTCAGTGTTGTGTTAGCAGCAGAGGACAGACAGTTCAGTGTTGTGTTAGCAGCAGAGGACAGACAGTTCAGTGTTGTGTTAGCAGAGGACAGACAGTTCAGTGTTGTGTTAGCAGCAGAGGACAGACAGTTTAGTGTTGTGTTAGCAGCAGAGGACAGACAGTTCAGTGTTGTGTTAGCAGCAGAGGACAGACAGTTCAGTGTTGTGTTAGCAGAGGACATACAGTTCAGTGTTGTGTTAGCAGCAGAGGACAGACAGTTCAGTGTTGTGTTAGCAGCAGAGGACAGACAGTTCAGTGTTGTGTTAGCAAAGGACAGACAGTTCAGTGTTGTGTTAGCAGCAGAGGACAGACAGTTCAGTGTTGTGTTAGCAGAGGACAGACAGTTCATTGTTGTGTTAGCAGAGGACAGACAGTTCAGTGTTGTGTTAGCAGAGGACAGACAGTTCAGTGTTGTGTTAGCAGAGGACAGACAGTTCAGTGTTGTGTTAGCAGAGGACAGACAGTTCAGTGTTGTGTTAGCAGCAGAGGACAGACAGTTCAGTGTTGTGTTAGCAGCAGAGGACAGACAGTTCAGTGTTGTGTTAGCAGCAGAGGACAGACAGTTCAGTGTTGTGTTAGCAGAGGAGGACAGACAGTTCAGTGTTGTTAGCAGAGGACAGACAGTTCAGTGTTGTTAGCAGAGGACAGACAGTTCAGTGTTGTGTTAGCAGAGGACAGACAGTTCAGTGTTGTGTTAGCAGAGGACAGACAGTTCAGTGTTGTGTTAGCAGAGGACAGACAGTTCAGTGTTGTGTTAGCAGAGGACAGACAGTTCAGTGTTGTGTTAGCAGAGGACAGACAGTTCAGTGTTGTGTTAGCAGAGGACAGACAGTTCAGTGTTGTGTTAGCAGAGGACAGACAGTTCAGTGTTGTGTTAGAGGACAGACAGTTCAGTGTTGTGTTAGCAGAGGACAGACAGTTCAGTGTTGTGTTAGCAGAGGACAGACAGTTCAGTGTTGTGTTAGCAGAGGACAGACAGTTCAGTGTTGTGTTAGCAGAGGACAGACAGTTCAGTGTTGTGTTAGCAGAGGACAGACAGTTCAGTGTTGTGTTAGCAGAGGACAGACAGTTCAGTGTTGTTAGCAGAGGACAGACAGTTCAGTGTTGTGTTAGCAGAGGACAGACAGTTCAGTGTTGTGTTAGCAGAGGACAGACAGTTCAGTGTTGTGTTAGAGGACAGACAGTTCAGTGTTGTGTTAGCAGAGGACAGACAGTTCAGTGTTGTGTTAGCAGAGGAACAGACCGTTCAGTGTTGTGTTAGCAGAGGACAGACAGTTCAGTGTTGTGTTAGCAGCAGAGGACAGACAGTTCAGTGTTGTGTTAGCAGCAGAGGACAGACAGTTCAGTGTTGTGTTAGCAGCAGAGGACAGACAGTTTAGTGTTGTGTTAGCAGCAGAGGACAGACAGTTCAGTGTTGTGTTAGCAGCAGAGGACAGACAGTTCAGTGTTGTGTTAGCAGAGGACAGACAGTTCAGTGTTGTGTTAGCAGCAGAGGACAGACAGTTCAGTGTTGTGTTAGCAGCAGAGGACAGACAGTTCAGTGTTGTGTTAGCAAAGGACAGACAGTTCAGTGTTGTGTTAGCAGCAGAGGACAGACAGTTCAGTGTTGTGTTAGCAGAGGACAGACAGTTCATTGTTGTGTTAGCAGAGGACAGACAGTTCAGTGTTGTGTTAGCAGAGGACAGACAGTTCAGTGTTGTGTTAGCAGAGGACAGACAGTTCAGTGTTGTGTTAGCAGAGGACAGACAGTTCAGTGTTGTGTTAGCAGAGGACAGACAGTTCAGTGTTGTGTTAGCAGAGGACAGACAGTTCAGTGTTGTGTTAGCAGAGGACAGACAGTTCAGTGTTGTTAGCAGAGGACAGACAGTTCAGTGTTGTGTTAGCAGAGGACAGACAGTTCAGTGTTGTGTTAGCAGAGGACAGACAGTTCAGTGTTGTGTTAGAGGACAGACAGTTCAGTGTTGTGTTAGCAGAGGACAGACAGTTCAGTGTTGTGTTAGCAGAGGAACAGACCGTTCAGTGTTGTGTTAGCAGAGGACAGACAGTTCAGTGTTGTGTTAGCAGCAGAGGACAGACAGTTCAGTGTTGTGTTAGCAGCAGAGGACAGACAGTTCAGTGTTGTGTTAGCAGAGGACAGACAGTTCAGTGTTGTGTTAGCAGCAGAGGACAGACAGTTTAGTGTTGTGTTAGCAGCAGAGGACAGACAGTTCAGTGTTGTGTTAGCAGCAGAGGACAGACAGTTCAGTGTTGTGTTAGCAGAGGACAGACAGTTCAGTGTTGTGTTAGCAGCAGAGGACAGACAGTTCAGTGTTGTGTTAGCAGCAGAGGACAGACAGTTCAGTGTTGTGTTAGCAAAGGACAGACAGTTCAGTGTTGTGTTAGCAGCAGAGGACAGACAGTTCAGTGTTGTGTTAGCAGAGGACAGACAGTTCATTGTTGTGTTAGCAGAGGACAGACAGTTCAGTGTTGTGTTAGCAGAGGACAGACAGTTCAGTGTTGTGTTAGCAGAGGACAGACAGTTCAGTGTTGTGTTAGCAGAGGACAGACAGTTCAGTGTTGTGTTACCAGCAGAGGACAGACAGTTCAGTGTTGTGTTAGCAGCAGAGGACAGACAGTTCAGTGTTGTGTTAGCAGCAGAGGACAGACAGTTCATTGTTGTGTTAGCAGAGGACAGACAGTTCAGTGTTGTGTTAGCAGAGGACAGACAGTTCAGTGTTGTGTTAGCAGAGGACAGACAGTTCAGTGTTGTGTTAGCAGAGGACAGACAGTTCAGTGTTGTGTTAGCAGAGGACAGACAGTTCAGTGTTGTGTTAGAGGACAGACAGTTCAGTGTTGTGTTAGCAGAGGACAGACAGTTCAGTGTTGTGTTAGCAGAGGACAGACAGTTCAGTGTTGTGTTAGCAGAGGACAGACAGTTCAGTGTTGTGTTAGCAGAGGACAGACAGTTCAGTGTTGTGTTAGCAGAGGACAGACAGTTCAGTGTTGTGTTAGCAGAGGACAGACAGTTCAGTGTTGTTAGCAGAGGACAGACAGTTCAGTGTTGTGTTAGCAGAGGACAGACAGTTCAGTGTTGTGTTAGCAGAGGACAGACAGTTCAGTGTTGTGTTAGAGGACAGACAGTTCAGTGTTGTGTTAGCAGAGGACAGACAGTTCAGTGTTGTGTTAGCAGAGGAACAGACCGTTCAGTGTTGTGTTAGCAGAGGACAGACAGTTCAGTGTTGTGTTAGCAGCAGAGGACAGACAGTTCAGTGTTGTGTTAGCAGCAGAGGACAGACAGTTCAGTGTTGTGTTAGCAGAGGACAGACAGTTCAGTGTTGTGTTAGCAGCAGAGGACAGACAGTTTAGTGTTGTGTTAGCAGCAGAGGACAGACAGTTCAGTGTTGTGTTAGCAGCAGAGGACAGACAGTTCAGTGTTGTGTTAGCAGAGGACAGACAGTTCAGTGTTGTGTTAGCAGCAGAGGACAGACAGTTCAGTGTTGTGTTAGCAGCAGAGGACAGACAGTTCAGTGTTGTGTTAGCAAAGGACAGACAGTTCAGTGTTGTGTTAGCAGCAGAGGACAGACAGTTCAGTGTTGTGTTAGCAGAGGACAGACAGTTCATTGTTGTGTTAGCAGAGGACAGACAGTTCAGTGTTGTGTTAGCAGAGGACAGACAGTTCAGTGTTGTGTTAGCAGAGGACAGACAGTTCAGTGTTGTGTTAGCAGAGGACAGACAGTTCAGTGTTGTGTTAGCAGAGGACAGACAGTTCAGTGTTGTGTTAGCAGAGGACAGACAGTTCAGTGTTGTGTTAGCAGAGGACAGACAGTTCAGTGTTGTTAGCAGAGGACAGACAGTTCAGTGTTGTGTTAGCAGAGGACAGACAGTTCAGTGTTGTGTTAGCAGAGGACAGACAGTTCAGTGTTGTGTTAGAGGACAGACAGTTCAGTGTTGTGTTAGCAGAGGACAGACAGTTCAGTGTTGTGTTAGCAGAGGAACAGACCGTTCAGTGTTGTGTTAGCAGAGGACAGACAGTTCAGTGTTGTGTTAGCAGCAGAGGACAGACAGTTCAGTGTTGTGTTAGCAGCAGAGGACAGACAGTTCAGTGTTGTGTTAGCAGAGGACAGACAGTTCAGTGTTGTGTTAGCAGCAGAGGACAGACAGTTTAGTGTTGTGTTAGCAGCAGAGGACAGACAGTTCAGTGTTGTGTTAGCAGCAGAGGACAGACAGTTCAGTGTTGTGTTAGCAGAGGACAGACAGTTCAGTGTTGTGTTAGCAGCAGAGGACAGACAGTTCAGTGTTGTGTTAGCAGCAGAGGACAGACAGTTCAGTGTTGTGTTAGCAAAGGACAGACAGTTCAGTGTTGTGTTAGCAGCAGAGGACAGACAGTTCAGTGTTGTGTTAGCAGAGGACAGACAGTTCATTGTTGTGTTAGCAGAGGACAGACAGTTCAGTGTTGTGTTAGCAGAGGACAGACAGTTCAGTGTTGTGTTAGCAGAGGACAGACAGTTCAGTGTTGTGTTAGCAGAGGACAGACAGTTCAGTGTTGTGTTACCAGCAGAGGACAGACAGTTCAGTGTTGTGTTAGCAGCAGAGGACAGACAGTTCAGTGTTGTGTTAGCAGCAGAGGACAGACAGTTCAGTGTTGTGTTAGCAGAGGAGGACAGACAGTTCAGTGTTGTTAGCAGAGGACAGACAGTTCAGTGTTGTTAGCAGAGGACAGACAGTTCAGTGTTGTGTTAGCAGAGGACAGACAGTTCAGTGTTGTGTTAGCAGAGGACAGACAGTTCAGTGTTGTGTTAGCAGAGGACAGACAGTTCAGTGTTGTGTTAGCAGAGGACAGACAGTTCAGTGTTGTGTTAGCAGAGGACAGACAGTTCAGTGTTGTGTTAGCAGAGGACAGACAGTTCAGTGTTGTGTTAGCAGAGGACAGACAGTTCAGTGTTGTGTTAGAGGACAGACAGTTCAGTGTTGTGTTAGCAGAGGACAGACAGTTCAGTGTTGTGTTAGCAGCAGAGGACAGACAGTTCAGTGTTGTGTTAGCAGAGGACAGACAGTTCAGTGTTGTGTTAGCAGAGGACAGACAGTTCAGTGTTGTGTTAGCAGAGGACAGACAGTTCAGTGTTGTGTTAGCAGAGGACAGACAGTTCAGTGTTGTGTTAGCAGAGGACAGACAGTTCAGTGTTGTGTTAGCAGAGGACAGACAGTTCAGTGTTGTGTTAGCAGAGGACAGACAGTTCAGTGTTGTTAGCAGAGGACAGACAGTTCAGTGTTGTGTTAGAGGACAGACAGTTCAGTGTTGTGTTAGCAGAGGACAGACAGTTCAGTGTTGTGTTAGCAGAGGACAGACAGTTCAGTGTTGTGTTAGCAGCAGAGGACAGACAGTTCAGTGTTGTGTTAGCAGAGGACAGACAGTTCAGTGTTGTGTTAGCAGCAGAGGACAGACAGTTCAGTGTTGTGTTAGCAGAGGACAGACAGTTCAGTGTTGTGTTAGCAGAGGACAGACAGTTCAGTGTTGTGTTAGCAGAGGACAGACAGTTCAGTGTTGTGTTAGCAGAGGACAGACAGTTCAGTGTTGTGTTAGCAGAGGACAGACAGTTCAGTGTTGTGTTAGAGGACAGACAGTTCAGTGTTGTGTTAGCAGAGGACAGACAGTTCAGTGTTGTGTTAGCAGAGGACAGACAGTTCAGTGTTGTGTTAGCAGAGGACAGACAGTTCAGTGTTGTGTTAGCAGAGGACAGACAGTTCAGTGTTGTGTTAGCAGCAGAGGACAGACAGTTCAGTGTTGTGTTAGCAGAGGACAGACAGTTCAGTGTTGTGTTAGCAGAGGACAGACAGTTCAGTGTTGTGTTAGCAGAGGACAGACAGTTCAGTGTTGTGTTAGCAGAGGACAGACAGTTCAGTGTTGTGTTAGCAGAGGACAGACAGTTCAGTGTTGTGTTAGCAGAGGACAGACAGTTCAGTGTTGTTAGCAGAGGACAGACAGTTCAGTGTTGTGTTAGAGGACAGACAGTTCAGTGTTGTGTTAGCAGAGGACAGACAGTTCAGTGTTGTGTTAGCAGAGGACAGACAGTTCAGTGTTGTGTTAGCAGCAGAGGACAGACAGTTCAGTGTTGTGTTAGCAGAGGACAGACAGTTCAGTGTTGTGTTAGCAGCAGAGGACAGACAGTTCAGTGTTGTGTTAGCAGCAGAGGACAGACAGTTCAGTGTTGTGTTAGCAGAGGACAGACAGTTCAGTGTTGTGTTAGCAGCAGAGGACAGACAGTTCAGTGTTGTGTTAGCAGCAGAGGACAGACAGTTCAGTGTTGTGTTAGCAGCAGAGGACAGTTCAGTGTTGTGTTAGCAGAGGACAGACAGTTCAGTGTTGTGTTAGCAGCAGAGGACAGACAGTTCAGTGTTGTGTTAGCAGAGGACAGACAGTTCAGTGTTGTGTTAGCAGAGGACAGACAGTTCAGTGTTGTGTTAGCAGAGGACAGACAGTTCAGTGTTGTGTTAGCAGCAGAGGACAGACAGTTCAGTGTTGTGTTAGCAGAGGACAGGCAGTTCAGTGTTGTGTTAGCAGCAGAGGACAGACAGTTCAGTGTTGTGTTAGCAGAGGATAGACAGTTCAGTGTTGTGTTAGCAGAGGACAGACAGTTCAGTGTTGTGTTAGCAGAAGACAGACAGTTCAGTGTTGTGTTAGCAGAGGACAGACAGTTCAGTGTTGTGTTAGCAGAGGACAGACAGTTCAGTGTTGTGTTAGCAGAGGACAGACAGTTCAGTGTTGTGTTAGCACTGGCAGAGGACAGACAGTTCAGTGTTGTGTTAGTACTTTTGACTTTCTATTTTATACTTATCTATTTTTATCTAGCACACTCTCAGGAGAAAAACAGAAACTTGAACTTGAAACTAGTCTGGTCTGAGCCTCAGATTTGAGAGTAGAGCACCACGGTAGTCTCTAACGAAAATGTGTGAAATCTGTCACCTCTATCCCACAGTTGTGTGTGTGTGTGTGTGTGTGTGTGTGTGTGAGTGTTATTGTGTCCAGTCCCTGAGGGTTCAGGGAGAATATGAATAATCACCTTCCTGTCACTATACAGTACAGATAGGTGAAATTTCAGTAACATAGACTGTCTGACTTCTCCATTGACCTCCATAGTCAAATCAGACCGGCTGTGGATGTCTCTGAACTGTAACTGCGGGTACGGTGACATACCACTGCTATTTAATTAAAAAATTATTTTCTTTTTCTATTTACAAGGAGACACACAGTATCTCTGAGATGGACAACATTGAAAGGCCTCTTTAAAGTAGGGAAATCTTACAAGATGTCTACCTGTCATTTTCTTCGGGTTTCCTTTTTTGGAATGAGCTTCACTCTGATGTTTTTAGAAAAGTAGGGGGAACATGATTGTGTTTTGGCTTGTTGATAGATGACAGAGACTCAAGGCATCTCTCCTCTTCTCTTCTCTTCTCCTTCTCTCGTCTTATTCTTTCTTTCCTCCCTTCTTCAAACCCTTTATTTACTCTCCAGGAATGGCTCTCTCACACATACTTGTATTCTCTCTCTCTCTCTCTCTCTCTCTCTCTCTCTCTCTCTCTCTCTCTCTCTCTTCTCTCTTCTCTCTTCTCTCTTCTCTCTCCTCTCTCCTCTCTCCTCTCCCTCACACACACATGCACAGGGCTAATTATGCAGGAATTTGTAGTATTTCTCTGGTTTGTGTGTGGTTATATGGGATGAGTTGCTGTAGTGAAGCTGAGTAAAGATAGTTGCTCTTTAGAACCTCCCTGACAATTTCCTCTGGATAATGACACTCACAGTCTTATCAATACTGACTCAGCACCTCCCTCTGAGCTCCACACACACACACACACACACACACACACACACACACACACACACACACACACACACACACACACACTGCATATATACACACGTGTACACACACACTCAAATAAAACACACTCACTTGCTGCATATACGGTATACACACGTGTACGCTACACACACACACACACACACTCACTTGCTGCATATATATACGCCTACACACACACACACACACACACACACACACACACACACACACACACACACACGTTAGACTCACACAACACCCACACACACGCTGCATTTATACATGCATGCACACATACAACACACAAACACACACACCCCTCACAGCTTTATCTTGATTTTGCTAGCACCTCATTCTCCCATGTGGTCCTGGCTCCCCATACAGCTACTGTATAACCCAACCCCCTCCCTCTCACTGCTATCCCCTCCCACTTGTGTTAAGGTGTACGTTACGGGTGTGAGAACTAGAGGCTTAAGTGCAGGACATGACAGTCCATGAGGGCTAAGTGCAGGATATGACGGCTGTGTGTGTGTGTGTGTGTGTGTGTGTGTGTGTGTGTGTGTGTGAGTGTGAGTGTGTGAAAGAGAAAGAGAAAGAGAAAGACAGAGAGTGAAAGAAATGCAGCATGCTTGTGTGTTCTTGCCCACGTGACCTGAGTGATTGACGTTAGGGGGTGGATCTCCCTGATCTCCCCAGTGTGTGTGTTTTAGTTGGTCTTAAAAAAAAAAGTCTGGATATGAAAGAGATTCTCAGAGAACTAATGCTATAAATTGTAGAAGGAACCCTGGTGCATTATTCAAATATTCATGTTTACATTAGGAATTGACCACAACGGCGGTCGGGTGGCGTAGCAGAGATTGCGCTCGTCACCAATGCAAGAGGCTGCGGTCTCGACTCCCGGAGTCAGCATTGCCCTGCGGCTTGGGCCGGTTGTCATACTAACTCGTTTGGCTGAGTTAGCGGGAGGGAAGTCGTGGGTGGTAATCTGGCGTTGTGGACAGGTCAGGTCTGGGTGCCTGCTCAGCGAAAGGCAGGAAATGGTGAAGGCAGCGTGACCTCCCACGCATTACTCTTCACCAATGAGAGTCCTCGCTGCCAGGTGAAAAAAGAGCCACTGGCTGTCTCCACATGTGTCGGAGGAAGCATGTGGTAGGCTTCAGGGTTCCCTTGTACCCACCAGTAGGAGGAACATGTGCACAACAACCAGGTAGGGGAGGGGGGGGGAATTGGCATAACGACTAAATTGGGATGGGGAGAAAAATAGAAAAATCAGGCGGAGAAAAAGAGGATAAAAAAAAAGAAAAAGGAATTGACCACAAGGGAGTTATATTAATGCCCTTTTTATTTAACATGAGCAACACACTACAGCAGTCAGCATAATGGTATGACCGCTGGTGCTAGTTAGGCCGGCGTGATATTTTATTAAAATGAGTCAACCGCACACAGGTCTCGAGCATAAAGCAGTATAATAAAACACAACATTAATATCTTGAACCCTCAAGAACACATACTCAAAATGTTAAACATATATAGTATGGGCCAACAGCAATAGAACACCAAACAACAGACCAATCTCAATTCAAGTATGTGTATTCATATCCAACAGTTCAAGTGAGGCAAAAGGAAAGAGAAAACAGTTCCTCCCCAAAATCCAGTTATTTTCCACTTCAATAAATCCCCAAAATGGTCCCAAAACAAACTAAAATAATATTAATTTCAAAGGTTCCACAGTTCAGTTCAATCCACTGGTAAAAACAAATAATAAAGAAACCAAAATAATACTACTCACGAATTTCAAAGTATAACCTCCCGTGATTGGGATAGCAGATTTCTCTCTTTTTAGATCCATCTGGGACTTTATGAATCATGTCGGATTATGCAAATGAAGATTGATTATAATCAGGAAAATAAATTTTTGGAACCCAGCCTTATTGTCCCTAGAACCAGTTTTCAAGTTCAAAAGTTTAAAATGTACAAAAGGTCTACAATTTAACGAAACTCTTGATTACTGTTACCACATATATGTGTGCATACCTGCCTATCTAGTGTGTGTGTGCAGCGAGTGAATGCAATTGATAACAAATTGATTCTAAAGTTGTTGTGTTTTTATAGTCCGAGTGATGCGCTTCAATAGAGAGCGAGCCGTCCCAGACGTCAGCCAAGAGGAGCAGTCATACTCCTTCAGTAACACAGGCCTACAGACTGAGACAGGCTTCAGGTACTCATACACACTCACCCACTCATGAATTAATGAATGAGTTTATTTCGAACATAAATAAAAATAATAATACATTATAAACAGATGTTGTGGAATATTTTAAATGGGCCAAGACAGTGAACTGTAGAAATTCAGATGAGTCAAATTGTATATAAATAGAACATAGTTTATTTCTGTTTCTGTGGCCACAGAAAAAGTATCCTGTTTACAATCAGAGACAAGTGTACACACGAGCGTCTGACCAGAAAGTGAGAAAGAGCTCTGGTCAGACTTACCATTAAGTACCAGCTGGGAATGACAAATGAAAACAAAGATGGGTTTAGGGGTTTTGTCGTGTCTCACACAAGACTGATATGAAAACAACAAGAAAAAAGAACAAGATGTGATTTACTTGGACATGTCATATCTAAGTCAAACTGTCCTCGGTGTCGCCTAGTGTCTTGACTAGTTAAACTAGTTAAAGTTTTGTACAGAGAAACATGTATTTATAACAGAACTATGAACATGTCCAATAAGCTGTACAAATGATGTAACATATAATAAATTACTATTACACAGATTAAAAAACAAACAAACAAACAAGCAAAACAGTAATGTTTGAAAAGGAGTAGGATGAAGTGTAAACTTATGTATTCCTACCCCCTTCACACTCTATTATCTTATGCAACTCATATTAACTCATTTTCACATGACTTGTGCTCTGTGTCTGTCTGTCTGTCTGTCTGTCTGTCTGTCTGTCTGTCTGTCTGTCTGTCTGTCTGTCTGTCTGTCTGTCTGTCTGTCTGTCTGTCTGTCTGTCTGTCTCTGTCTCTGTCTCTGTCTCTGTCTCTGTCTCTGTCTCTGTCTCTGTCTCTGTCTCTGTCTCTCTCTCTGTCTCTGTCTCTCCCCCAGAGAATGTTCCAGTCTGGAGGAGGTTGTGGAGAAGCAGGCGGACCTGATAGAGTATCTGAAACAACACAACATCTTGCTGAGCAAGAGGCTCCTCAACCTCACCGCCCAGCACTGACCCCAGACCAGCCTCTACCTCTACCCTGCTACACTGCTAGACCTCTCCCGTTCTGCAGAGCTGCGGACTGATCACTTGAAGGATTACCATGACATTTAGGAGTTTAGATTCTTGTTCTTTCTTCACCAGACATGACTTCTCATCTTGCAGAGGGAAACGATATTCTGCATTTGCCCTTAATTTTCCTAAAATGTGTCCATTACAAATTAGATATACACCAGTAGTACCAACACTGTTATTCAATACCAGACTAGAACAGGGTATCGCTGTTCTGTGTTTTTGGCTTGAAGATGAGATAAGATGGATCTTTATTAATCCCTGTGGGCAAATGCTGGATGCATGTTGGATCTCTGTAATGGAGAAGAATGTGTGATATCTTAATCATTTTTGTCCAGTGATCCCAAACTAATGGCCTCATTGTCACCAAGGGGAACTTATCTTATCTCATTTTGATTATCTATTTTCCTTTCTTCCCTTGTATTGAACACAGTTTTAGCTGGAACACATCACATTTTAATTGATGATTTCCTTCCCTGCCTGGCTACCCCACAACCAAGAGTAAAGAAAATACATTTACAAACCGGGCAGCACACAAGAAACTACAATTAAATCACAAGGTATTTCATAAAGCGCTGCATGACCGAGGAGAGAAACAGTGGAGGAAGAGGAGGAACGCTGGATAAGAGACTGGATAAGATATCCGTCATTTGCAGGGGAAAGCTTACTCTACTCAATGCCCATGCACACACACACACCTGTGCACACACAGTGGAGGGGGTGTCCTGAAAACCAGACTGAGAGGAGCAGATAGTGAAGGGAGGAGGAGGAGAGGATGGAGGAAAAGAGAGTGGAGGAGGAGAGACATGGGTCACAGATCAGAGGGGAGGGGTTTTATTACCGTGTTACGACCTAAGTGACCTGTGTGTGTGTGTGTGTGTGTGTGTGTGTGTGTGTGTGTGTGTGTGTGTGTGAGAGAGAAAGAGGTTTAATGCCAAATGCACTGAAATAATGGAGATGAAAGGAAGTATCAAGGTTTCCACCAGTCTCTATTGTTGATATGGTAAAAACTTTGTACCTCCAGTTTTGGTGAGATTTTTTATTTTATTTTTTACTTCAATTGATTGTTTACATGTCATGATTCTTTGTAGGCCGAGGAAGTTTCATGATGCCACCCAGCATCATGAAAGGGATGCTATGCTTGGGCCAGGAGAGAAGCATTGAGTAGTGTTTCAACTGCAGTCCATTATTAGTATTTTATATATCTGAAGGGCATAATGTGCATTGAGATGTTATTGTTATTGTTATTATTGAGATGTTCGTCCATGATCCATATCTTGCTGTAACTGTTTACTTTTCTGTGAATTTATTGAATTTGTGTTTGTGTGATCATGTTCCAATAAATCTGTTTCTCTAATATATGCACATTTGATAAGTTATGTTGGACTAAACCCAGGAGGGGGCTGCCACAGCAAATGCTCCACCAGCCTATAGTTTTAGCCTGGACTAGAACCAGATCCGAAGACCTAAGCATTATAGGACAGGCTTAACCCTTTCACTACCAAATGGTTAACCCTTTCACTGTGACAATACAGAAGGTTAACCCTTTCACTGCCACACGACAAAGGGTTATCCCTTTCACTACCACACTACAGAAGGTTAACCCTTTACTATCACACTACAGACAGTAATTCTGTAGTGTGATAGTAAAGGGTTAACCTTCTGTAGTGTAGTGAAAGGGTTACAAGTACCAAAATGTACTTAGGATAATTAATATTTTGACTGGATAGGTTATATTGTAACTATGTATTGCTGTAAAGTAGATTATAATGAAGCTAGGATAGGGCATAATACTGGATTATGGCATTTGAGACAAAAATATGGTAACATTAGCTGCTACAAATGTGAATACAGTACACAGTTTCTCTGTTTGCTGTTGTGATTACATACTGTAGGAGTCCCATCGTGGTGGCCATTAGACCCATTGGCAGTGGTCACCTCTTGTGATTCCTTTATGTACCAGGGTCTGTAACTCCACAGGGAGTGTAGTATTTACGACTTCCCATGCAGCTCCTACTGCGTGACCAAAGTGACCCAGGTGGTGGTGTGGTCAGGTACACCCACCCGTTTTATGGAGCAAATTAAGTATACCCACCTATCAGCCAGAGGACCATTTGACGTGTAATGATGGGGTAACAGTTTACGACCCACCAGTACACCACTGGACTCGGGGCATGTATTTTGGTTTGGACGTATGATTGCTACAAGATTTATTTTAAGGGACATTTGGCATATTTTTTTTTATCTGAATCTTATCATTTATGTAATAATCGCACATAAAACTTGTGTATCGAGTGTTGTGCAAAATTCTATTATCAAGTTCTATAAGAGTTTTAAAGCAGTTTTAAGTACCTGGGAGTCCACATCACAGAGGACCTGACATGGTCAACTCACATAGACACTGTGGTAAAAAACGCGAAGCAGCGCCTCTACCACCTGAGACAACTTGGAAAATTCAAAGTATCAGAGAAGATACTCCAGTCCTTCTACTCTGGGGCTGTGGAGAGTATCCTGAGTATCATGACTTTGCATGTTCTCCCCGTGCTCGCAAGGGTTTCCCCCCCGATAAGATAAACCCAATGGAAAAACATGCACAACAACAGATCGCTAACGCTGTGGCGTCCTTGACGAAGACGGACAGGAGCACTTGGATTGGTCCCCTGGCGCGGCTCACGTTGATGCCTGTCTGCTCCCGGCTGCCCTTGGGGGGGAAGGACGACGGGATGGGTTAATCGCAGAGACAAATCGCATCGGCGATCCTAAAAAGACAATGCATGCGTGTGTGTTCCGGTGTGTGTGCTAAACTAACCGCTGTGTGTACCACTAAAACATTGAGTGTCGTTGCATGCCGAATAAAGACCTCTGCAACAGGTCCTGCATTATTATATTATTATTATACCTCTCAGAACATCACCTCTCATTGACGGTACAGTGGGTACACAGTGTGAGAAGAGCATTTATGCAGGTGAACACCAGAAAGGCTGCTGGCCCAGATGGAATAACAGGACGCATACTTAAGTCCTGTGCTAACCAGCTAGCCCCTGTGTTCACCACCATATTTAATCGATCCCTGGCGGAGTCAGTGGTCCCTGCCTGCTTCAAGATGTCTACCATTATCCCGGTACCAAAGAAATCCTCCCCAACAGGTCTCAATGACTACATACCGGTGGCACTCACCTCTGTGGCCATGAAATGTTTTGAGAGGCTGGTCAAGGATCACATTTGTGCCTCCCTCCCCAGTGATATGGACCCTATGCAATTTGCATACAGGCCAAACAGGTCCACTGATGATGCGGTCTCCCAAGTACTGCACAGCACCCTCTCTCACCTAGACCGTCAGAAGGGGGGCTATGTGAGACTTCATTGACTACAGCTCAGCGTTCAACACCATAGTCCCCACCAGACTGGTGGACAAGCTGATCGAGCTGGGTCTGAGCTCCGCTCTGAGCGCCTGGATACTGGACTTTCTGAAAGGCCCCAGGCGGTCAGGGTGGGGGGTCAGACCTCCAACACCATCACCCTGAGCATTGGGTCCCCCCAGGGCTGTGTTCTGAGCCCCCTGCTGTACTCACTATACACACATGACTGTGTGGCCAAGTTCAGCTCCAACTCCATAGTGAAGTTTGCGGACGACACAGTGGTGGTGGGGCTGATCTCGGACAACGACGAGAAGGCCTACCGGGAGGAGGTTGAGGTACTGGAACGCTGGTGCCAGGACAACAGCCTGCTCCTGAACATTGGTAAAACCAAGGAGCTGATTGTGGATTTTAGGAGGAGACAGCAGGAGACACACACACCACTGAGGATAAACGGGGCTACCATGGACAGGGTGAGCAGCTTCAAGTACCTGGGGGTCCACATCTCAGAGGATCTGACATGGACATCACACATAGACTCAGTCGTAAAAAAGGCGAAGCAGCGCCTCTACCACCTGAGACGGTTAAGGAAGTTCAGAGTATCTGGGAAGATACTCCAGTCCTTCTACTCCGGAGCTGTAGAGAGCATCTTGACTGGAAACATCACTGCCTGGTATGGAAACAGCACGGCACAGGACAAGAAGGCCCTACAGAGAGTGGTGCGCTCAGCCGAGCGTACCACGGGTATTGCACTACCACCCCTGCAGGTCCTATACAACAAGAGGTGCAAATCCAGAGCCTGCAGAATAATGAAAGACCCTCACCACCCCAACAACAGCCTGTTCATGCTGCTGCGGTCAGGCAAACGCTTGCGAACACCAGCAACTAGGACAGAGAGACTTCGGCTCAGCTTCTTCCCCCAGGCCATCAGAGCCTTGAACACTGAACTCTCCACACATGAGCACACACACAACACACACTGTACACGCTCACACACTAGCAGCCACTTTAACATGAGTACACACACACTCATGCTGCACACGCTCACACTTATGGTCACTTTACAAAAGGAAAGGTCACTTTAAGAATAGTATAACTTGAGATTGTATAATATAGCATTGTATAACAGCGTACATAAAGACCCAGTGCCTCATCCGTAGCTAACAGTGTATTGCACTACCACAGGACCTAGCATGTCCTACCATGCTCTGTAAATAACTCATGTACATATACCGATATGCCCTACTTTGTTTACTTGTTTTATTGCACAATGTCGTTCTATTGGATTCTTATTATATATTACTATTGTATTATGCACATCGTTGCGGGCAAGACCCCCCGCATTTCATTGTATACTTGTATGCCGTGACAAATAAAACTCTTGACTTGACTTGACTTGCTGGTTTGGCAACTGCACTGCCCAGGACAGGAAGGCTCTACAGAGAGTAGTGCGCTCAGCAGAGCATACTATGGGTATTGCACTACCACCCGTGCAGGACTTTACAACAGGAGGTGCAAATCCAGAGCCTGCAGAATAATGAAGGACCCTCACCACCCCAACAATAGCCTGTTCAAGCTGCTGCGGTCAGGCAAGCGCCTCCGCATACATGCAGCAAGAACAGAGACTCGGCTTCTTCCCCCAGGCCATCAGAACACTGATCTCTCCACACACACTACAAAAAAGGTCACTTTAATAAGAAACATAACTGTATATTATTGTATATAGTACTTTACCTTAATTCTTAAGCTTAGCATTGTATTTTATTCTTAGTACTTTTTATCATGTCTATTTTATTATCTATTCTATTGGCCACCTTCATTATACTACATGTCTTGTGTATGTATGTGACAAATAAATCTCTTGAATCTTGAAACCCCTTGATGAACTCTGTTGTATGTCAGAGGAGAGCAGACATCTAATGAATTGCAGACACTATTTCTTAAACTTTCCTCTAGATGGGGAACTACGGTGGTGTAGTGGTTAACACTGTCGCCTCACAGCAAGAAGGTCCAGGGTTCGATTCCCGCTTGGGGACCAGGTTTCCATGATGCCAGGTATACCCTAGGTGGGGTATCTCCCAGGCTTTTCTGTGTGGAGTTTGCATGTTCTCCCCGTGCTCGCAAGGGTTTCCTCCCGATAAGATAAACCCAATGGAAAAACATGCATAACAACAGATCGCTAACGCTGTGGCGTCCTTGACGAAGACGGGCAGGAGCACTTGGATTGGTCCCCGGGGCGCGGCTCACGTCGACGCCCTATCTGCTCCCGGCTGCCCATGGGGGAAGGACGACGGGATGGGTCAAGTGCAGAGACTCAATCGCATTAGGCGACACAAGAAAATTGCATGTGTGTGTCGTTTGCATGCCAAATAAAGACTTCCTAAGTCCTGCATTATTATTATTATTACTACAATTGAAAAGCATTGAGGAAATAACATCTGCAGTTCACTAGAGGTCTGCTGTCCACTGGGTGATGTCACCTGGTAGAGTTTCTTGGGGCGCCAATGCGGCAGAGTTCTTGAGTTGGTAGGTTTCATGTCTGATTATCACGTCTTCCTCACACCAGCTAAATGCCCTTTTAATATTCAGCCCCAATTTTTTGTAACCACCCCCTCAACCAATTTAGAAAACCAGGGTTACAAACCATCACAATTTTTCTCTTTGTAGCACAATGATCTGAAATATATAAGAAATATGGGCTTAATTTTGCAGTGTGTCCACCTCCAGTCTTGTTGGATGAACATTGTTCAACTGACCACTCTTACTTTACATAAGCACACACACATAGACATGATTCACACAAACACACAATCATACTTTTAAGCTTTTGTGGCTCAGACATGTTTTTCCCACCTATTGATCCATGCAGCAAAAAAAAAAACATCACATCCGGGGGTCAAAAAGAAACTGTCTGAAATCCTGAAAGCATAATAAAATGAGGTTCAAATCCATGTCTATAAATTTTATTAAAAAGTATTAAACATCTGAAGTGCATACATACATTAGAAACACAACAACATATTCTGCCAATAATTCAAACATAGTTGAATAAGGGGGGAAGGGGGGCATTCTCGAGGATGATCAGCCCATTAGAATCCGTTCTTTGGTCCACAGCTTTGCGGTAACATGCAGTACATTTTTAGTTTTTCAAATGTTACCATTCTGACAGGTCTGATGAGTAGTAGGTATTGGTGCAAGTCATTTGTCACACAAAGACAGATGAATTGTGTGATCTCAAGTCAGCAAAGGCACAATATCTTAACTTTTGTTACTGTGACGATAGCTTTCAAATGTGTCCTTTGTGGTCCTGCTGGGGCCAGCATCACACACACACAGGACAGTCTTTGGTTTGTTTTGGACAAAAGGGCATCCCGGTTGTCTCTCCATTTCCCCCACTCTCTGTGTGTTGGTATCGAGGTCCATGCGTGGTGTTCGAGTCCCACTATTCAGATGCCCCCGTGTTCACATTTCCTCTCTTTCTTCATCTCTATTTAGTGTGTGGTCCTGATCTGTAAGGATGATAAAAGAACATTTAGGCATTTATTGAGAGAGAAAGAGACACAGAGCAGTAGTGTGTGTGCACCTTTGTGTGTGTAGCAGAATGACCTCCTGAGTTAAACAATAGCCCCAACCCCCCCCTCGTTCCTTCTCAAGGATCACGTCTCTCTGAAAGTGAGACGGCCTCCTCTCACACACACACACACACTCAGCCCACTAAAGCCTTCTTCATCGTTAGTGAGATTT
The DNA here is from genome assembly GCF_963971535.1 of Notolepis coatsorum. Taxonomy (NCBI): domain Eukaryota; kingdom Metazoa; phylum Chordata; class Actinopteri; order Aulopiformes; family Paralepididae; genus Notolepis; species Notolepis coatsorum. The sequence goes on along the minus strand of NC_140171.1, from coordinate 72,912,285 downwards.
ATGCCCGAGTCTGGGTCCCTTGGGACTGCTGTCGCGTGTGAATACACACCTCTCTGGCACTAATCACACACACTCTGTTAACTGACACCTGGCAGCCCTTTAACCTGCTTTTCTGCACAATGTATCACACAGTCTTGGACGGCCTATAACCTCTCTGACACATGCACACACAAGTGTAGGCAATCAAGCTGGCGTAAATGTGCAGCTTTTTTCCTTTTGATCTTGATTCCACTCTATTCCAGCAACTATATTGCCTTATTACATGGCGTTTTAACATTCGCCAAAATGCTTGATTGTGATTGGTCAATAGCGCTCTTGCCCATAGCAGCGGTCAATTATTTCTCGATAATTCACTGCTGCTATGGACAACGCGCAATAATGACCGCTGTTAGGGGCAACAGAGCGCTATTGACCAATCACAATCAAGCATTTTGATCGCAGTCACGAAAGCTAAGCTCAGCATATGCACAGCTGCACTACATCAGGTGCAATCAAGTCCACACACCTGCCGTCTGCCGATGACAGAGGAGCAACAGAACAACTGCGTCTGCATTTGATCTCGTCTTGTCGATGGTGTAAAATGAATTACGTATATTAGTAAGTTAGCCCTGTAATAAGCGGGATAATGTATAGCTATACTCGGTCATTGTCGCAAAATAATTGACCTTTACTGCGTTTAGAACACAATTATTTTGCAACAATGACCTCGTAGCTATACATTATCCCTTACATATCCTACTTGTGTGTGTGTGTGTGTGCACGTGTGTAATCTCACCTCAGGGGAAAGGTACTCTAGCGTGAAGGGGCAGGCAGCGTCTTTGACGGCAGTGGCGTCTATGATATCGCCTCCTGAGTTTCATGAAATCTGGAAGAATAGACAAAAATATGATTATTGAAAATCATGTAATTTTAATAAACATGATCATTTAATGTAATTGTATTCAGCAGCATATATGCTATAACTATTTGTGATTATTGGGCCACTGACCACTTGACAAAGAATATAAATATTCAGCAAATAGAGGACACCCCTCCCAGAAACAGAGCTTTTGAGACCCTGTCTACAGCTCACTCACACACATGAAAAAAAGTGGATCTTGGAATTTGTTTGTCACAGAAAGCCACTTGGGATGAGTTCCTAAAATATAATATTGTTGTAACTTGTCTACCTGTTTAACCTGCTATTGGGTTGATTTTCCGCAATCTGTACTACTTGACCAGAGAAAAGCACACTTCTAAAGCCATGATGACGCAGGTTAAGGTTTTAGAGCATTTTATAACCCATTAGCCAATAGCAGAGCGACCTTCACTAATAAAGCAGGAAACATAGACCTAACACATGATTATTTTAAACGTCCCTAATAAATTCACAATTGACTCCCACCACCATTCACACGCGGAGAGCCAAGCACAGGAAGAGATAAACCTCCGGATGAGTTTACGACACTGTGCCCCCCCGCCCCCATCTCTCCACCCATGTCTCTGAAAGAAGTGCTATCCATGCCTAAAGGTACGCAGGGCTTTTTACACTTGGTCGTGGCGGCCACTCCCGCTTCATGTCATGTTAATCAAGCTGGGTCATTTGCATTGCGTTTAACACCGCGATTAACAATAGTAGTGCCTTCCAGCGGACAATAGTCGCGGCGGGACGGCGGGACTGCCGCTGTTCGAGCCCCGGCAGCGGTGTCCCCCCTGGTCTCCCCCTTCCTTCATCTCTTCACCATTCAACACACACGTTTAATGAAACCGTAGCCGTGTAATAACTATATTATACTCCGCGAGGCCCCAAGTTAACTAACATACACTCAACACTGTACGTAGCACTCAAGTCTGAACGCTTTGATGAACATTGTTACACCGCTGATAGAGTTGTACCCTTCCTACTGACTTGTGGTACTACAACACTTGTAAGTCGCTTTGGATAAAAGCATCAGTTAAATAACTATAATGTAAATGTTAAAGTTAATCACATGCCTGCGTTGGCACAGAAGCGCACCTGCACCGCGCACACCTGCGCCCCATGCTGTAATTCCTTATCCCTGCAGGTGGTGGTATTTCAACAGGTCCCTTATACAGTAAATACCTGCTTTTTTATTCTGTTAATTGTTGCTTTTAGTTTTTATTCCTTTATTCTGTGGAGCAAATGGAGAGTAAGAATCCCATTGTACTTGTTGCATATGATCTGATTAATTGACTAGCCTGGGTGATTAAAACAGAAACAATTTTGTCTATCAAGTATTTGGCCTAAATTACTTGCTGGTGGTGCTGCCTAATAATACAATACATTGTTGAAAATAATGCAACTGTTGTAATGGACTCGATAAAAAAACGTTGGTCAAGTAAATTCACACAAAATCTTAGTTACAAACACAGACCTCAGAACAGGTATCTTCAATTTCTTCTATACCAGGTCCAGTGTAAGCAGCAGACTGCCTGGTCTAACTGACCCAAATGGAAGCTTGAATGTAGCCATGGACTGGTTCATTTTCTCTATTTGTGCCACAAGGGACAGATTATTATGCTATAATATCACTTGGCCCCTAACAGCCTCAAGGTGTGATGAGACATAACAGCGGTACAGAAAAATAAAGAAAAAAGGGGAATCCCCCCTCCAAAAAAGAAAAGAACAATTGAATCCATGAGAAGGCATATTTAAAAATAAATAAATAAATACAAATATAATTCACAGAAATTAAATGCCTTACCTGGTCTAGCAGCAGAGACTGATCCCAAAACAGTAGCCAGCAGCAGGAGCAGGTAGAAGAGGTTGAAGATCCTCATGGCTGGATGCTATGCAGCTGGTCTGGAGTCAGCTACTGTCTCCCAAGAGGTGAGAGCTCCTCTCTCTCCAACACTGGAGATCTTTTATTTTTCTGTCTTTCTCTGGACAGGTTGGTGTGGAGCTCAAGCTTCTCTCTCTCTCTGGTTCTGTGTCTTTTTCTTGGTGGCTCTCGCCCTCCCCTCTCAGTTTTGCAGACTGCGGGAGAATCAAATAGTCTCGTCTTCTTTTCTTTCTCTGTCCTGTAGACAATCCATGCGTCCCTGAGGAATGTGTGTTCCCAGTGTGTGTGTCCAGTGAGAGTGTGTGTGGAAGTATGTGTGCGTGGCTGAGAGCAAAGTGACAAAGCTGCCTCTCCCCCCAACCCCTTTATACAGCTTTTTAGAGGGAGGGAGGGGCGGGGGGTCCCACACAGACCCCCACCTCAACCCCCGACACACATGCAGCCACACACACACACACACACACACACACACACACACACACACACACACACACACACGCACACACATTATATTTAACATCAACATCCACAAATCACACAGATGTATACACACACACACACACACACACACACACACACACACACACACACACACACACACACACACACACACACACACACACACACACACACACACACACACTTCTCTGAACTGCACATATTGACCCCACATGTAGCAGGTAATACAAATGACACACACGCACACACACTCTCCTACCCGCCAACTGTCCCATTGACACACTTTACTACTTCTGTGTGTGTGTGTGTGTGTGTGTGTGTGTGTGTGTGTGTGTGTGTGTGTGTGTGTGTGTGTGTGTGTGTGTGTGTGTGTGTGTGTGTGTGTGTGTGTGTGTGTGTGTGTGTGTGTGTGTGTGTGTGTGTGTGTTTTGTTTGAGACAGAGAGAGAATAATGTTCCCTCTCTTTAAAGTCTGGGTGAAGTATAACAAATTAAAATATTAATCAATAAAAAAATTATGATTTAAATGTTAATAACGATTATAAAACTCAGGTCAAAAACAGTTCATCTGGCTGCTCAGACCATGTCTCAAGATTGTGAGGGTGCAGTCAGATCACACTTCTTGGCAGCTCCCTTTCAGCTTAAGTGCCATTTTCCCCATTCAATCACTAAAATGTTTTGCTATACCAAATCTTATCAAATGGACCCTACTTGGTTAGAAAGCCTGACTAATTGACTAACTAGCAAACTATTTTAGCAAAAATCTAAATGTGTTTTTTTTATTTTATTTATGGCTGTAATTGTTCTAGCATTTTCCATTCACTTACATGAAATGGTTAGCACTAACTTTGCTATGCTACACTTTTGAGCTACTATCAACTCTGGGAGAACCATGCGAATGCATGTAGTTGTTATGCTAAGGATGGCTTCAGTGTGTCATCGAGCCATGATTTCAGGCCCGCCTGAAAAATCCTGAATTTGCTTTACCTGGACATTAAGCTTTGAGAGAGTTATAGCATTGATTG